>NC_091508.1:17239023-17546023 GCF_947461875.1 Haliaeetus albicilla
TTTCTCTTTAAGACTGCAGAACACAGGTACAAGACTTTTAGAGGACAGGAGTATCCACACCCTTGCTAATGACATTTTGGGTCTGACTGTTGATGGTTTCTATGTCTCAAGGGTATGAGATTGGATGTGGCATGATGTGGCTGTCCACATGAGCCAGGAGCCATGAGTGAGCAGTGGCTTCTCAGTCTGTGTGCATCCTGCTGGTCCTTTTTTTATGCCTGATGTGGTGAGCTCCTCCTCTGAGGAGGCTCCAGTATTGTTTTCTATTAAATATTTTACATTTCAATAAATTTTTTTAAACAGATCAGTCATTCAGGAGTGTGTGCATTAGCTTGTCTTTCTCCAGAATGAATTGGGTCTAGCTTGAGAGCTATGGTTGGCTCAAGTTTCCTTGTGCCAGGACACTGAGAATGGTTGCAATGCCATGTTATCTCCTCTTCAGCTGTTGCTCCTCATCCCATTCAAGCAGGACTTGACCTTCCTGTTCAGCATATCTTCTGTGCAGAGTTCCTCTGTAAGTAGATTGCCTGGCATTGTTCACAGTGGCACTCTCAACATTGCTTCCCTGCAGGATCCCATAGAGAGGTGTGTCATGCAGCAGCTGTGTTTGGGGGATGACAGGGAACCCAGTATGACACTGGTGAGGATCCTCAGGCCAGTGGTTAGAGGTGGGCATGCTGAGCCAGATGTTGGCAGTCAGTCACTTGCCTTCTCTGTACAGAATGGATGTGATGTTTTCCTTAGAACATCCTCTCAGATCTCTGGTGATATATTAGAGCCATTTGTATTATATATGTGTTGTGTATATATATTGTATTTGTATTAGAGCTGCTTGCACCACAGTGGTGTAATTCTTAAAAAGGATGAAAAAGCAAAATGTCTGGCCTAATTGTCCCTGAATCTAATTCTAACGTTGCAAATTCTAACATTGCAAATTCTCACGATTGCCCCAGGCAAAAGGAAAAATTCTTTGCTCAATCTTTTCCTGGGAACTAGAAATACCCTTCATTGCTTCTCATCTAGTTCAGACTGCTCTGCCTGTGGTCCAGAGTAAGCACTAGGAGGCAGTTTTGGATTGTGTTTGTAGTATTTCTCTTCCCCAGGAGCTTTGCCTCATTGCCCTGCCAAATAGCAAAGGCTGGATATCTGCCACCAGTGCTGCTACCTAAATACTAGAGCATTATGGAGCTCAGTGGCTAAGGACAAGCAAGGACATGGGTAATCCGTTCTGCTGCTGCACAACTCAAACTTCTGCCTATGCCGCCTCTCTAAAATAGTACTTAACTTCTTGGGGAAATCGGTGGAATGCTCCACACAAGACCTGGGAATTGTTATTTTTGAGTTTTATGAGGATTCCCTAGTAAGTGTTGCAACAATCACATCCTCAAGATGACTTGGGAAATTTGAAAACTAAAGCTTGATGGTGACACTTTCAGGTCTGTGCATGAGGCTGGTAGCAGTATTATCCACATCTGCGTGGACAGGAACAATGCAAAAAAGCTAAAGGAAGGCTCCCTAAAAAGCTAGCAGCCTCTGCATCTTTTAATTAGGAAAGTACCTCTTTTTTCCCTACACAAGTGCTGTAGTTTAGCAGCTGTTTATCTTATTGCCATACAGGGAGATTCAGGGATTTCTGCGGTGAGGCTTCTAGGTATAAGCAGATTGGGGATGTACAAGCAATGAGATACTTTATCTGATGTTCCCTTTTTTTAAAGCACTTTTGAAGGCTGATGGAGAGGTCTGTAGTTAGTCCAGTAGATCTCTTTGCATCTCTGCCACTTAAACAACTCTGTGTCAGTTAAAGGGCAAAGGGGTGAAGAGACTGTACTTCACTACCACCTAGAGAGATTTGATACCTGGAAATGGTTCTGCTGAACTGGTAGACAAATGCAAAATGCTCCTCTGTCCTCAAGTAACCTCTCTGCAGGCATCTAAGGGGTCAGAAAGGGGCTGGGGGGATTATGAAGCTCTTGAAAGTGCTGTTGGTAATGTGGTGGAAACATGCTGAGGAAGCGTGCTCTGGAGGTGGTTAATTTAGAATTGGATCATGCTGATGGGTACCAACCATGAGCTGTCAGACCTGCAAGGTGAGACAGTGCCAGGTTCTCATAACACAGATCTTAGGAAAAGGGAGCTGGTGTCTCTGCAGCAGGCTGTGTGGGCTGCACAGCTGAGTTGTTATTTTTTTTTCCTTTTCCTCTCTTTTTTTTTTTGTTTTTCCCCTTGTTCTTTTTTTTCATCTACATAGCAGTCTTTAAGACTGTGGTCTATTTCCAGGCTTCTTATGCTAGCCCTCTCTCCCCATTGTGAACCTTTTTTGGTTATTTATGCTCAATAAATGAGTATACAACCTGAAAAACAATGAGCTCAAAACCTGGACTGCTTCAGCTCTGATCTTTCCGATTCCTCCTGCTTGCTGCAGCATTCCTGATATTTTGGCCTTGGGTATATATTAAATGGGGGAGAGTATGTGACTCATCCGGTTCCTGTGCTCCTGAATACCTGGCACTTTTGTTTTTAAGCCTGAGAACAAGAGCACCAGCTGGTAAGGTTTGGTTATGGATCTTTTCTGATGTGTGGGGGGCAACTGAAGGTCCCTGTATTTTCCTCCCTGGCCACAAGGTGTCATTGCTGCTCTTTGTGAATTCAGCCAGTGGTTCGCCAAGCCCAGACCTAAATTCTGTAACAAGGCTTCAGCGACGGCATTGCTGGCAGTTCCTGCAACCCCATCAAGCACGACTTTGCAAGCCGGCAGGTAACAAGAGATGAGAGTGACAAACTTGTGTGGGGAGGGAGAAACTTCCTGAGCAGTTTCAAAGATGTCTTAAGAAAGGTACCAGGCCAGCTGCCATTTACTGTTGATTTGGCTGAATCCCTGTGACTTTTCGCTCTCTTGACAAATGTCAAGATCCACTAGTGCTCATCCATCTCAAAAGCAACTGGATGTGTTGCTGTGGCTCACAGTTCCCATATGGAGAGGCTTCGAGTATCACTGTTCAGTCATCACCCACAATATGGTGAATGACTTTTTCCCAGTGCCCAGCAGAGATGAGGGAGGAGTCAGACAGGGTCTGGGGGAAGCTCTGGCATCTCAGGTACTTGGGGGAGCTGGGGCCCCTTTTCCTGTAGGCAGGTCGGCACATGAGTATAGGCAGGCTGTATAAAAAACGTCTTTGAAATGGGAAGTGCTTGAGATGTAAAGGAGGTCTCCAGCAAAAAGCAGTGTCCTCTTGAATTCTTGAAATAGTCTGTGGGATTTTGCTAGGCAACTTCTAAGCAGGAAGGGTGAAAAGGAAGAAACTATGGCTTCTCTGGTTTAAGAATAAAACCATAGTCAAAAGTGGGGTGGGAAAAACCTAATAAGTGTTCATTTTTATATGGGGAACTAAAATGCCCATGCAGACATTAAAACAGCTTAGACCAGTCTGATTTCTTTGGTCACCAGTGTCTGATGGCGTGGAGCCTGTAAACCAGCTGTAGCACCTGCCTGCTGCTTACTCCAGGGTTAATACATGGCACAGATGTGCTTGAAAGTGGAGCTACTAAATAGTTCCCTTGCTGGTGAGTGCTGCCTGCGGAAACAAGAACACAAAATCACTCGTCTGTAGAAATAATTTTCGTGTTTCTTGGTGGCAGTGTTTGATTCATGTACTAATATGAAGAATGGCAACTCCTCTCTTTACTCCCAGTAATAACCATTGGGATTTTAAATTTGTCCTAATGGATTATTAATCCAATTACTGCTGCTTATTATGTTACTTCTGTATCATCCGCATGCAGTTTTGCTGTTCAGTTGAGGTGAATGGTATAAATATAAAGCTTTGAGCAGACCCTGGAAGATACTGAAACCCCACTGAGATTATAGGCAGTCTTGAAATGGTTGTCTCATGTTCCTGAGGACCATTAATTAATATGCTAAGGTTTATTCTTTGGTAAAGAGGTTGAAGCTTTAAGATACTGTTATGGAGGAAATGGAGGAAACATCACTGCAGCTGTTGGGTGTAACAACCCATGCTTAATTGAAGGTAAACAGAAGAAGTATTGAAATTTCTTTTATGAAATACATGGGATGTACACAGGCCACATGCAAGGCTCGACTGAAAGAAACAGTCTGTAGATTTTTCTAATTTAATCTGTATTTGCACGATCTTTCTGTCTCCTCTAGTAATTTCTGAACCCACTGGGCAACCTCAAGCTTCTTAACACGAGACAATCATGTTCACAAAAACTGGCAGCAGGGTAGGGTGCAGAAAACACAATACCCTTCAGGAAGGAAAAGAGGGCAGATACCTTGCTATGATATTTGGAAGTGACCAGCTGGCCCATCTGCCTGTGTACAGCCGCAACACTGCTTTGGGAAGCAGGAAGTGCTTTTGAAGCAACTGCTGAGTGGAAAGAGGCTGAGGACTGCTGGCAAAGAACCTGCCCCACTTTGCTGCTTATGATTGCAAAGCATCAGAAGGAATACCTGACTGTTGACCAGAATGATAAATTCACCTAGTCTGTTAAATAAAAAGGAAGTACATTAATCTGCATAGATCTCAGGTGAGGCAGGAAGAAGCATATATACGGCCATATTGTCCAGAACACGAGTCCTACTTGTTTGCAATTACCTTTGCATATTTTGGTCAAGGTCTTCTGAGTTATCACGGACCTGTGGTGGTCTTCTGGAGTTCACTCTGCTTCAGCCCTGCCACAGTAGGAGGGATTATCCAGGATGCTCCAGTCAGACCCAGAAGGGAATACTTTATCAGTAAAGGATGGTTGGTATTGTTTTTTGTGACAAATTTCTCTCAGGCTGCTCAGCCTGTGTTGACAGACAGCTTTGTTTCCTCAGTTTCCTTCAATCCATGGGAGCTGAGCAGGGGGTTAGATCACTGCAGTGAGAAGCTGATCTCCATTACTGAGATAAACCTGGAGAAATTCTGTGGAGTTCAAGAGATGTGACCTTGGATTTGTCTCAGCATAATGTACCAGAATTTCTCTCTCCTGCGTGTGGTAGCACAAATGGCCTCAGTACCTGCAATTTGAGTCATTGATGCAGAAATGCAATAGAAATGGTTTGGGATCAGTCTCCTGGGTAAGAATTAGTGATGTAGGAGCAGACTGGCACAGCAGAGGTGGAGGATCCTGTAGGGCTGTATGAAGTGCTACATTTCAGATGCTGTTGTTGGAAAATGAAAAACACACGTCTGCGAGGGACCTTGAGTATGGCGTAGGAGACATGGAGTATGTTTGGATTTGTCACAAGGGAGGAGTCAGTACAAACAAGCTGCTCTGTGTCCAGATGGTTACCCTGAGCAGGAGGCTACTGCACAAAATTGCATTTGTGTGTTCTCCCGTTGTTGAGTGGGAGCAACCACAGACCTTTGACCAAAACACCGTGACCTCAAGCTGCTGCCTCAACCCTCTTCTGTTCCCAAGGTGAACTGGGGAACGTACAAGAAACTATCTATCTTCAGCGTCACTGTCTGTGCTCTTTAGCTCAGGGAACGCTTGCGCTGCGAATACAAGGGCACCACAGTGCAGGCTGAAGAATCTGGGCGTTTAACTTAATCTTTGTACCAAATGGTGCATGAAAGTAGATCAATAAAATATTTGTCACATGCATTGGCCTCTGTGGCTGTTTTTGGTATCAAGTTCTGTGTATGCTCTGACAGTATTAATAAGGAAGTTGAAGTCCTTTGGGCAAGCAGAGTGACTGATCCCTGGTTGGGGAAAAGCTGATGGTTGTGCACACAGCTGACCCAGTAAGGATCTCTTCTTCCCTTCCATCTCTGCAAGAAATCCAGGGTCCCGAGCTGGCCAGGGGCCTCGAGACCCATGTGCAGGGGGGGTCTCTAGCTGGCTTGAGGGCCAAGGAGCTCATTGTCAGGTCTAGGGGAAGGCAATTTAGATGGCCCTTGCAAAGGGGTAAGAGATGTGACGTGAGCTTTCTGGGTCCTTGGCTAGCATTTGCTAGTGATGTTACAGTAGAAAATCCCTCTTCTGCCTGCTGTTTCCACCACCTTCCCCTTCATCCCACTCCCCTCATGGCTCCCCTTCAATTTCCCTCATCTTCCCCTTCCTGCCCTCTCTCCATCCGCCTCATCTTCCCCTCAGAGCCCCTCACAGCACCCCCATTTCCCTCATGGCTTCACCCTGGAGACACCTTCATGTCCCCCAGCCCCCCCGTTCCCTCATCCTCCCCCCGTTCCCCTCACAGCTCCCCCCTCGATGCCTCCTCCCGCCTCCCCTCTCCCTCACCCCCCATTCTCCTCACGCTCCCCCCAACCCCTTCTCGGCCCCTCATTCCCCTCAGACGTTCCCCCCCTATCTCCTCAGGGACCTCCCTCACGGACCCCATCGCCCCGGCTCCCCTCGCTTGTCCCACACCCCGCCCCATTTCCCCCGGGGCGCCCCTTCCTCTCCCGACAGGTTCCCGTCATGGCGGCGGGCGCAGGGCCCGGCAGCGGGAGCGGGCAGCGGCCGGGCCCGGGCCGGGCTCGGGCGGGAGGCGGGGGCGGCGGAGGAGGAGGGGCCGGAAGGGGATGTGACCGCCCGCCCCGCCGGCCGGGGACGGGGCTGCGCCGCGCCGGGGGTTCCGGGATCTCCCTCGCCGCCTGCAGCCGCCCCCGCCCCCCCTCCCCTCCGCCAGCCGGTCTCGCTGCCCCCGGCGGCAGCCCCCGGGGTGCCCCCCGGCCTGCGGCCCTTCGCCTCCTCTTCTCCTGCCAGGCCTGACCGCCCCCCCCCCCCCCCCCCCGCACCGCCCCGCCGCCCCCAGCCCGGCCCCCTCCGCTGCGGCCGGGCCGGGCTCGGCCCCGGCCCCGCTCCCGCCGGCCTCCCCCGCGGGGATGCAGCCGGCCCGGTCACCCCCGCTTGACCTCTTCTGGCTGCTGTGCAGGAACCGGCCTCCCGGAGCGCGTCCCCGGCCTCGCACCCCGGCCCCGGTACCCGGCTCCGTCTGAGGCGGGCGGCAGGGCGGCCACCTGCGCCGGCCCGGTGGCCCCAGCGTTGCTTCGACGCCACCATGGCCCCCCAGGCCCCGCTGGCCCGCTTCGCCTCCGCCGGCGTGCGGGAGAGGTAGCGGTGGTGCGGGCGGCCCGAGGCTTGGGATGGAAGAAGGCGAGGCGTTGTGAGGCCGGACCGCAGGAGCCCCCCCGGTCCCGTTCCCTCGCCCCAAGGAGCGTGTGGAGCCTGCCAGGCCCAGAGCTGCCTCTCCTTCGCCTCGCGAGCTGACATGGTTTCAGCGTACTTGATCCTGCTAGACTTCAGCGGTACTTGAAGCCAAATACGTGGCTCTTTGGCCTTTGCTAACTCAATGCTATGCAAAAGAAAAGGAGGAAAAAAAAGAAACCTTGACACTGGTTGGAGTGGGAATGGCTGTTTCCTGCCCTGGGTGAGCCTACGTGTGGTTTCTTGCTTGTGAGATGAACTAATTCTCCTTCACCCGGTGGAAGACACACTACATATGGCAACCTGAAACTTTGGTAGAGCTTGGTCATTACTAAGCAGTTGGAACTTTTACTCGTTTTTTTGCATAAAGTCACCTAAGGAGCCTTGTTGCCATCTTCAAAAGCACTGGAGGAATCTGCGCTTGTCTTAATTCTTTGCCTCAAGTGACTTTATCGTGCAGTGAGTGCAACCAACGCACTCACCTAAAATACGTTCTCCTTCGCAGCTCCTTCCCAGCCTGGAAGATCAGGGATCACAGACTTCTTCAAAAACTTCTCATCCTGGGAAAGGCTGCCCATAGTTACTTTATGGGGCAGCAGCCTGGAAAAGTTCTTGGGGACCAAAGGAGGCCGAGTCTGCCTGCCCTGCACTTTATCAAAGGAGCAGGGAAGAAGGAGTCATCGAGGCATGGGGGCCCGCACTGTAACGTCTTCGTTGAACATGGTAAGAGGTTTCTTGTGATATTTCTTTTGGTTTAATTTTGATTTGCTGAGCTAGTTGCAATAGGGATTTATTCAAGGGCATGGTGCAGATACAGAGGTACCGTACTTTATGCAAGTCTTTTGTTTTCTCTCCTTTGCTTCTTAAGGCAAATCTTGTGTGATTGTTTATTAAGAAAATACTTAACTTGGGTCAGATTGCTTGAAACCTGGGCAGAGATTATTATACAGCTAAATACAAAATACAAGGAAGTAACTTTTTAGCATTGTACAAGTTTCTCATTTCTGCCTTAGATATGTTCAGTTTAAAGTCTGGGAAAGTATTTCATCCTTTTCGAGTAGTCTGTTTCATAGGTGTAGACCAAGCACACCTGATGGTGATGCTATGTCAGCAACAAGTGTTCTTTAGTTTACGAAAGGGGCTCCGCTACTCGGGCGGGGGGAAAAGACTTCTTTTGGAAAGTTTGTGGATACTGCTGTTGTGACAACTGGTTGGAATAAAACAAGTTTCTTGTTAATTTGGTTAGTGCATTTACAGCACTTTTGGTTAGTGATTTCTCATAGCTGGTTAAGCCTTGATCTCATGCTGTGATGGATTGAAGTCCTAGAGGCTAAAAGTGGCCAAGTTAGGGGTACAGCAACCCTGTCACTTGCTGGTCTTCCACAAATTAAGAGGGAACTGACAATCTCAGGAAAGAAGCCAGATGAAAAGCTCAGTAGGACTCGGAGGTAGGTTTAGTGACTGTTTAAAATGTTGCTTTTTTTCTTAAAAAAAAAAAAAACCAAAACAAACCCAAAGAAATTGTTATCTGAAGGCATCTCTACAAAAGTGAGGCGCAGAAATAGATTGTTCCACTGAAGTAATTTTTGGAGTAATCCTTGCTTTTGCACAGTGCTTTTTTAATTCTAATATTCTTTGAGAAGACATGCTACTGGCTGCTATCGTCGGCTGGAGAATGGGATTTTGACAAAGCTTCTTCAGCAGTTTTGTCCTCTTGAGGAAGTTTATCTGTGAACAAAACAAAACTGTATCTATAATCTTCATATAATTAAAAATTGAAATATTTGCTGTGTCTGAGAACACAATCTGCTAGTTAGCGGAAAAGTTTTGGTTCAGTTTTGTTTTAGCTGGGCTTTGCTTTCAAACTTTCTGTCATCCTTTCATTTCTAGAAGGGCCCAAGAAATCCTGTTCAGTGTTCAGCAAAGACGGAGACAGAGATGCTGTGTATGTATTGCTGTGTATGTATTACTGTGTCAAAATACTGTTTTGAGTTACATCAATGTTATTTCTTTTAATTTCCCATATGATGTTTGTGTACTGAGGAAATTGAAGGTAATTAAGGGAGGGTTAGAGAATGTAAGGGCTAACATGGCCCTCTGATGATAAACCCGCTGCTGGATTTTTCCAAGCCACGCTTTCAGTGTTGTGATATATACCCACTCATCCAGCCCCAGTTTGGTTGCTGCCTTTACTACTTTGGACAGAGTTTCAAGGTCAGATGAGATGCAGCGAGAGCACTAACTGCAAGCAGTACAATATTCAAACTGCCTTTGGTGTTTTGATGTAGCAGAAGAGCCAGAAACGCTCCTTTTTGATCATCTAACAGGAATAGGCAGATGGTAACTTCTTGCCAGTATGACCTGAGGTCAGAAGATCCTAGCACATTTGCAAAGAAAAATAGCATCTGTAATGTCCATACACCATATGTCCACAAGAGACCTCAGTGTCTTGATTTAGAAAAGAATAAACTTGAAAGGGGACATCAAGGCCAGGACATCTGTTAAGAGAACTGCAAAAGATCAGCCTCGCTTATCCACATGAGGAAAAGTTTCTTCCTTTGAGTGTATGAAATGGTTCTTCGAAGTACAGACAGTAGAAGGTTGTAACACTGTTGTTTGTTGTTCAGCTCTGTTTTGAGTTTGGGCTGTTCCTATCCTGAAAAATGCTATCTTAAAATATCTGGAAAAATACAGAAGGAATAAAGTTCATTTCAGAAGGTTCTTAATTTCCCTCTTTTTTTAATTGATAATTTGTCTTTAAAATATGTAGTCTAACATACTTTATAATTAATGGGCAGAATGGTATTTAATGTTTTTAGTCCTATTCAGATATGGTGCCATAGGCTGTATGTAGTTCATAAAAATAGATTGGTGTGTTTTTCAGGGCTTAATTTTTTGCATGTTTGTCTTTCAGTACTTTCATTACAGTTTCTTCTAAATGCCAAACACTGTATCTGATTTCTCTGTCATACTGTGGGAACTGGTTTGTCCCAGGAAAATCGTGTTTCTTGCTTTTCATAACTAAGAAATGCTTAAGGAGAAATTCCAGGGTGGGCTGCTTAAAGCAAACCCCTAGGGATAGTCAGACTCTTGAAGGTACTTGTTTGAAGTTCTTGTATATTAAAACCCATGAGAAAACAAAACAAAACAAAAAAGTGGAGTTGGTAGTAGCATGGCTCTCCTGTTATGGTTGTGTTTTTTGTAAAGCTGTTTCATGACCCTTTTCCAGTGGGACTGCTACCTGCTAAGTTCTGCTGAGGCTGATTCAGCAGATACTTAGCAGGGATTTTCAGAGCACTGAAGATCTTCATTGCTTCAGTGGTATTGAATCTTAGCTGAAAGGGTTAGTGAATATTATCGGATACTAACAGCGTAAGGCAAAATAACTTTCAGGGAAGAAATGCCATTTCTCAGTCGTCGCACTCTCCGTAGCACTCAAAGCAATGCATCGAGAGGGTTCTGAAAAGCAAGGAGGCAACTGGCCAGAAATCAGCTCTGCTGGTGGTCAAATGTTCTGTGAGAATAATGCAGAAAGGCTCTAAATTTTGTCATGAGTTGACAATTGAGGAGTGCGTTAAGGGGGGAAAAAATAATCTATGGGCAAGTTTTGGGCTTCTTTCTTTGTGTTGCTGCTTTCTCCACTAAGGATGTTTTACAAGCTGGGATTCATGCTGATGGGGTTACCCTGGGCAGCGGCGTAGCCCTTGACGGGATTTTACAGATTTCATCTTGATGCAGATTACTCCATCTCTTGGATTGCTTGTGAGCTTGAAATTGAGAGAAAGTATAAAGGCAATGTTTGCCTGTTCCCCTGTGCTTTTCTCAGCTGAGAAATGAGTCTATAGTTACTGCTTTTTGGGAATACCCAACTGAGAGAAAAGCCGTGGTCAGTAGACAGTTAATGGGAAAGACTTTGTCAATGTATTTTGAAGTTTGCACGCTAGTGTATCTTATGCTTTTCCAGAACGTTAATCTCAGCAAAACTCGAACTTCTGAAAAGAAAGGCGTATTCCCATGGGGCTCGACTCTGATCCTGGAGTTGGCAGTAGTTAACCGGAGCGATCCGCAAACACCACACCTTCTTTAACTGTTTTGGGTAGGTGTTGCTGTGCTGAATGATGAGCAGATTCCCTGAAGCATCTTGGTAGAACAGTATCTCCAAGCAAAAGCAGCACCTGAAGGCTTAAAAAAAAATGAATTCTAAGCATTAGACCTGTGATGCTGAGGTGAAGAGATGCTAGGATAACTCTTTAGCGAGGCGGTGGATTTGGTCCACAGCTTTGAATTCCATTTACTGTGCAATTGACTCTTGTGATGCTGCTTGGTCAGCAGCAGAGCAGTGTTATGAGGGGTGAAATCCTGAGTGGTGTCTCCACTTTTGTGAGCCCGAAGAGTTGAGTTTTATATGTGCTCTTTGCTGTGTAAATTGTGACAGTGACTGGGAACGGGAACCATCTTTCCATGGGCATGTTGGTGGGAACTTGAGCGTGATTTTTGGATTTAATAATGCAAAATTATGGTAAATAACATCTTGAAATATAGGTCTTTCAAATGATGCTACAGTTTGATGTACTATAATTGATCCCAGTTTTGCAGTGGCAGTCAGAGAAATAATTGATTTGGGAGGAAGAAGAAACCTTCTGAAGAGGTTTTGAGTATGAGACTTTCTTACGTGCTGCTTCTCATTACATATAATAGATCACTGATAAATATCAACCTGGTCTTACAAATTTTTCATTGTTTTGTGTCTGAGGCATTCTGCAAAGTAATACACATATGGCTGACTCTAAATTTGGTAGAAAGAGAAGGAACTTCCTTTTTGAATCTGTGTTACACCTTTACTCTGCCAGGGAGCGATAGTTGTTCAGCTTTGAACTTCATTTTAAGTATCTTTAGGATATAGTTGAAAAAGCACTCACACAAGAATGTTCTTTTGTTAGTCTCTTGTAGTGATAAAATGTAGTCTTTCTGATAGTTTCTCTTCCAGCAGAGAAATGATAGGGAAGCTTAAATGAGCTGTTTACCTTACCCTAAAGAGAGAGAAACTCCAGGAACTGGAGTTCTTATACCATTTTTCTTATACCTTTAGTGCTGAATATGGCTGAAGTCATCTGACTGTAGTCCCTTTCATATTGGATCTGAACTTTTTTTCTTACAAAGGTGCTGAGAGTTTTAGTGCTTTAATTAGGAAGTAATTGTACAAAACAGATCCATACCATAAGCTTGCCACAGCTGCCAGTTGGAGACATGCCCTATGCCTACTATTAGAAAAAAACAATTAAGAGTCTATTTTCCTATATTATTGATTAAAAATTGATTTTTAAGAGTCTTTAGGCTTAATAATCTATCTTGTTTTATGCTGTTAAATTTCATGTTTCAACTGTTTGGATTGTGAAAATGAGTAAATGACTTTATAATTGATTCCTTCCTCAGGACCTAGTGATTGACCAGCATATATGAATATATACTACAATATACACTGTTATAATTATATTGGTGTTTCTTATTTTTATGAAATGCCAATCATTTTCATACCATGTGGGAAAATGCATAATTCCAAGAAGTTTTATTTATTTCTTTGTTGTGAGTAAAATGTTTAATAACTCTATGGCTTTGGAATATACTTTTATCAGCTGGGTGGTCCAGAGCAAGTTGTGATCAAGCAATAATATATGATTTTGTACTCATTATCCTCAATCCTACAGGTAAGCTCAATATATCTTCTTTATATGCGATATACATTTATTAGATAGTCAATTGCCCATACATGGAAATGATAAGTGAGATTCCTTCCATACTAGAACTCTGTTTCTTTAAACCCATGTAGTTACAAACCCTGCATTTATCTCTTCCCATTGTTCCTTAGGGCATTTTTATACTCCGTCTCTGCTTCAACATCTACAGAACCTGAGACTTGAAAGAAACTGCTTTACTATTCCTGATTCCACTTTAGACCGCTCGCCTAAAATTGTATCGTTAGCATCAGCCTAATAGGAGTCCATTATTTAGAGCTTGCCTTCAGTATCTCAGGTCCGCGTTCTGAACTGACAAAACTTTCTTCATTGTTAGGTTGGAGATTTGGCAGCTCCCAAACTTTAATTTCCATCTCTATTAGGAGAGACTTATCCCCAGCTTTTGAGATCATTGCTTATGTATCCAACTTCGATGTGCTTCAGTATTAGTCTGGTTAATGCTGACATCTGCTGCACAGCTAATGCAGATTTGTTCACTGCCTCTCACTATATCCCTTTTCATCATAAAAAGCTCTTGCTATATTTTTTTTTTCCTGCTCTGATTATCAAATGCCGGTAGGTTTTGCTAAGAAGCTCCTCCACAAAACTTGATCTAGGATTGGAATATGTTAGGAAAGAGACCTAAGACTTGCTAAACTGCTTTTCCACACGCTGAGGTGGGAGGTGATGATGATGGGGAAAGGCTAATCCTTTTCCTGGGCAAAAGCAGTTCTGTTCTGTGCACTGACTAATCTTTGCTACTTGCCACGTTTAAGCAGTTCATCTCCTTCATGATGAATAGGTAGTGGTTGCTCGTATGCCAGACTTTCATTAATAGATTGTGCTGGTTCTGCATTCTTATTTACAAATTTTAATAGGAAGGCCATGTTCAAAGATCAGGACAGGGAGGCAAGAGAAAGCTGCAGCATATTAGAATAGAAGTCATTGCTTGTAAGCAATCATCTCATTCAGCACACTTCAACATTTACCAACAAACTCGCAGTATTTTAAATTGAAGAGTTTAAATCTTCAGCTTGAAAGTGAGGAGTTGACACAGTCCCATTGCTGAGAGTTAGGAATCCTGAGTTTCATCCCTGGTGCTCTCTGCGACAGGCTCTGTGGCTTGCGGCAAATCATGAGGGTGCAGAAAGGTGAAAGTGGCCTTGGAAAGTCTTGTCCTGTTGGTTGTCGTTTTAGGGTGGGGATGCTGTTGTGTTGTGTCTTGGAACAATAGGGTTGTGTTTCCAGCTGTGCTTATAGGAACTGTGATAAAGCAGACAAGAAATAAATGGGTGACTATTGTCAGTCCTGGGCAGTTGTGCTGTGTTTACTCATGTGGATACGACTGTAACCAGTGTCTTGGCAAGGTGTCAGATAAGGAATGCTGTTAACTGATACCAGGCAGTCTGAATGCATGGCTGCAGTAGTTAAACCAGCTCCTAACATCCAGCTGATACCAGTGGTGTGTTCAGTAACGGTTCATAGTGCGCTGCCTTAAGCCTTGGTCCCCGTTTGGAGTATTTTAGCATCCCCAGATTTCCCAGAACATTACTGCAGCTCCATCGGTGTACTTGATCCATACCATAAGGTTTAAAACATGTATACCTGTGGTACTGTGTGGGAGTGGACATTCGGTATGTTATAGGCGTCATCTCTTTCAGCAATATAAAATGCTCTGATTGATTCGCATTCATGCAGACTGAAGGAAGCGTTAAAAAAAGAAACTACTGTCCTCCTGGAGTTATTGTTACAGATGGACTTTGCTTTCCTTTTTTTTTTTTTTTTTTTTTTTTTTTGGCAGGGGGATGCGCCTGCCGTCTATCTGCAGTGTCTGTTGATAGCCGTATAAAGAGCGCTAGTGTCTTCATCCAGCAGTCTTTTGTCATTTCAGATGTACTGTGCCATTCTTGTGAGAAGTAGTAAGTCTCCTTATAAAAAGGTCTGTTGTGAATCGCAGGAGTCCATTACTGTAGGATACATGCAGAGCAGTTTCAGCAGAAGCAAGAGGGACTCTTGTTGCTTTGCTTTTGTTGACTGTCTTATCAGTCAGCTCTTATCTTGCTCTACGCTGACTGAAGATCGGTCTAAACAACCTGTAGAGGTTATTAATCTGCTTACCAGAGTATCCATTTTATCAGTTTAAAGAGGAATCTTGGACAAAAAGGGTAATGAATATCCAGACAATTTTAGAAAGTAAAACTGCCTAAGGCAAGGTCTTTCCTTCATTCTTAACTTTGTCCTTTCTTTAAACTTGCACTTTTAATCCCAGTTCTGTGCTTAGATATTAAGCATAACTTTTTGTGAAATGGCTGGAAGTTGCACCGCCCTGATGGCAAAATTTGATACAAATCTACTAAAATTATGTTTTATGCTCTGGGAGGAGTCCCTTTCCATGTGTCCTTGTAATGATGGGGTGTGTCCTGAGTATCAGTTTGCTTTAGTTTTTGCCTAAAAAACTTACTGAAGTTAGGCTTGAAGTTAGATTTGGGGTTTTTTTTGTTCTTTCCCAGCATTTCTTCCTTGATGTTACCGGTTAGGTTGTGAAAAGCATGAGCTTGCTTTTCCGCAGAGTGATTGCTGCTAATTTACACAGCCGCAAGCAAGATCATCATTCTTTCATGAGTGAGGAGACTGCCTGATTTATGTTGTGTCATCTCTGTGCTCTCTTTTTACCTAATGAATAGAATTTCACAACAGATTATTAATCATTAAGACTTTGGTTTCATTGTGTGTATTAAAGAATCAATATTGCTAGACGTTGCCTGCCTTGAGAAGCTTCTTAGCCATTAGTGCCGCTTTTCTAAGGCATTTTGGTGCATTTATCTTTAGGACTGACTTCAGTTCCTACCTTATTCCTACCATATCAACTCAGTACTTCTCATATGCCTTTCCAGGGCCTGAGTTGTGTCCAGTCTGCCCCTCTGTAAGCTAATCCTTTGAAGTGCTGTCTGACCAGTAGCACATTCTGTCTGGTCCAGTCTCTCCTTAAAGCTCATAAAATAGTAAAACACTGAACATTATTCTGCTGTGGTTTGCACTCCATATTTACAGGAAAGAGGGAACAGTGGACTTGGAAGCTGGGAATAATGTGTGATGAAGACAATATGGAACTACCTATTCTGCTGCCTGTTAAATGCCTGGGGTTTGGGATGGCAAAGCTTGCTGAAGTACAGGATTCCACCCTTTGGTGACTTGCTGTTTGTTCCTTGTCCCATGTCCATTGCTGTTGGAAGTACAGAGTGACCTGGGCATGTTCCCTGTGTTTCCCATCACACTGACACTGTCTAGGAGGAAATTTCATTTACTCTATGCATCCAGAGTTTACTAAACAAACAAACACACACGACTCCATCTGGTTGTTGCAGTGAATCCAATGATCTGATCAGCTGCCAATCCATGCTTGGTGTAACTGACGGCTTTTTTTTTTTTCTTTTTTTTTCTGGTGTGTGTCCCCAGAGTTAAAGAATGTTGTTTTTCCAGAGGCTGAATGTGTGAGTGGTAGTGGGATAAGGACATGGAAACTTTAAATAGGAAATTGTTTGGGCTTTCAGGAAATGTTTGCTATTTCATTTGTGTTCAAGTTGCCCAATTTCAAAGGCTGCTTTTTAGGTGCTCTCCCATTTAATGTAACTGGTGAAGGGCTGTTCCTGAGTTCTCAGTTTCTGACATGACCACCATGGCTTATCAACAGGGCTGTTAGGCAGTAAACTCGTTTTCGCTTGGATTTTTGTGATACCCTTATAATAAACCTCAAGAAAATTAAACTGTCATTTGATGCACTGGCCACCAGGTGTCTTCTTTGAATCTTTTTAATAACTTGCTCTGGTTAAAACAAACCCCCTGCAGTAAGAAGTGTCTTGGAAATGAGCAAAAGCTAATAGCAAGAACCAGGGTCAGAAGTGACAACCGTGAATTTCAGGAATAGTGGCTGTCAAGTCTTTTTAGTTACTTTTAGAGCCTATAATCTTTCTGTGCTTGCTTGCTGATGAAAAAGAGGTTGGTAGGTGATGTTTGCTTTTGCTGGTAGTGGGAAAATCTTGCTCCCTCAACTCCTCAAGCTCCATTTCAGCCCATTCTTTATTTTTTAAAACAACAGAACTAGTTTACAGTGCTGTGTTCCTTTTCACTTACTGTGGTCTTCTGCATTTGATCTCATCCCCCTACCTCTTCTGTTATGCGACACTGACTTTTTAAAATTATATACATTTTTTTTTTTATATTAAATTGTGTGGTCCTCTCAGTATAGAAATTGATTCTGTAAATCCTCTTGTAGCATTGTGTCCAGCATTTCTAAACATGCGAGATTTTCCTGGCAAGGATGCTCAGGGAATAACTGAAAACAATGTTCAGCCTGTTACAGCTATTTACACAGTTGGTGTTGTCTGAATGTCAGAATTGCTATCACAAAGCTAATTGTGGAGTTAAACTTTTATGAAGTCATAATAATGCTAACAAAAGCGAAGCTGTAATCTAGTAATACTCTATTTTACTCAAATCTCTTTTGGGTGGGAGAACTTTATAATAATGAAGAAGATTTAGTGCATCTAGCAAAATAGTTTAAGCCATAAATATGTATGCTTGAATGGGTTTTTATTATTTTTATTAGGTCTAAGCTCTCTTCGTATCCTCTGTAAATCTGACAACACATAATGTTCGTTTAAAAGGTACATTCTTGTTTAGCCAGAATTACTGGAACAGCTATTAGAGCTATTGTTGTCTGACTACACCTAATGTTTGCAAATAACTTAGGAAAGCTCAAATGAAAAATTTTGAATTAATGCCAAGCTGTTATTTCTTCTTAAATATATTTAACTTGATGGATAAGATGATGCATTTGAAATTCTCTGCAATCAAACCTTTACTTCTTTTAAGACTATTGATGGATTGCACTAAATGTGTTTGCTATATACATTTTTTTCCCAAATGTGCAGCCATTTAATGCAAAATAGATGTCCTTTACTGGAAATTAACTGGAGGGAAGATGAAGCTGTTCCCATCATTTGATACTGTTGATGTTCATATAGAAGCTGCAATTTCTTTGGGTTCTGTGGCTTGTCTGTTATGTCTAAATAGTGCCTCCCACACAGAGGTTTGGATGTCAAGGTGCTATCATGTGTCGGGTATTAAGTAGTAATTATTGTTATGAGGTGATCACGTAAGACAGTGTAAGTGTTGCTCAACCTTTCACATTCCATATCATTAGGAAAAAAACCTGTTGGGGAAACTTCAGTCTAATTACACCTCACTGCAAGAATTACGGGTGCTTTTTACCTTGCTCTTGCTGGAGAGTGGGTATACAGCGAGGCTTTGTATGACAAGTACAGCACCAGACGCATTGTGTGTTTTGTACTGCTCACTAAGTACAACTTGCAGACGTATTCTAGGAGTTCATTCTGGAACTGCTGCAGCGATGGGTCTGGAGAAGGCCAAATCCTAAAAGCTGTTACTGGTCTTAAGTAGGTAGTATTCTGAGCCAAGTGAAAGGATGAATTAGAATAATAAAGGTTGGATTTTTGGAGGCAAATACTAGCTTTAAATGCTAATATACTCATTTCATTTACTGCAGTTTTGCCTCTGCAAAGCAAAGGTACCTCATGACATTTCATTGAAGACCTGCCACAATGTTGATAAGCAGACCTCTCCTGAGAGTAATTGCGAACTTCACTGAGCAGTAGCGTGGCTTTGTAATCGTGGTAAAAACACAGGATTTGAAGAACATTAAATGAAAATAGTGATCAATGCTGCATTTAGTATCAGGTGAGGATTCAGAGAACTGCGAAATATTAACATGAAATATTTGCATTCCACCCATTGGCATAAGTAGCACAAATCCAGTGAGGTGCTTTTGTTCTAGTTTGATAACTTTTCCCCAGAAAAGTGAATGTTAACGATGTATTGGCCATGTTCACATCATTTAGTCCTGTGTAACTACAGAGGCATTAAAAGCATCAAGGTGAAAGAGGCAGACACCAGCAGAGCAGATGCTTTCCAGCTCAGAGCTCGCCCTCATCTGCAGCGTTCCCAAATTAGGAAGTGGTGGGCTTCAGCTGGACTTCAGAACCTGGTGATCTGGAGCCCCTGGTATGAGATGCATTTCATGGCCACCAGATAGTCTTGAATCACCCGGTGTTGAGGGTGCCTCGTCACCGTAGACTCGGTGAGTCACAGTAGCGATGGCGGAACGCTGTCTGCCGGTTGATAAAGGGTGGATGTTGTGGCTGAAATGGGGAGATTGCTGGTGAGCCGCATCTGAAATAACTATACTGTGTGGTATCTGAAGTGCTTGGCTGGGCTGAAATATTTTGGCTGTTCTACCTTTAAATTAGTTTAAATAGCTCTGTGGATGTCACCGTTTTTTAAATTCCAGAATTAGAAGGACAGCAGCTCTTCTGTGGTTATGAGGCTTTCATCTGCTGAAGTTATATTTCAGAAGGTTGATGTGCTGCTTGTGAAATGCTCCCCTAAGGCAAATCAAGCCCTTTGGGGAGGAAGACTGAGGACTGGAGCAAATCAGACAGGCATTTTACATTTCAATTATTAATATAGTACTTTTTATGATTCTCAAATTGGAATTGCTAGCAGCTGAATTTAAAAAATGTACAACTTCTAAAAATTTTAGAAGTAAAATTAACACCATGCAAGTAAAGGTGCTCTCCTGTACCTTGGAGACCTCTTTACTACAGTCTTACACAATCACGCTTGGATTTGAGTTCTCTCTGTCCTTGCTTTGGTGTGTACTGTGGTTGTGTCTGTAGCCATTTGTGCAGCATGCACGAGGGATGAGTCCATGAGAGCTCTGCAGTCTCCTCTGGAGAGTAAGGGCTTGCTTAAGAGGAGATGTATTGAAAAGATAATTGTAGGGTGCATTTCTGACTCGTAAAGAAATTCTGATTTGTTTAAAACGGATACAAATATGCAGTACAATTAAAATTATTATCACAATGATGCTGAATACAAAGCTGAACAAATGGATTTCTTTAGACTACAACAAATTGGAAGAGAGTAGGTTGGACACTTTTGCCTGCTCCTCTCTCCCCATCAAAAAAGCATTTACCCCCCCCCCCCCCCCCCCAAACTCTGAATGTAATACTTCAAGCAAAGTGCTATCAAAAAAAGGGTGGGAGGGGAGGAGGTCCGTGGGCGAGCTTTTGCTAGGAAGTTCTGTCAGTGCACCTACACCCTGACCACCTGACGCTGTTGCTGTGGAGCCAGCTGTCTAGCGAAGCTGTGTGAATGCAGGTCCTGCCCAAACGAAGCCCCACCAGAGCCAGGGACGCTGGTGCTGGCAGCTGCCTGTATTCATCCCCTTGCACGATGCAGCACCTCCGACTCCTCTCGAGTACAAATCACCCATCCTGACTCTTGATTTTGGAGGCTAACGCATCAATCTGAGCATCCTGGGTTTGCTGCTGTGGTGAGAGAATTGCTTTTAGCCCCAGATCATACCTGGAACATTTTGAAAGGTCTGCCTTGAGGAGCTGGCCTTGCCAGGGGTTGGCCTGGGGGTGTTTTATGAGATGCACAAGTAAGAGCAGATAAGGCGGACGGGGGGAGGAGGACGACGGAAATGTGCGTGGCTTCTCCGGGGTTCTTCTGCTGCTTCCTGCTGCGGGGGCGGTTATGAGCCAGCCTGGATGACAGAGCTCCTGTTATTTTGAAATGTAGTGTACCACAGATAAACCGCGACAAGGACCTTCGTTCCTACTTTCTCTTATGCCACCTACACTTTTCCTCCCACATCCAGCACTTGCACACAGTAGAAATGAAAACTCTTGCTACCAAAAGTGAACCAATAAAACAACAAAAAAAAGCCTATCGCATCCAGCTTTTTCTTTGTGCCTGGCATCATCTAGTGGTACGTTTGAAAGAATAATTGAGATTTTTTTTTTTTTTTTTCAATCATTTCACCTCAGTGCGGGGATTGTCCTTGGATAAGCAAAATGTATATTTTCATGCTGGGGAATTGAGGTTTGTGCAGGTAGTGGTTCCAGGGATGCGCCAGTGCTGAGGCAAATGAAATGCTGTGTTCTGTCTTGTAGCAGGGAACAGCATTGCACATCACACGTAGTTAACAAGTATCTGCTTGGTTTCTTTGTAAGTCAAAAACCAGATCCTTTGTCTTTATGTTCTTTATCATCATAAAGCTGTAACTTCTTGCTCTATAAGCCCCTGTAAGTAGGTAATGAGACTTCTTCATAGGAGCGTTAAAGGGTTGAGAAAAGGGTGGAAGTGCCTGAAGGTACTCAGGGATGGGATAATTTGTGTTTGCTGGTTTAAATTAGAAGTACTGCCTTTTGTACAGGTAATTGTGCTGATACGCAGAATGCTGTGCACATTCATTTTGCTTTGATTTTTCATTGGGGTGGGGGAAGATTAAACTCTTCTTGTATAACGCTCTCTAGCAGATGCCTATCCAATAGCCATCTGTCCTTTGCAAATTTGTGTAGTATGTCCCCTGACATTTCACACTCATCTTGTAGCTGCTCACCCTTTGTTTTCCAGTGTGCTAAAGTGGATTTTTTGTTTTGTTTTGGTTTGGTTTTGGTTTTTCTCTCTACCAAATTGTTGCTTTTTCTCTTGGAGAAGCAACTGTCCATCTTCAAATTGGATGCTTTTGCAGGTTGGCTGATTGCTTTGTATTCTGTTGGACTATGAAAATCCTGATGTTGAGCTGAAGGAACTGAAATCCTTGTTCAGAAAAGAAAATCATAATTTCTTACTGCCTGCTAGAAAAGCTGTTGGCCTACACTTGCAGGTGACCTGCCAAGGATTTAAAAAAGAAAAACTGGGTTTTATCCTCTTTTTTTCTGGTTTTAAGATGGTCAAAGCTGGCATGAAAAAATGGTGGCTTTCAAAGAGGGGCTTTGTCTGCCCTAGGCAGCAAATAGGAGCAAACCTAATCTTGTTTTTCTTCTTGGGTCAACTTTTAAGCTCATGGATGTATTAGCTTGCTATTGAAAATCTTCTTTCTTTCTTTCTGCCCCTTTATGTAAAGGGAAATAGATGCCTTGCCCACGCAATTTGCTATTTTGACATCTTCCTTCTATAGTTCTGCGTAGTTGTTCCTTCCTGCTGCATTTTGGGAAGATGGTGCTTAGAGACTGGCGGTGTCCTTTTTGAGGCAGCTGTACTTGCAACACCGGTGGCACTCAGATAAGTTGACGTGCAGACATCCCTGCTTTCCTCTCCCCCTGCAGCCTCTTAACTCTTGAGCTATTGCTTTAATCACAAGAGTGTTGCAATCTCAGATTGCTGCTTCTTTAATTAAACATACAAGTTCATGTAATTTGTGAATAGTCTGATTTTAGCGAATACTTCGGCAGTCTCTAATGTGCAAAATATTACCTCCAACTACTTAGTGGAAACAAAAAGATCAGACCTGTTCTTGGGAAACTTGCTTTTCAGCTTTCTTGATGAGACTGATCAAAGTTTTTACTCAAACTCATCTGTATGACTGGATCATACTGTCTGAGTGAAGCCTGAAGGACTATGTGGACAGAAGACTGTTCTGCGTTATAATAAAAAGCTTTGTTTTGAAAACCTGTATTTTTCTCTTAGATTGCGATTACATGGGATGGGTCTTTGATTTCCACTTTGTTCTCGCCAGTTGTTGAGGTCTGACCTGGAGCTTGCTGGGAGTCTGGCGGTGTGATTGCAGCACTTTGGTGCAGGACAGACACTTACGACTGCCAGTTCAGACACTTTCTTTCTCATTCAGCCTGCTGATTTTTATTTATTTTAACAAACAGTAGCAGAAATTGAAGAAACAATGCACAGGTCCACCTCTTCGCAATTTCCCTTCTTCCATGTGCCCTGACCAAAACAGTGACGGGAAAGAAGAAACATAATTGTAGCAAAATGTTATGTGTCTCCTTCATACCGTAAACCCTGTACTTTAGGAAAGATTGTATTGCTGGACTCAATAGTCCAGAAACATTGTCCTTCCATTGTTTCCATGTTGTCCCTTTCCTGCAAATAATATCTTCATAAGATGCTGTCTGAATTAATGCCACTTTTTTTTTTATACGAACGGTTGGCTTTCTAGTGTTGTAAAATAATCCTTCCAGTTGAGATTGAGTTCATCATTCAGCATCCATGTTCAAAGCAAACGTCTTAAGGATTACAAAAAGCTAAAAGCTGGGAGGAGGCCATCTTGCTTTTGCAATCCTTTGGGCTTTGAGATTTTGGTTCATAGCACTTGGTATTTTTTTTACCTCATGTCTAGGGACATTTTATCATCCTCCTCTTTCCTGTTCCAAGCAATTACCATTTATTTTATCTTAAAGCAGCAGCCTGTGGCAATAAATTTTAGGAAATTCCTTCCCGCCCTTTATTAAGCCCTACATAATAGCTTCCGCTACTCACTCATACATTCATTAAGAAGAATTAAATGAGTGCTGGCGGCCATTAGCAGAGCGTTTAATAACCTCTCCAAGGGAAGGTGCAGCAGATTGGAATAAATGAACAGGAGCAAAAACAAATGAAATAACTTCATAGAATACGTTCAACTAATTTGTTCTTAAAAAACCAACTTATTTACATGAATGTAGCATTTTAAAAGGTGCTGGTTTGAGACCCCTGGCAGAAGAGTCCCCAGTTCAGAAGATCCACAGGCAGTGACAGCAAGCACTTGGCTGTGGTGCCTGGTGGAAGGGTTGTGGGCTTTCTAGGGAGAGAAAGGGTATTTTGGTATGTCCTGCCCACTTCCCCAGCTGCTGACACTATCAGCAAGGCTGATGGCTGTGCTTACGGGTTGCAGTGAGGACATTTGTCTTGTAGGAACTGGGCCATAACTAATAGCTCATCTCATTTGGTATCAGCCACACAGCAGTCTTCGGATGCTTGTGATGGCTGATCCTGGCCAGGCTGAGTTACGTGAAAAACTGAGACCTGCTACCAGTAAGCAAATTGCCCTCTCTTCCCTATTGGTTCTTAATTTCTGTTTTATACAAGATTCACTGTCTTCTGACATTTGGCATACGAGGGATCAGAGTCTAAATACCCCTAAATGACTTTTCTGAAATAAAGATAATTTAGCAGGTATCGTTGCAAGCAATTTGCTTATGAGATCTCAACTTGTGAAGCACCGGGACTACTGATAGACCTGGAGCTGCATGTTACAGCATGTGGAGTGGCTGAAGAGTTTTGCCACTAGCTCTAGTCCTTTCCTCTCTTTACAGTATTTTGATGTCCACGTGCATAGTCTGAGCTGTACAGACGAAGGAAAGTCGATGGGACTTCTGTGGATTAAAGTGCTCTCTTAATAATTTGCGAGGGTGCTTAGCTGGATATGCGTTTCCTCTTGTCTTGATGGAACCTAAACAGAGCTTTAAGATGATACCAGCTACTGTTTCACCCATCTACCCCTGTGTGTAAATTGTGATAGCCGGCATGCTGGCTTAAAACAAACACTGTACACACATTGCACTTTCAGTGTCATAGTTAAGTGCATCTCAGCCTTGCTCAGTAGCCCTTAGTGCTTGAGGATCTAATACTGCCACGTTGTTTCAGCACACTTCAAAGCTTCAGACTGACTTTTACTTGAAAAATAGAAAAATTCTAGTAAATGAGAAATGTGAAGACTGTACAGTAATAGGTTTTTATGGCTAGCGTTTCATAACAGAAATGCTGACAACCTTAACTTCATTTCACTGTTACCCGTTTTAGAGGTAAAAATATCGTGATTCAAATGTCATTCAGGTATTGCGGATGACAGATTATTGTTGAGATTTGGTGTGGTTTTTTTGCTGTAGTCATTTCTGATCTCATTTGAGGAGCTCAACGAGTTGAGAACAATGACACAATAATTGCTGTTATTGAACCAAAGATGCAGCTTAAGACTTTTACCTGGATCACTACATTTGATTGATATTTTAATTTGTTTTTTTGGCAGATGAAAGATAATGAGAATCAGTTTGCAGTTGGCAATATTTGCACTGGAGAATTTCTAATTTTTTTATTATTATTTTTTCCCTACTTCCTAGTACATATGCAAGTTTCCTGTTTTAAATTCTTCATTATATTTTAAGCATCAACAGTATATGAATGTAGTGAATCTGCACAAATCATTTCAATATGTGATATGCTGCTAATATGCTCAGACTATCTTATTCTAGTCTCAGTGCCAGATAATAGCTCAGATAATAGCTTTCAGACACATTGTAAATAACATTGGACAGAGATGGTACGGACATTTGTTTTTAATGTCCAAATATATATAGATGAACCTGGTTATTTGCATTGCTTTTTAAATGGCCTAATCACTGTTCATCTAAGGGAAGAAGTAACTGGGAGAGGGGAAGATTCTGATTGAGCAGATTGGTTTTGGATCTATCTCGTGCTGTGATGCATGGTCAACAAAGTGTTTGTTACAGCAGAAATGAGCCTGTAGCTTAGCAGAGGAGCAGGATGAAATACTGATGATGAGCTAATGTATTCTTATGGGGTCAGTCCCCTGCTAGTAAATAGCAGAGTTGGTAATTCTTGTTATTTTCTTGCAAGTTTGCAGTATTTCACAGGTGAGCCCCGGCTTCTGAATGCAGGCAGTAAAAGCATTAAACACGACCAACGAGCAGCCCTGCCTCTGTCTCCAGTTTTTCCTTCTCCCCCCGCTGCTTTCCTTGTGGTGTGACTTGGTGGTACTGGAACGGATCTTTCTCCATTTTAATTATGCTGGAAGCTTTTGTCCTGGATTTGAGAAACTTAGTTAAAGGGATAATGTAAGTTGCAAATGGTTGCCCTGATGCTAATAAAAGCTAAAAATTGTAATAATATGTTTATCAGTTTGAAACAATTCCCCGATCCTTTCCTCCTCTCAAGTAATATAAGCCATTCAGTGCTCTGACATTTGATCGGGAGTTGAGACAGCCGCAGAGGCGAGCGGCAGCTTGCTAATGGATTTCTGATTGTTCTCCTGGTCCATTCTCCTTCTGATGAATGGTGCAGAGTCGGCTCTCGGAGTCTGGGGAACTGATAAAAAATGCTTTGCCATCATGTCATTACGTTTCTCCGGGAGAGGAAAAGAGCAGGTTTCCTCTGCCGTTCTGGTGGCTTGCTATCCTGCTCAATTAGAGAGATATATATAGAGAAGCAGCCTCCCTATTTGAAGGTGAAATTAGTTTTACAGCTTATATCAGGTCTTTCCTGGGTGGCTGGTGGAATCCCTGCATGCTCTGGGGAGGCTTGAATGGGCTTTCCTACTGCTGTTTCACTTTGTGAATGTTTTAAAGCACTGATGTTACATAGCTGACTGATGTAGGGTTTCTAGTGGGGAGATGTCTGTTTGGGGGAAAGTTTCTCTGCCTCCTGGACAAAACGCCTTTTTATGCCAGACCTCTACATTTCAGGCGAATGTAGCCATGTCTGCCTGGGGTCAACATGCAGAGTCCCCCCACACAATGGCCTTCAATAGGGCTGTTATGCAAGGAGCTCTTAAATGTGCTGCGACTGTTGGTTTAATAACTCAGGTTATATGGGTTTGGGATGCCTATTCTAAAACTTGTGGGTGCTAGTGGGGAAATTCAGGATGATCTTTTTGTTTCAGTTGTTATGGGATGACAAGCATCTTGAAGATAAAACAGCAATGTAGAAAAAAAACTTAATCTAAAGAATAATTCATTAAAATGTTTTTATCAACTTAAAACCAGCATTTGCAGCCCCTTTACCATCCCTAACAACTTTCACCAGGTCATTCCTTTCCCTTGAAGGATTGATTCCCTTCCCACTGCTCCTGGTGAGCTGTGAAAGTGAATTTCAGGCTTTGTAATTAAGATATCTTGAGTTATTTCTGATTTGTCAACATGACTAATGAAAGGGCTATGCATTACGGCTCCTTTCACTTGCTACGCTCTTGCACATAGAGGCATTTGGAGGGCTTTGTGGGTGTAAATCAGCAGTTTGCCAGCCTGCAGACTTCAGTTGCTGGAGTAATGGCACAGCTTAGCCCAGTGAGATCCCCTTCAGGCTGTGCACCCGCGTTTTTTGTTTTCTGTAAAACTCCAGGCTAATTTAGGCATGGGTTTTGAGCTTGTTGAAGATAGCTGGTGATAAACAGTGTTGTAACAGACCTACATGATAAACATTAATAATGCCTTGCAATACATTTTATTCCCATGCGTCTGAGGAATACCTGCTGTGTGATTTAGCTTGTATTTCAGTAGATACATCTTCTTCTCCCCTTCCCAGTTTTAGAAAAAATAACTCGTGAATTGTTGGCTTAGCACTGTTTTGTGGCTTAAATTTCAGGCTGTGCATTTCTTTCTGTCACAATCTCATTATATGCCACAGCTACCTCTGTTGGCCTAGTTCAGATAAACAGTATTAACTTGCATTAAAACCCAAACCCTGTATGCATAGACTGTGCTGCCTTTCCCTTGCACAGATAAGTTGCACCAAGGTTAAGTCCTTTCCATGCAGGAAGTTACCTCTAGAGAGAGCTGATGTACAGTATAGGACCACCCCATGCTCCGTACGTTTTCAGAAGCAGTATTTATTGACTCTTCTTGTGAGGAGAGCATCGTTTGCTCAGCACATGCTGTCTTTTGGTAAGACTTCGAAATGATAACTCCCATAGTTGTAAGAAGCTTTTAAGTGAGATCTTCATGCTTCTCTAGAAGGAAGGCCAGCTTATCTTCTTCTGTTGCTGCTACTCACTTGTTTTGACTGGTATTCTCGCCGTTTCCATTTTTCCTATTTTCGTGATCTTTCTGCCTCTTTGTTTAATCTCTAGACACTTCAGAAAATGCAAGCTGGCATGATTTCCTGCAAACCTAGTACAGCTCATGGATCAGTTTCAAAGTCATTGAATGTGGACCTACTGAGCACTCGTCACGGGAGCGCTAATGTTCGGGACGTAATATCTGACGGTGTCACGTTGCCCAGTCCAGTCCCTGCTGAGATATGCAGCTGGAGCTCTCCTCTCTGCTCTTTTGTTTGACTCCTCGATAAAAACAAGTTGATTATTTTAACTTATAATAGTTATACCCCTGTCCTGTGGACAGGCTAATACCAGATATCTGTACAGGCTTCCATTATCTCTTCATTCATAGTGCAGGAAATGTGAAGAAATGTGCTGCTTTTTCCTGTGGATCCATAATGCTTTGGTTTAGTAACTGGTTTGGAGCCTTGTTTGCTGTTTGAACTACAGCCATTTGGGTTTTTTCTTCTTTTGAAAGGATGCCAACAAAATGGCATATTCAAATGTTTCCAAACTTTCCTGATTACGTAGAAAATAATCACTGTGCCAGAACCACCAGGAGTCTTTCTTATCATACATGTTTTTTTCCTTTGATTACAGTCTTGCTGAAAGGCAGTGTTTAGGCAAACATTCCTCTTTGTATTCCGTGGGATGGGTTGTCAGTTTGTTAGACTTCCAGCAGTCCTGTTTATTCACGTGTGCCTTTGGAAGAGTTGGGACACAGCAGGTCGTTTTCTGCCTTTGTTCACTGCTAAGCAATTAGAAAATAATTTATGGCTTTGTTTCTGCTTTCGAATCCCTTAAGAAAATGATGGCATATTCTTAACCCAAGAACTACGGCACTGAGACCTCTGCATCAGAGAGAAGCTGTTCCTCGTCTGTGTTAGCACAGCACTGGGGCACTCTGCTGCTGATTGGGCCCTTTGGCTGTTACTTAAAATTAAATGAATAATGAATTTTCCCATTCAACCAGAACTGGGTAAGTGGTAGAAGTGATGTACGTGCTAGATCCCTGCCTGGAAGCAGCAATGTGACTGAAAAATCGAATGCAGTTCAGGCATGCTGGCTGATGTGCACTAGTACTTGCAAGTACGCGACATCATTAGTACTTTAGGGTCCGTCTGCCCCCCGTTAGCAGGTAGTTGCTGTGTGTAACAAGCAATTGAGATTTTATTCTAACCCAGTAAAACATTTGCATTGCGGGTATGGAATTAGTGCCTAGGTTTATTGATTATCTAATAGCATGGTCTTCGGCTGTTTAACCTGTTGAAGGTTAATTAAAAAAAGGAATGGCAAACATAGCGACCTTATTGTTAATCTGAGTATGACTGGGCAGAAGTAAGAAGTGCTTTGTACGCTGAAATTGGTTTATAAGCCTTTTCTAGATTGCCTTCCCTCCACCCCCTGGTCTGTGCCTGGCATTTTTTTCCCAGCTTGACATAAATATTTGGCTAAGGCTAAAGGGATGAACAGAATTACATACTATCAGCAGAATTAGAGGGGGGGGGGGGAAGTTCTTCTGCCAATCACATCATGCGCTGGGTAGAGCAAAGACTTGACTTAATGCATCTTATTGTATTTGGCATATGCTAAGCAGGATGAAGATACAGTGGGTGCAGGTCATCGCCCACTGCACGTTTCCCAGGCTTTGGGAGAGCCCTCCATCCAGGAGTTCCAGCAAGCCGCAGGCTGGAAGGAGCGGCATGTGTCGGTAGTCGCTCTGCAATGTGACCTCTGCTGCATTCCCCAGGCTCATTCCTGGCATAACTTGGCCTCTCCATCCCCACCCCCTGTCCTGGCTGGTTCACGGTCAGGCTGGAGAACCCTGGTAACCCCAGCAGCATGACTGCTGCATGGTAGAGCCAGACCTGAGGCACACTTAACTGTTTGCTCAGAGGCCAGAGATCAGCTCTGGGTCTGAGCCCAGCATGGCACAACAGAAATGCTGTGACAGGAGGGGCTGGCACATAGAAGAGGCTCTCGTCCTGTGACTGGTGTGTACCAGGTGTGCTAAACCAGACAGCCAGCATTGCTGTCCCAGCAATGTAGAGCTCATGTAGCAGGAGAGGTGGAGAACACCTGAAAACCGCCTGGCTGAAGCAATGGCTGACATTAAATTTTATTGATGTGGAAGAAAATAGCTAACTGTACCTTTGTTGGCTTACCAAGCTTTAGACCTGTGCAACCTCACCATGTGAAGATGCTTATCCTTGCTAAGGGTAGGGTAACCTCTTCTGAAGTAATTTAAACAGAAAAAGAAATCCATAATGCTGGAGTGCCGGATAATGGGTTATGTGTCTTTGTGTGACCTTTGGATTATAGCAAAATGTCTAACAGGCAAGACCTTTTGCCTTGGGTTTTCTTCTAGGGTGTGCTCATCAGCCTGAGAACAGCTGTTGGTATGAGACATAATTAAGGTTTAATTGGAGATGTCCATTAGGAGGCTAGAGTGAGTAACACTGGGATAAAATAAAGTGAATAAAATGTGAAGATTTAAAAGAAGAAGCAAGTTTAAAGAAGAGTAAACTAAGAAATGGAAGCTGATGCAATATTGGTACAATGGAGGAGCAAAAAAAGGGCTGAGGAGCCATGCTGCAGCTAAAGGGCATTAGAAGAACTGAGCTGGCAGATCAGATCTCAGAACTACAATTGCCTGAATTATTCTGGGATGAAAAAGGAGAGGAGCTGAGGAACATTGGGGCATGAATTTGAAGAGCTTGGAAGTGAAAAGAAGTGTTTTTTGGATGACAGAAGTATAAATGGAGAAGGGCAGGAGGCTTTTTGGGGTGAAGTGACAAGTGGGAAAGTGGTTTGCTGGAGGGCCCTGCAGTTCTTGGAGGATATATGGTAATGCTCATGCCCCGATGAATGGGAGTGGGCGTTGAATTACTAGCAAAAATGCCTTTTCTCCAAAATATCATTGTTAATCTCTCTTAGTGTCAGTGCTGTGTTTAAATAGAAGTTTACAGCCCTTGCTTTTGTCATGTCGGAGTTTCAAGGGGTTTTGTTTGTCAGGCATATTTGCAGTGGCACAAGGGAAGTAAATTGCTCTTCAAGTGGTACATGTCCCTGGTCCTCCTCTGGAAAAACAAAACAAAACCCCACAAACCAAAAGCCCTGCAGCTGATCCAAAAAATACGCTCCTGAGCCCTGCTTAGCAGACCAGTTTGTCCTGGTGGAATGGAAGAACCTGAGCTCCTTATCTTCCTTGTTGCTCTGCAGAAACTGAGGCATTGAGAAGTGCAATGGGTTGTCCTTGGCCATGCGGGTAGTCCAGATTGGGACGAATTGAAGACTGACAGCCGTTGCGGATTGTCTAGGATGTTTTGCCCTATAAATTCTAGCCAAAATGGAAATAGTTCCCTTAAACAAAATATTTAGGCAGACTCTATTTAAACATCCCCTGGAGTTTCCTTTCTTTTAAATTGCATGCCAAAATATGTTTGAAAATTCTGCTGTTCAAAGTGGAAAACTGCACGTTAGGAGTTTCCATTGAATTTTCTAATTGTGAGCATGTGCATTTAGTGCCTTCAGATTTTCATCACGCCCTTTAGCAGAGTTGCTTCAGACTCTTTGTGGAGGGAAGTGCCTTTTCCGAAGAATCCGGGAATGTTTGAAATGTTGAGAACAGATTTAGTATCTTTTGATGAGAAGGTTAGCCTGGTGCTTAGAGCAAAGTCCTGGGAGCTGTAAAAGTACAGGGCTATTATGCTAGCGGAGCCAACTGACTTTCCTCTCTGTATGACCTCCAGCAAGTCCTCAGACCTCTTTGCATATCATTCAGCCCAGCTGGAAAACCTAAGTAAACAGCAGGAACTTTGCTGGAAGCCAGAAGCCTCAACTGACTGAGTTATTCTGGGGAAATGAAATAAGTCATGAATTAGAATCAGGTAAACAACATGTAGATTGGATTATTTTAAAGAGAAAATAATTCTGTAAATATCCAAAACCGCTTTAATTGGGCTTAGTTTGGATGGGCAAAGTGATTGCTCTGTCCTACTTTACAGCAAAGGAAAAAAATTATACTTGCAGTTTCCCTTTTCATCAGACTGTTTACAGAGTCTGTAGAAATCGAGTTAATCAATATTTCTATTAGACACATGCTTGGGCCCCATGCCACAAGCACTCATTTTTAAACCCTTCAATCTTGTATCATTTATGGAGATTGTATTGTCAGAAATAGTGCTGTAAATAATTTATTTTGCTGCCAGTGCTTTTCTAAAGGTCTCTAGGCGTGATGTGAGATTTCCTCCAGGAGCTGTAAAGCTTCCAGATCAGTTTGCTATGGCAAAGGGATTTTTTTTTTTTTGAGACAGACAAGTAGGATGGTGGAAATGATTGCTTATTTAAGGGAGTGGCTGGCGGCTGTTTCTTTTGCATCATTATTGTAAACTAGAGTAGAGCCATTAGTAAGTGAAATTATTGCCATCTCATTGTTTCATGGGTTGTGTGGAATAAGTCAAGTTTCTTGGTGTACACAACCTCCTGAAACCGCAGGTGTCCCTGTCTGAGTCGGTGCCCCTGAGCATGGGTTCGGTGTGTACGTGCACAACCAGGACGGTGTGTACCCTACGGATGAGCCGGCTACCGCAGGTGTTGGAAGCAGCTGAAGGGCAGCGTGTGTTGGGAGCTAAGTCAGCCTGCTTTTGGCCCTGCTGGGCTGGGATGAAGGTATGCTGGTGCTGGAAGAGGTAACATGCTTCAGCATAGCAGATTGTGTTGTTTTCCAAATTGTGTTGCGCAGCTACAGCAGAAGCGTAGAGACTCTGCTTTACGTATTTGTTGTTTTCCTCTCTCTCAAGTGACACTGTTTCTAACGAGACTGTCAGTTGCAGAAGAAATGTGGCACCGTCTTCTCTTTGTTTTGTTCAATGCAAATACTTTGTGGGCTGCCTGGGTCCCCTCTCCTCCAGGCAGTCGGTGAACATTCATCCTCAGCCATCCAGACCGTTTGCAGCTGGGTCTTCCACCCTGCAACAGAAGATGGAAATCTGTCAAATCTCTGGAACTTCTCAGAGTTGAGAAACTTTGCTGATTGAAGAGAAAACCCTATAGCGGTCCTAAATAAACATCAACTATGTACTGGGAGGCTTGCAAGAAAGTCACTATTTCCAATTTACTCTTGAAAATTTTCCCAGATCTTTAACACTGTTATGGATGTCTGGGTAATGAGTAGAGAGTGCGAAGGAAGTTCCATGTAAACTAACTTGGTTTATTCCCCAAACAAATTAGAAGGCAAGTATCTAACTGGAAGGCAGGCACAGGTAGCCTAAATTATCTCCACAAGCTTCATTTGCTGAAAATTCAGACCCAGAGAGCTAATTTAGCTTTAGCTATGGTATCTCAAAGCTCTTTCTAAAGCATTGACAGCCAGTTGTCCAGAGTCTACTTGGGTATCACGTGCTCCATCAGTGTGCTCTGCTAATCTTTATCAAGCAATGACCCACAAAGATTGGTTGTTGCTGATGTAAATCTTAGTGATTCCTGGAAATGGCCTTGCTTGTCTTTACTCACCTTCAGTTATGTGTACAGAAATTAACAGCTTCAAATGAATTAAGATTACAAGCAATTTAAAAGAGAAACTTGGGCTTTTTGCTTGGAGGAGTAACAAAAAGCACAGCCTGGCTACTGTTATGTTGCAGATGATTATTTACAGGTATGGGATGAAACAAACGGATCCTGTACTTCCTACATGGATCGTGGTGTGCCTGATGCAGCTGAGGAGCCTCCCATCCCCATGATGTTGTTAGTGCCATTTGCTAACAGTTTAGCCAGCCAGGCTCCAGCTTGATCAATAGATGAATCCTCAAATGCCTGTTTTGCATGGATGTATGTATTCTTAAAAATTGCCTTTTCTAGTCCTTTGGTAAAACACTAAGTATAATAGTTAAAAATAATTTATATCACTTCATGTCAGATATAAAACATTGAATTTTGACTCAAGTTGTAGATTAAAGTGTGAGGTTGTGTCTTTCCTTCTTATTGTCTTAAACAAGCTGCATCCTTGACTGGCCTCTCCTGTGTGCCTCTATTTAGCCCCCAAGGTGTTTCATATGAAACAGCATCGTTAGACTTTGTTGTTGATGATTTTTGTGCTTCAAAGGAAAGGATCAGAAACTGAATTTATCAGGTTTTATAGTGAAAGAACAAACCTCACAGTATTTGAAGCTTCCTTTTGAGATAATTTTTTTCATGCCTTATTTTGGTTTTGTTGCATGATCTATCCCAACATTTCCATCAGTGTGCTTAGATGCACCGGGCATCCCGGGACAGTGGATTTTTTGGTTGTGTCACTTCAGCTGATGGTGTATTCGTGGCTCTGCTTTTCCCAAATGCTGTTGCGTGGTCTGCTGACCCCAGCACAGCGGTTCGTAGCTCTGCCACTTGGTGACAGTCTTTCGAAATAAAACCATTACTGGTGAAATGAAGGTTTGAACTTAACTGACTAGTATGTGCTTCTCCGCAGCAAATCTCAGTATAAATAAGTACTGGTGTATAAGAATTTATTTGTATGTGAGGTAGAGATGTAGATATCTAGCTCTCCAATGTCAATTTGCTCTAAATGCGACGTTATCAATTCCCATTAAATCTTTCCGTGGAACATCGTGTGCTGGTAGGATTTTTTTGTGGAGCAATCAAACATGGTAAATGACAGGTCTCCATCGCTGGAGCATTGCTTGGGGGTTGTCAGTGGGGTGACACATACCCACACGTTCACACCTTGTGAGCAGCCCCTTAAAGGCTGTTCAGGCCACCTTGCTCTGTCTCTCCATAGATTCATACAAAGGCACAATCCAGGTGCCAGTGAGGTTTTTGCTAATTTGTTCTAGGCAGTGAATCTGTTAGCTGGCCTTTTTTTCAAATGAAGAAGATATGTTTTAGACAGGTTTCCTGGGAGCTGTCTTTCTGTCCATGTGGTATCTAGGCCATACCTAATAACTTGCAGCCGAATTTAATCCAGGAATAGAGGGAAAAGCAGTGAAAACTCATCTGTCAACCTTCTTGCCCAGTAAGAGCTAGTCAGTATAGCATATATATGTCGTGCTGGATTAACCGCAGCATACCTTCCTGAAGTGGAAGGCCAAAAAGTAATAGGTGTTGGGGGAAGCTTTATGTCTTGCACTGTGGAGAGAAGAGCCTGCCAGGGATGGGTGTGAGGAGAGACTGAAAGCAGTCGCTCTCCATTTCTCATGTCTTTTTTACAGCCCCAGACAGCTGCTTTTTCCATGGGGCAGACAGACAGACAGATTTGGGGGCCGTTCATTTGCAGGAGCAGTTGTAGATATGTCTCTGCAGGGCAGGACTTGGGCAGTGCTTGCCCTCCTGGTCAGGCTTTCTGCAAGCTTTCCATCTTGCCATTCCTCTTCTGATGGGCCTGGCACACAGGTCTTTACTTAAACTTTGAAATCTTCTTTTCACAGCCTGGTTTGAATTTCCTGGTAGTGCTCAGAAATTGTATTCTCTGTACTCTCTACCTAAGGTTGAAGAATAAAAAAGGATTACTTTTTTTTTTTCTTTGAAAAATCATATGTTGGGCATTATCTAGGTTTCAAATACAGTTCCTAGTAAAGGACAGTAGATACAATTACTGTGACAGAGACCAATCGCTGTCTGAGTTGTGGAAGTGCTGAGGTCCCACTTTGTAGGTCTTTTTTGCATTTATCTTCTGTGATCAAGAAAAGCTGGTGCAAATGTTTGAATGAATCACGCTGTAAAGCTCACAAAAGATGTCTTGCAGTGTATCCTTTGCTTTGAGGGGCTTGTATTTTGAGAAGAAAATGACCACCATCATGTCTGTTTGTGCTGGGATTTATTTTGGCTACCAAAATTGCACATATTTGTTTTCCCCCTTCTTTCTCTTTATCGCACATTTAACCCTTTCATTCCACTGTATTTTATCTTCTCTTTCCATTCAACTCTGGTAAAATTCTCCCAGGATGTCAAGAGCAGTAGAAGAAAATAAAAAGTTAGCAGTTTGCTCTTCCTGTGCTTCTGTATGGCAACACTTCAGCTGTTGAAACATTCATGAACCCATCTAGTATTGAGCTATTTTAGTGGATTTCATGCTGCTGGTGCTAGGAGAACCTTTCTGGCAGATACAGTCCTGGAGCAAATTGGTAATCTCAAGAATCTGGGACCAATTTACTGGGGTTCTGAAATCTGGTATGCTACAAAGTGAGATAATTTGTGTAGTGTTCAGTTCAGCGCAGAATTGTGGAGCCACACAGAGTAAAGGCAAAGCACTAATGCTTTTAGTGGTGTGGGGTTTTGGGGTTGTTTTTTTTTTGCTTGGTTGTTTCTAATTTGCAGCTATATCCCAGGATTATAAGAAAGACAGAAGGAATACCTGGTAAAGACTAGTTTCCTCTAGAATAAACCAGCTTAATGGTGTTGCTGAAGGCAACAGAGAGATTCTGATGTAGGGCCTGGTCCTCACCTAATGCAAGCTTTTGATTAAAACATAAACATTACAATGGCAGTTTCCTTGTTGGATTTTGCTTGTTTCTTAAATTCCCGGGGGGGGAGCATTGATGTTATAGAAAATGATTTTCCATTTTCAGCATTGCGAGACCTCCGTTTCTGAGCTGTGTGACCAGGGAGCGCAGGTACCCGCACACCGCTGGCTGATTGAGCTAGATTTCTCACTTAGCTGAGGGCTGGACAGCAGGTGAGCAGGAGAAATCCAGGCTTTCCGCAGGCCACGAGAGCCATCCCCTTATGTTTCCATCTTGCTTAGTTCCAGGCAAAAGGTTATTCCCAACACAAACTCTGAGGGATTTTTGTTTTTTTGCAACCTGAGATGCACCAGCCTCTCCATGTGGTGTGCATGTCTGCATTGGAGGACAGCAGTCTCTCTAAGCCGTCTTTATGTCTCTAGCAGCAGTATATCCTCTGTCTGGGCAAAGGATACTGTCTGCAGTGCTGCTTCAGCTGCTGCTTTCAGACAGCGTCAGCTCTCGGCTTCAGATTCTGAATGGTTTGGCGAGGACAAAAGGTGGAGGAGAGGCAGAAATCTTCCATGTTCCCAATTTTGACATGGCACCAGTGATATAGGTTGGTTTTCATGCTGTATGTTTAAGGTAGGGCACACTTACCTACTGTAAATCTTCTGATGCAGAGAGTAATATGCAGAAAACAGATCTTTATTACTGAAGGTGTAGGATGCTTTAGGGTTATTGTAGGGAGCTCAGAGTTTCCAACACAATAAAGTATATTTCTGAGAGCTGTGGATTAGCAGCACCAAGGGCACAGTCTGGCCCTCTTTCAGTAGGCTCGTATCTGACTTTGGGTTGTGTAACTAATTAGTTTGGGACACTTGGCACATGACCATAGTCAGAGGATGAGATATTGGATTATTTAGATGGCTTGATGTGCCAGAGAGCTGAATTTTGAATCCATTCCTTTCAATCTCGCTCATGCCGGTACACTGGAGGAGCAGGGGAGCAGCTTCTGCAGCTCAAAGCTGGTCTGTTCCAGCTGACCCGAAAGAGCACTGGGTCGTGTCAACACTGGAGACTCAACCCACTTGGAACCCAGGTTGTGAAGGATAACGCGATGCCATTTTTTCTGTGTTCTTCCTCTTTTCTGCATTTCCTGAAATATTAATAAGCCGTTTTGAAGTAATTGACATCAGTTTCTAATCAGCGGTGTCCATGAAGCAGTGCTCCGTCGCTAGCCGTGATGACGTTGTTTGGCACGAGCGGCTGCCAGGTGAGTGAAAGTCGATCTGGAGTTGTGGAGCGAGTGGAAATAATGTGGCCCAGGACATGTGTATGTAATTTGTTCAGATGATTCAAGTGAGATCCATGGCAACTGAGATAAACAGAGGGAAAGATACTGGAAAACCAGCAGCGGCTTCATTTTAATAGCACAGCCTTTATTCCAGACAGCTCAGATGTTTACTATAAGAGCTCCATCTTCCTGCGTGTCTCTTCCTCCCCACCACCCCCATTGCTTCGCATGCACTTAGTCATGAGATTGGATGGCTTCTTGGGTAAAGCACCACAGGCCAAATTCCACAGTTTCTACTTGAGCAAAAAGCCATCGGCTGTCTTCAAATATGGGCTGCAGAATTTTTCTCCCTGTTTGCACATCCGTGATTCAAAGGACCGTAATAAAAACTCATCTTATTTGAGTTTCCAGTGGATCAAAATGCACTTTCTGAAAGTGTTACGGATTATTTGGCCAAGTGTGATATCTGAGCTCAGGATGTGCTTTTGCTAAAGATAAAACTATTAGGCAAGCATAAAGTCTGTGCTGTATAAAGGTAATGTCTGAAATGGAAAGAGTGGAGTAAAGCACACCACCGCCACTCTTCCCGTGTGAAGTTAAAGTTGGCTAATCTGTGGCTGTTGAATAACAAACAGCTCTTGAGAAGATCAAGTACGACTTCCATGCCAGGGCTCTATCACGTGCTTGGCAGCAGGGCCGTGCTGGTGTGTGGGCTTCTGGGCAACTGAAACCTCAAGCTGCAAGTGGAAACAACTCAGCAAGCGCAGCAGACGCCTGGTGCTGTGCTGTGGAGAGAGGATTGGGAACGAGGACCTGAGTTCTGTCTCCAAGTAAACGATCCTGATGTCTGTGCTTGCTGACCAGGGTTGTGTAATATTGTGTAGGGCTACAGTTCGGTATGCTTATCCCATATTCCACCCCCCAGGGGAGCTGGTGGTGATTCACCGCTCTGAATCATAATTCCTGACACTTTTCTAATCGCTGTCCTTAGTGCATCCTTGCTTCACGGGCTGCAAATCCGGTCTGATTGGAAGAAACAAGCTTTCAAGCAGTTTGAAAGCTGGCCCATTTCCTACACCAATACATTAATCCTGCATCAGAGTTCTATGTTTGTGGCTCACTTCTTTTCTCTGTGCTTTAAGAGTGAACTAGGAGACACAACAATTTAGAAAAAGAAATTTAGTTAGCTGTAGAAATGTGATAAATATCCAGTAATTTGATTGTGAGAAAAAGCGTGCCATGTATACAGTTTTCGGTTCACAGTTTAAAACTGAGTATATTTGTCTGTTTAGAAAATCAGCTCTTTTTGTCATGAATTGGCAGGATCCTCAATTCTCTGTCGTTCCAGGATATTGCAAATACCAGTTAAAAAAATCTAAATCTAAATACAGTTGTTTGAGTATAGTTATACTCTAGATACCTTTTCTACATATGGTTCAATATAAAACTCCCAATGTCTATACACAGAATGCTAAGCTGTGTGTGCTTTTTTTTGAATGACTGAAAATAAGGATTAAAGCTAATTTTGCAAATATCCTCTAAGTCATCATTTTGCAGTAGGAATGGAGCCAGGGCACTGGTTGCCGAACTCTGGGTTAACTAACTATGTGAAGCCATCCTGCATTTCTTAGCATGTACGTGCTCTAGTCCTTCTGCCTGCTCTTTTCCTGATGGCTCCATATTCTTGGTCACAGATACTGCAATGTCTGTGACAGCACTGGTTGTCTTACTCTGCAATATGAGAAAATGAATGTTAGGTGCTGCCTGTACATCCCTTGCCTGCCTAGGTGCAGGTCTGATGATGCTGCCTTCACTGTGACTGCCTGTGTTGAGCCTGCAAGCCAGTAGTCAGGAACCTTCTGCTAGCAAGAGGTTTTGCCTGTGTGTTGCAGGCTGTAGAGAGTGAAATGTGAACAGGTTTGTCTTAGACATTTATCTTACTTAACTTGTCTTGAGGGGAATAAGCAGGCTCTCTAGCAAGGATGCCTTTTTCCTAAGACGTGTGTTACCGATGTTAGTGTAGATGATAAAACAAGACATTTGCATCTTTCTCTCTGAATATTTTCTCCACTTCATTATTCAGTTTTACATTTTGATGTCACTTCCAGTTCTCTTATCACAGTGAAATCTTTCAGAGTGGATAAAAGCTGAAAGCTGCAAGCAGAAACCAAAATTTTTCAGCTGCCTTTGCTATCAAGCAGCAAACATAAGTCAGAAGCCCAGTGTTTATTTTGCTTTTGTTACCATTCCTGTAGGAAAAAATGTACATAAAAGGTCTGTTTGCTGACTTGCAGTGATTGGGAGAGCATGAAGAGCTGAGTGAAGGGATTCAAATGGAAGAGAGAGAGAGTTCAGTCCTGAGTCATGGAAGATGCTTTCCCTGATCCAGTGGTTTTGCACACATCTGTCCCCGTGGTGTCTTCAGGTCTCTTCGCAGAATCCACCCACTGGCACAAGTGCTTGGCCTGTTTGAGTGTTCCCTAAATGTTCCCTCCCGGAACAGATTTTCTCCTTCTTTACCTGCCTGCCCTTCCTGGCAGGTAGAATTTAGAAATGGGAAACCAGTGTAGAGAACTTGGGAGGGATTTTCAGTTTGTGGGGTGCTTTGAAAGGGTGCAGCTTGAGAGCAGAGGTTTGCATGAACACTCAATGACAGAACTGGAGCCTCAAACTGATGGGGAGAAGGAGCTGAGCTGGATGGGTGAGAGGAAGTGGTGGGCCAGCTCTCGTAGGTGTTCAGTCAGGAGCACACTATTTTCCATAGGATTTCAGAGTGGAAACTTAAGCTTTCCTAGAAGTATTCTTGAGGAGCAGAAGTGCCAGTGATTAATACATTTCCAATAAGGATAGGAACTGAAGTTTGGTCCCCACTTTGCGGGGGTGATGCCTACTCAGGAAGGACACCTGATTTATATGGTTCTTTGGTGGCCAGTTTCTGACTGGAAATGTTTGGAGCCTGTTTTGAAGCTGTGCAGAAGAGTGTGCTTGCGTCATCCAGAAAATGCAGTGAGTCAGTGGAGTCCTGAGGGAGCTGTAACGGCTCAAACAGAAACTTGGAAAACGAAATGGGGATGGATTTAAAGATACAGCATTTGTGGCCGCTGCTCTGTTTAGAGATGGTCTGCATTCATCCAAGGCATTGGTGTTGAAGGGGTTCAGTAAGGACTTTGCTGCTGTAAATACAAGTGGAGCTTTATAAGAGTGATCCACCCGGGGCAGGGTGTGGAACTGGAAGAGGGTGTTAAGCTAGTTCTGCTTGCCATTATACTCAGTATTTTGGTATTCAGGGAATCTCCATGAATTCTTCATTGATATGTGTGTTTTGGTATGTTAGTGAATAACTTGTTAGGAGGGACAGGAAGGAAGGCGGGGGGCAGCCTCTTGGTTTGGCCCCTGCTCATCCTTTTCCTCAACGTTTTCAACCGCCTTCAGATTTGGGATGATTTCTACAGCATCACAAGCTATGCTATTACTGCAATGTAGCTGTGTTGGGATTGCTCTTGGGCCATTTCATCTGCCCTGGGAAGACAAGGTCCTGTTAAGGAACCATCGTGTGGTTTGTAAACACATGCCCAAATCCTAGCTGGGTTGCCGGGGGTGTTAGAAGCACTTGCTGGTGCCACCACCATGGGGAGGTTTGCTGTTAATGGACACTGCTCTTTCTCTTCACGTCCACCCACAGCTAGACAAAATGGATATGGGGTATCTCCTTCCTTGAAACCAAATGTTGATTCACAGGAGGTTGTTTCAGGGATTAGGTGTGCTCTTCTTAAAATGCTTTTGGTTCCTATCGCCGGTGAAATAGCCAAGGTCTGTTATGGTACTGTTGGTGCATTGGTTGTTTATTTGAAAACTTTCTGTGATGCTAACCACTGTAGTATTTGGGTGCCTCAAAACCACAGATGAATTATCTTTATGATATCTTTCTGGAGGGAAAAAGTATCCATACAGTGGCATAACAGTGAAGTCAAAGATAATGTCTTGTGCTTCATATGTTCCCTATTGAATCCCTATTATTTTTGCTTCAGAACTGAGAGCCTGTTTTCCTCATTTACAAGGCCAACAGACTGAGGCTGTTCCTCCCAGCAGAGGCAGTAGAACATAGCAGAAAACCCTGACAAATTTCCCCTCCGGGTAGGCTTTTCCCCTGCTGGGACACAGAGCACTTGTAATGCAACTTCAGGTGCTGAACTTTGTTGATTTTATCTGAGCATGACAGAGTAAGATGCATTAAAGCTAGCAGTCCCTTACAGGTAAGGTTGTCCTCCAGAGTGACTTTTTCAAAAATAAAAGAACCAGTTTCTGGAGAGCCAAGAATGAAGCAAGATGAGAAAACCTGGCTTTTCCCGCTTGTTCAGGTCTTTTGAGCGGGGCAGTTCAGCCTGTGGGCTCCCTCCAGAGTCCTGCTGGGGTGGCTTGGTACCTGCGTTACTTAACAGGGTGCTGAAGCGTTTTGAATGAATGTTCCTGTCTGTCCCGCCAGCCTGGCCTCATCCTGCTCTGCAAAGCTGAATAAAAAAATCTTTGAACTACCAAGGTTTGCCACTATCTGTCTATGATTAGCTCATTTCAAACTGCAGATTGTTTGAACGAATGTAATGGAATTCCTCGCTGGGCCTTCAGTTCCCCGGTATTTGCTAATTCGCTCTGAATATACCTGTTCCTTGAGTTTGCTTCCATTGGGTTGTATGCTGACCTATGTATTCTTCTATGTATAGTATCTGGCACTTTATTATCAGGACTATAAAAATGTTTTGTGACTGCAGTGTACATGCACTTCAGTGTTATAGTTTAGCTTTAACTCTCTTGCTGTAGCTATTACATTTAGACCATGAAAGCTTCATTAGTTCATTTTGATTGAAGAGTGATATGGTCCCCAGCAATGCTTATGCAAATTGATGACTCATATCTGTAGAGTTGAATTTAAATATCTATAAAATTTTAGACTTAGGCAAGTAATTGCATTACAGTTTTGCAATGTCTGTGAAGGATTTTTTTTTTTTACACCTAAGGCCATACTTCAAACCTGTGACCTCATTCCCATAAAGCAAAGCTATTTCATTACATCATATCTGTGCAATTTGACTTTTGATAGCTGACATTTGCATTTATGTTGGATCCATTAACTACTTGTCTGGTTAAAAAGCTGCCAGGCATTTACATGTTAGCATGTAAATGTTAATTAAAAAAAATATTAAAAATTGGTATTCTTTCGGCCTTCTTGCTGGCAGTTTTGCTGAAAAGAAATGAATCATAGTTTTTCCTTCCATCGTCACTCTCGGCTTGGTTTCCAGAAAAAATGATTAATGATTTTTTGCCTTTGCAGCTGCAATATTTGATTGCAGTCTAACTTCACTAGTGATACATACAGAAATATTTCTGCAGTTAATTGGACATTATCAAATCCACAGCAGGTGATCTCCCTCTGTTGCAGTGAGCAGGATCTCTGAGGGCAGGTTCCCCTCCGTAGCACTTTCCCCCTTTGTATAGTGATATCAGCTCAGAATTTACATTGTCTAAATAAATACTTGAGGAGCTTAGTGTCCAAGATCTGCTGCCGTTCACTTTGCTTTGAGGCACTGTGGTTTCCATGCTGCTCTGATTAAAGTTAGATTTCAGTTAAGTTGGATGAGACTTGTATGAATCCTTTGGGGTGGGAAAGGATCAACATATATTTGAAACAGTAAAATGTGTCAGTCTCTTACGGGGTGCCTGTTTGCAGACTTCATATAAATGTTGAATATTTTAGCTTAGTATTTATTATCCTTAGCCATGGCCAACCATCTTTGAATCCTACTAAATTCCAGCACTAGCTTCCCCTGCCGAAATGGGTTAACACACATCTTCGATCACTCTGTAACTTTAAATTGCCTTTTTTCCTTCCCTGAACCTCTTCTGTCACCTATCTTTTGCCAGCAAGTCTTGTGAAAGCAGCATCCCTTGTGATTCAGATCAACTGACTGTCTGGCTCCAGGGACTGACGCAGTGCTGGGGAGGACCCCTCCCACGGGGAGCGAGCCAGGGACAATTGCCTAACCCCCTGCGCTGGACCGCACGTTGCTCAGTAGTAGGATGCTCAGTGAATGGGACTGAGAAAACCTTCCTCTGAGCACACTGGAGAGGGTAGCACCAAGATTAATAGGAATGTTTTCTTGGCACCGTAAGCTCTGGAGCTGCAGAGTTAAATTCCTTGTTCAAGCTTACCCCCTTGGTCACACCTCCATGCCACTGATTATTCGTATTAAAAACAAAAACAACAAAGGGCTAATTGCCCAATTTTTGTAAAATGGCTATTTTTGTACATTCAGCCTCAGATGGCGTTTGACCCTTAATACAGATGGTTTCACTTAATGTATTTTGTTTAAACAATCCGTGTTCCTGGAAGTGGTTTCAGAATAGGCTGTTCCTCGTTGCTGTTCATGTTTGCTTTTTCTTATGATATTATAAGAAGCTTGAAGAGACCGGATTCAGAAAAGGGCAGTGAGTGTTAACAGGCATTTGTGGAAGCCTTTGTATTGTCCAATTAAGGTACTGCAACTTTGTTGACTTCTCACAGCTTTCAAGACTGAAGTGGTTTGGAGCCCTCTGATCGTTGGGCTGTAGAGCTCTCTACATTTCTGTTACTCCTCCGTCTGTGTTAGAGACCTCAGGGAGTCCCAGCACATTTATGTGGAACAGCTTGTCATCTGAGATATGTGCCTTCCCCTGGTTTTCCCCTATGGGATAGGCTTCTTGGTGCTTCGACACAGGAAAACCTCCTCTTTCTCTTGGATACAAACGAAGTGTTTCTGTGCGAGGGGGAAAAAAAAAAAGTCTGTTATCCTTGGATCTAGCTCCTTTTCATGTCTGTTATAATTTCTGCATGTGCAGGCTTTCCGCAGATTGTGTAGGATGTGTTGTTGATATTGAACACACCCTGTGAAAAGCCTGCATTGAATTCAACATCAGGAGTCTTTATATCCTGCCCTCTGCCATAGCCATACTGCCACAAGGCAGCTTCACTTGATGGAAAGAATGTGAGTGCCCTCAAGGTACATGAGAAATGTGTTTTATAGACTGGAAATTAGTGTATTGGGTGTGTTACTGAACATTTCACATTCGTATAGTACCTTCTAGCAGTGGATCTCGAGGCTGGGACCTCATTTGTAGTTGGCTTGTCCAGAAGCCAGGTGGCATGAAAATCTTTTACATTTGGAAAAAATGGAGCCACATGTCACGTAAATGGTTTAGCTACAATTACAGGCGAAATCTAAAGAAGAGTTGTAAATAAAACTGTGGCATGACTATTCCTAGAGCATATGATTAAACTGAATGGTTAATTTTCCCTTAATATATTTTTGTTTTCCTAAAAATATTTTCATCTTAAAATCCAGACCCCGTGTGAGGATTTGACAATGTAAGCAAAAGTGAACCAAGCTGTTATCAGCTCTTTCCAAAACAATAACCTGCTAATCCTCCCAATGATGTTGTGACATCCTTTATAGAACACTTCAGGTACAATTAAAAAATGGGAGGTGACATAGTCTGTGGGGTTTTTCCTCTGTGCTTTTTCTTGATCTTATAAATGGTATGTTACATGGCTTAAAATCCTTTTGCATTACCTCTTCAGTATCTTCTGTTACCCATGCAATATGAAGCGATGCACTGGCTTCATCCCCCCCTTGACTCCAGAGCTGCTGGAGATTTCTAGTCGTGTTTCTTTCTCCAAACCTTCCTCTGCTTTGAGATTAATTTTAAAATAGGTTCTCCTGGCACCCTAACTGCAGTGCATGTTGGAGGGAGGGGTTGGGGGAACACAGCAGCTCTTTCACCCTGTGAAAATCCTCTGGCCATGTTCCAGTCGCGAGACTTGCAAAGACTGAGCTGAACCAAGAGAAGGGAGGAAATCTGGACGCATGGCCTAACAAAAGCAGTTTGGCTGTCGCTCTGGATTTTCCCACCTCTTGTTGGTTCAAGCCAGAGCCTTCCTTTTCCTTTTGTGGTACATGTTCTAGGCTGCTTTTTGTTTGTTCACTTACTTTATAGGCTTTAGTCTTTATTCATGTAATAACTTGATATAACGTTATCTAACTTGGCTGGGCAGAGGAACTTGCACAGGGAGTCTTGAATATACCCTGGACTAGTGGAGTTAAGTCTGGGCTTTTTGCACTATGTTTCAGGTGTTATCCAGATAAACCCAAATTTTTATATCAGATACCATCTAGTAAAGTCAAATGAAGGAGTGTTCATTGTATCCTACCTGGGCAATATGTGGTATTTTCTATTCCTCTTGCAACGTGGGGAGAGAGATGCAACTTCAGAAAGTGTTGGGTATTGTTTATTTTTACTGGGAGTGTTGCATGACTTTTCCTTCACAGAAAAAGTAAGAACAAGAAAATACAGTAAAAGATTGTACCAGAGGCTTGCAATCTGTAGAAATAACATGGAGTTTAACTGATCCATATATCACTGACATGAGACTTCAATATGGATTGGAGTTCGATCAGCAATAGGAAAAGCTGTGAATTTAATTACAAGAGGGTGGTGCTATCTTCTACTTGGAACTTCATGGAACACCCCCAGAATCAGGAGAGGCTTACAGACGAGCTACAGAGGAACTTCCTACCCAAGAAAGGGTTTCTGACAAAGCTGTGCTTTCAGAGAGTGTTGCCTCTACTGCAGCACTGTTGCATATCTGGGTATCTGTAAGCTCTCTAGGAATTTGAGGCATTGCCTTCCCTAGATCCAGACTGGAGCACAGCCAGTTACTTGAGGCTGGCTGAAGTACTTCCATTTCAGGTGGAAGCAGGTTTTCCAGCACTGATTGACTCTGTGGTCCATTTGATGGTCTCTGAATGATTAATGAACTGCATCTATATCTGGTCCACTTCTACATTCATATTTATTTCTTTTGGATTTGTTTGTAGATCTTTCAGTGGGAAAGATTGGTAAGATTAAGCTGTCCATACAACTCAGTACTTGCTAGTACAGATTATTTTCTCAGTATTTTGAATTAAGAAACAGCTCTCCTGGCCCCTTCGTGATGCCAGCACTGTTATTTGTATGAACATGTAGTGAGAAGAGTCTTCACATTCTTGAACTGGGTCACCACACGGTTGTGAGAGCACTGGTGGCAACAAAAGGGTGAAGATGGGAAAGGTGAGACTGAGGCACTCTGGATTTCGAAGGGGTTAACTGGCTGAGGACCCTCGCTCCGTGTCAGCATGATCTCTTCCCAACTAATCTCGGTGCTTGCCCATAGCATTTTTCTGGTTCCTGCCCTCGTGCTCCATTGTGCAAATTTTCAGAGCAGTGGCAGGTAAATAAAAAAGTTGGGGTTTTTTAATCATTTGTGCAGGTCTTCAAAATCTACTTCTCTCCCTGTGAACGGTGAAGTGACTCAGCTAAGCCTGAAATGAAGGATGTGGCAGCGATAGGGCCTGTGTGGAGCAGGGTCGGATAGCTTATAGGGTGCTGACTGTTGCTATTCATTTATACTTACGCACTTTCTTTATTTTCTGTCTGGTATGCGGGCAGACAGAATCTACAATCTTTATTCATGCCAACAGCTGTAAACCTCAGACCACATGTAATATATCTGCTCTGTGAATGGCTCTGATTAATGATGGGCAGGTAGGGTAAAGAGGGAATGAATAGAAAGGAACTTTGGATTTCTCAAAATACATGCAGAGGCAGAGTTTGGGGTTACTGGAGATCAGTAGTACTGATTTCTTTTTTTATACCTTCCTTCTTTGTCTTGCCTCTTTTACCCGGAAAGGCAGAAAACGTGAAGGTGTTCCACAGTCTCATGCCATTTTCTAAATCTAAATCCTGATATGGCAAGCATTATACTCTAAGCATACCAGGGAAACTAATCCGGAAAGACTTTAAGAACTTTTGCCCTTAATGAATTCAGCATCAGACTTTTGCTTTGTCTTAGTGGTGCAACCTAGAGGGAATATTCCCTAGCTTTTCCAAAAAAGTTCAAATTAAAATGCTTCTTTCAATGTGTTTTTATGTTTAGGGATTGAAAAAAACCAGTGTTTTAAACGCTTGTGAAAGTTTAGCACTAGGTCTAGCACCTGGAACTGCATCTGTCTACGTTCAGCAGTGCTTGAGTAAAATGGATATCCCTTTCTGCATCCTTGCTGCAGTTGGACCAGGACAGTGTATACATACATTTTTACATGTGTCTTTCTTCACAGTGAAATAACTTATTTCTGTCTGAAGTTTCTGTCTGTTGGCCCCAGTCTCTACAAGAGAAAATACTGGTCCTGCCTTTACGTCATAGTCCCAGCAGGACTCTTAAAACTTCTTATATTGTGTCCTGACAACAAAATAAAATGCTGAACTGTTTGGAGGGAACCATTGCTGCAGGCAGTTCTAATTAACTGGAAGCTTTTTCTTTCTGGGAGTGTATATTTAATTTCTTACAGTGGGAATAATAAGCAATTAGTGCTATGGAGCACCATGCACTTCACCTGCATATCTGAGGGAGTCTGAGAGTAGATACTGAGGGTGGATAAATACTGTAATTTAAATCAAGTGATTGCAGATGTTTTTATATAGCATCTTTTATATAGATGCTTTTTTAATTTATATTGTTAAGACCTTCTACTTTGTCAAAATAATATGTACTTCCCTGTGGATGAATTAGCAAAGGTTTGAACTCCTGATTGGAAGGCACTGTTTTGGTTTTTTTGGGGGGGTTTGGTGTGTTTTTGGTTTTTTTTTTAATTAAAAAAAAAATACACTTATTACAGTGTCAGGAAATGTGTATGCTGTGATCCTGTAAAGGTTTCTGTCCATCGATATTGACACTGCTCAAAAGCAGAACTCTGTTTAGGATTAGATCCTTAGAGAAAAATGATCTTTGCAATTGAATTTATCCTTGTCTGCTCTGTGTGTTACTTGATATTTTCTGCAATTCAGAAAATGATCGTAATCCTTACTGGATTCGATGCTGAAACAGCTTAGGTGAGCGTGGACTAGAGGAGCAATGTATGGCTGGGTAGGGAGCCCTCACTTGCCCCGAAATAGCTGAGAAAATGTTAATATTGCCATGAGACCTCCTTTGCATATTCATCCTCAAGGCAAAGGGGTTGAACTACTACTAGGTTTGATGGGTTATTTGTTTATTGATAGATTATTATTTGTGTCTGCTATGCCTGATTTTTTTTTTTCCTTTGCTTTTCAAGTACTTTGGCGATTCCTGTACCTGTGGCAGCAGCGAGCGTGCTGGACATGTTCATAGAGCTGTGCCCCAAGTTAAACTCTCTGCTTGGGAGAGAAAATGCAGCACAGCTGCGTGGCTTGGGTGGAGAGAGCAAGTGGAAGAAAGAAGTTTCAACTGTTGCAGTAATATTAATTCAATAGCTGATGCACAAAAGGTTTTTCATATTGGCCAGAGTTAAGGTGCTCAGTACAGGTCCGTGTTCCAAAATGGGAATGACGAGAGGTGGGTAACAACCAAGCCTGTGTGTTTACAGGCACTTCAGCTGCGGCGCAGATAGTGCTGGATAAACCTCGCATCCTCCATGTTCCTCCTAATCCCTGCTGGGTCTAATGCTGCAGTGGTTCAGTAATACTTGTTTTCTTTTCTTCTTCTCCCCTTCCACCCCCTCCTCATGTGTAATTTGATCTCTTAGGCCTGGTCTTCTGCTTTGGCAGATTTTTCAGCTCTTGAATGGAAGAAATTAACCACTTAGGTACTGTCAGGACTAAAACACATTTTACTGGTCCGCCTGGCTCTTCCTGCGGATGTGCTCAGAATTACACAAGATAGCCCGTGAAGTCATCAACTGTGAGCTCCCCGTTTTAACCTCTTGTTTTAACTTTACTTATTTATCTGCATTTCCTTGCCTTTTCATTTAAAAGAAATACAGAAATGTTCCCACTCAAGATCTGAGTCAGTATTGGCAAAGACGCCTCTCTAAAATTTATTTTCTGATACTTTCCAAGTATGTATCTTTTCTGATTGTGTCCTGGCTGTCTGTAAGCCCTCTCTTCTCTGGTCTGGCAGAAAATACTGAAGTTCAGTAGGATCCCTAAACTGATGTGACTCTACCTATAGCATAGAAACTCTCAGTCCCCACTCCCTCTTTCGCAACATTAATAAACTGCCCAGACAATGGAAGTGAAATAATTACAGTAAGTAGGAGTCTGTGCGATTTTTGTGTCTTTAAGGTAAGCTGCTATTTTTTTCAGACCTGAATAGTGCAAGATACCTCTTTCTTCTTCTTTGCCTGCAGATGCAAAGCTTTTAATGGAAGAGGGCCAAAACTTTTTCAGTGATTTGTGAAGAGTCCCTTTGGACTTGGATTTAACCTTGCAGGCTTCAAATGCTAATACCCCAGGCAATTCCCTGTGGAGCTCACAACCCATCTTGCTTTTTTACATGAGTATGGTGAAGTCCGACCACTATTGCAGGAATTTAATAGTACCCTCTGCCTTGTTACTACCTTAAAAAGGATTCTGCCCTGTTGCTTGAAAGGCATTTCAAATAGTTGAACATACCCTCTCTGAAATCCCACCACTTCTCAACTGAGTCCTTCACTCATGAAAATTGCAAATAACAAACATCTGTTAAATCAAGGAGAGAAAACAACAAATGCACATGCTGTATTGCAAAATTTTTTCTGTTGATGTGTCCAGTGGACTTTTTGTAACCTGGCTTTTTTTTTTTAAAGTTTCTTCCTGTGAGAGTGGGACTTGCTCAGTCCAAGTTCCTGAAGTGTTAATATTTCATTGTATGTGCAGATATCTCTCTGTGCTCTTGCAGAGCCATTCGCTCTGTGCTAGATGGTTTTTGAAGGAAGGAAAACACTCTTTGCCCTCAGGTGTTAACTAGCCTTTGTTCAAATTCATGTGCGGGTGGTTGTGGTTTGTTTTTTTTTTTTATTTACAATAATGTCTATTGTAGAGTGGTCAGAATAGTAGCAAGAGGCTTTTGTTTTTAACTTGCTATTTTAACTAGCTATTGTAAAAATGTCAGCTGAATTTTGAGAAGAGCTTCAATGGAAAGGTAGAATATTGGTCTTTATAAAAATGTTTTGTACATGAAAAGGAAACACAGAGATGTCTACATAAAAAGCTGGGAAAAAACCAGACAACAGCTGAGTGCTTCTGAGGTAGGGCAGTGCTGGAGAAACTGGGGGTGGCATTACACGCATCACTGAAGGCCCAAAGGTTCCCCTAAGCAAGGTATCTGGGCAGAGCAGTGAAACCACCTGAGTCCTGTCTGAGTATACTTTATTAATGCCAGTGGTATTATTGATTCCTAGCAATCACCAAAATAGGTAGTAGTCAGAGATCCTTCAGTATTTTGGTTGCTTGGGCTTTCTTCTTAAGTGCATGAACAAACATGGAAGGTTTTAATCGACTAATGTAGTCATTCTATTTGCAAACACCAACAAGGACTTTTCTCACCTTCTCCCTATTACGTGGCAGGTATTACAAATAAATCACAAATGTAATCGCCTTTTTGTCTAGTGCTGTCATTGCCAAGTAAGCAGAGAACGTTGGAATATCCTGGAAGAGTTGTTTTCACTTTTGGAGTTTCACCTTTGGAGTAGTTAAAAGGTGTCAATGAACAATTATTGAGACTAAGAGGAGATTGACTCGAGGCAGTTGTTTAAATCTGAGGTGGCTTTTAATGGGCTGGGTGTGGGATGTGCGCTCAGCTCTAACCCTGCCCAGCTGGGACTCACATTCTGCGGTGCTTTCTTTGGCATACCATAGTAAAGCTCTCGTGGCTTAACGTGCACGACCCACTGAAGTTGTATTCATTGCAAACAGTTTTACAAGACTCCACCAGACAGCGTTTTGTGCTGCCCGTGCCAAGAAGGTAGAGTTTAGTAGCCAGGATTTTCAATCTGCTAGTCCTCTCAATCTAATACACACCAGTATCTTCCCAAAAGTTTGGCAGATTTTATCTACGAGTGGATGGAGGTGTTTAATGGTGGAGGATCTGAAAACCTGAAGGAAAACTGGAATCTGTCAGATAAAGCTGGACGAGCCCCCAGGAAAACAGGCAATACTGCATTTGCTGTCGGATCAAAGCCCAGCTTTGTTACAGCTGTGTCTATAGCACATGCTGTGGTCATTCATGGATTTCAACATAGGCTTCTTTGATCATTTTCATATACACATATATTTTTAATCAGGTAATGGTGTTAGAATGTGTTATTTCACGATGTGAAAGATGTCATCAGAAGAGAGCTATGTAGTATGGTAGTGCTCTGTGGCATGGACCTATTTTTCAGCATAAAGACAGTGACCTGTGAATCCCCAAAATCATGTGTAACCTCCTCACTAAGAAAAATGAACCTTACAAATTACGTGATTCTACATTTCATTGCTCCATACATCCAGAGACAGCAAAGTGCTTTACAGCTGGCATTGAGTTAGTCTTTAACACCTGTGGGGAAATTCTCAGCTGCATTTACAGAAGAGCAAGGTAAGGCACAGGGTAACTTGTAACTGTAGGCAAGAATCTGCTCTTTTCCGGTGCACTCGTTTACTCCTTTGCTTTAACCACTAGTTTGTGCTGCTTCTGTTTCAAGTGACTTTTTCCATCCCGAAACAGCTGAACGTGCCTATCAAAAAAAGCCCTCTGTTTGGGGCTTCAAACTCTGTTATCTTTCCATGTTTCAGAAGAGGATTTTAAAATAAAATTAAGCTCTGCTTTTAAATGGGTGACGAGCACTCAAGCTGTTTTTAATGGTATCGAACAAAATTCACTCCAGCTGCTAACGTCGTGGGATCATGCCAAAACTCCCTTTCTGTTCATGGAGTCCAGTCCTTTTGCTGCTGCTGTCATGCATGTGTGTGATCGTTCTCTTTTGGAAAAATCTGTCCTCAAATTTTGGGTAGCTTTAAGAAAGTAAAAAACAAATAGCTGTCTGCTAGAAGAAGCTCAAATGTGAAGGCAGTTGACTAAATAGGTTTACGCTCTTGTATGAGCATGAACAATAAAGGCTAATGGATACTGGATTGCATTAACATCAGCAGAGCCAGCAGGTCGAAGGAAGTGATTACTTCCCTCTTTTTGGCGCTTGTGAAGCCACATCTGGAGTACGGCGTCCAGCTCCCTCCTTCCCCTGCAGCAGATGCTGACACACTGGAGGGAGTCTGGCAGGGGCTGGAGCAGGCGGTGCCGCCCGGGGCGGAGGGAGCAGCCTTTGCCTGGTTGGGGAAGAGAGGGCTAAAGGGGTCCCAGTGCTCTCATAACCACCCAACTGGTGACCAGAGAGACTCTTCTCAGAGGTGCACAGCACAAGGAGGAGAAGCAACGCTTATAACTTGCAGCAAGGCAAAGCTGGATAGATTTAAGAGGAGAAAAAGTGTTTCATGCTGCCCAGCAGACTTGGTTAAAGTTGAGCTGCAAAAAGCCTGGAACAACCTGATCTAGACAGATAGCCACCCTCTGAGCAGGAGGTTGAACTGGAGACCTTCTGAGTCTGCTCCCAACCAAAATTGATTTGCCGTTCCGCAACAGAGAGCCCCAGTTGAAGGTTGCATCAGTCACTCTGTAGTCCAAAAGGCTGTACACTTTTCATGACTTGTTTTAAGTTGTGTATATGGCAAACAAAGGGATTAATAGATGTCAGCCATAAGAGTAGCAGAGTTTGTGTCACACTGCCAATATGGCTTTTATTTCTGTATCATCAGTTAATTTCATGGCATGTAGGAAGGGCAGAGGGTATTTGCTCAAAGTATTTACAGCCTAGTTTGCCATGACACAAAAGAGGAAATGTTGAAGGATGACGTTTGTACCAGAGGGACCACACAAGCTTGTCTGTGTGGAAACATAAAGGGAATTAATTTGTTTATCTACAGAGGAAGTTATCCCAGGATAGCTCATTGTGTTTAACTCCCCAAGTGGATGCGTTTCTCCTACAGTGAGGTTCTTCTGCAAGCGGGTTAATTTAATTTGAGATGAGGCATTCTTCTTCTGGAGTAAGAACCCCAGGAGTTCATCAGGAATGTAATCCGCATTAATTCTGCCGGCGCTCATTGTATTAACCTTAATTGTAGTGGCTGGGTGGAGTTCATGGGGGGCAGCATTTGTATCAGCAGGGGAATGCTATGGGGATTCCACATTCCTACAGCTGCAGCTGAAGGAGAAGCGTGATAGGGATGCTCCTCACATGGAAAAGAAGTTGCGTGCAAGATGCCTGGTCTGCTCTTACAATGTTACTTCATCTCAGTTCCCTAAACATGACACCGGGCCTAAACACGTGATGATGGAGCTCCTCCTGTGATTTATATAACCTTTCTCCTCCAAATCTGCTTTTAACTCCTCTTTCCCCCTCCCTGCTCCCCAGTGCAGTTCTGCACAAGTTCTCTGTTGCATTCTCATCTGAAGTTAGGTGGGCAGGGAACAAGTAGAGAGGTGTTGGTTTCTCTTGAAACTCTCGTGCTTCCATAAAGTAGAAATCCTCTTCCAGAAGTGGAGAGAGGAAGGGAGAGTGTGGGGAGAACTGCATCGTTGTCTTTCTAATGCACGTGCAGGCTGCCAGAGGTGGGGGACTCGGTCTGTAGCTTCATTTCTTTGCTGGACTGTCTAAATGGAGGAAATGTTTAAGTTCTCTCACTGTTTCCTGGTGTATTAAGTGGGGATATCCATGTTCATCTTTTCTGAGAAAAAGTGTGAAAGCACTTTGAACATCACGCTGTCCTTACCGTGATTATGTCTCTGCTAGAAATTATGTGACTTGTGGTATTTAAAAAAATGCAAATGCTGTTATTGCAGCTCAGTATGGGTTGAGAGACCAAGGATTTCTTTCCAAGCTGCCTTTCACATGTACACTCCATGGATCAGAAGACTGAGGCAGAGTAATGCTGTAAAATAATGTTTAAAGAGTCTGAGCAATGTTTGCTGTTTCGGAGGCATGGTCCTTGGATGCTGGAAGCATGCAGAGTTTCCCCTGAAGTATTAAATGTTTGAAAACGTTGGAGGGCAAAAGAGCACTAGCTAGTCAGTAACCTTGCCAAAATAAACTGTCAGATGTGGAAGGAAGTTTTCAGGGACAAAAATGAAGATTTGCTGCTTTGTTGATCCTGTGTGTGACATACCAAGCACTCCGCATGTTGCAGTAGAGTTTGTGGTAGGATTGGCTTCCAAGGCTGTTTTCCCCAGCCTCCTTGTTTTGCACCCCTGATGAACTCTGCACCCTTGAGCACCTCTTGTTCCAAGCAACAAAAGCACCCGAGGTTCAGCAAATGTGAGGGGATTTTTGAAGGGGGGGGGGGAGCAATTGTATACACACCCAATTTGCTATTTCCTTTAAATAAATATATATAAAAATATATATATACATATAGAATATATATATAACAAGAGTGATGCTTGTTTTAAAAGGGAGACACACACTAATGCCAGAAATTAATCTATAAAAGCAAAAGTGGAGAGCAGTAATTAATGTGTAGCCTTGAGAAACCTGCAAGGGAAGGGCACAGTTTGTAGAGGAAGAGTAGGTGGTGGGCGAGTGAAAACTTCTGGCCCGCCGTGCAAGAGGAGTCGTATCCTGCGAGCGTAATTGCATCAACTGAGATTTGAATCCATTTGCCTGTAATTATCACAGAGATGCTACTACAGCATCTTTTGGGAAGGACCTCCCGCTCCCCTGCAGTTTTTGCGCTGGTTTACGAATGGGCATAGCTCTCCGTTTGCCTCTCCCTGTTACGAGGCGCAGTATTTAAACAGTTCCCTTAATACGCTGTGAAATGAGACGCTGCTAAGACTTTTGACTATTGCCTACAATTCCCTTGGTTTAACAGTCGCGGCGTACCAACCACCACGGCAGCAGAATCATTCCTCAATCCTGCCTTTCCTCCCCCCCTTCCCAAGCCAAGGAGGGCTCTGCCAGGCAGGGGAAACTTGTTGGCTTTCCCCCTCGCCTCTCTGGCGCTGGGAGAGGAGGCAGGCAGGGTGCAGGCAGGAGGAGGGTTAAGGAGCGAGGGCGTTGCTCGCTGCCTGATGTCATGGAGGCAGGCAGCGGCTGAAGGGGGCCCTTTGTTGGCAGCGCAGCCCCAGCAGCCCTGCCTGCACCCGCCGGCATGCGGGCAGCTGCCGCAAACTGCGGGCAGAAGTGACTCTGCCCAACTTGGCCGGCTTTCCTCGGGTTTCTTCTCTTTTTTTATCCCCCCCCCCCGCCCCCCGCGCCGCCCCTCTCCCGCCAAAAGAGTTGGGAAGGAGGGAAGATGGCTGGAGTTCACTCCCCGGGAGAGGAGATGCGGGGCCCCAGGATTTTCCGCCTCTCGGGCTCGGCCTTGTAATGGTTTTCAGAGCGCTGGATTTCTTAGACTTTCCCTGGATATTTTGTTTTAGAGTTTTCCTGGATTTTTTTTTTAGACTCCGGCCGGATTTTTTGTAGACTTTTTTAGACTTTTACCGGATAATCCGACAGGGCGAGAAGAAGCTGAAGGTGGGGGGGGGGGGAAGGGAAACCAGACAGCCGAAGCCAAACTCTAACAAATGAAAATGTTGGAGATTTGCTTGAAATTGGTGGGTTGCAAATCGAAGAAAGGGCTCTCCTCGTCCTCCAGCTGCTACCTGGAAGGTGAGTACCCACGGGGGGCCGGGGTCGGACCGTGCCTCCCCCCCCCCCCCCGGGAGCGCAGCAGCCCCAGCCCGCGGGGGGGGGGAGGGCACGGCCTGACCCCGCCGCCATCCTAGACACGAATTTTATCCTTTTCTCGCAAGTTGGGGCCAGGCTTGGGGAGGCGTTTGGTCCTGGCCAGGTTTAGGCTGGGCTTTTCGCATGCGGGGGGGGGGGGGGCGAGGGAACCGAGTGGTGTACGCGGCATCCAGACCCCAGGTGACTTTCATTAACTGCAGTATACAAAGGGAGCGCGGCTCTACCATAAATGGTTGTAAAATGTCAAGTGATCTTATTGCCGAGCCCATAAACAAAGCGGTATCTTCAGGCCTCGGCTTTATTTTTTTTGCCCGGGGAAGGATCTCCCTTATTTTGGGCGTGAGAGGAGGACGGTAAAGCCAACTTAAGGCTCAGGAAGAAAATTTAGATGAGTCCATCCGTAAAATATTTTCAGCGTGCGTTAATACGTAATCTCTTAGTTCATTCTGGTTATCTCCTTGTAAGTTTGCTTTCCCCAGGCGTTCATTTAACTGAGTTTTCTTGCGTATTTGCTTTTAAAAGGTGATTTTTTTGAGTCACACCCGTGCTTATTTGTAGACACTGAAACGTTAAACGTATGGACCCGACTAGCTCAGATGGAAAGCCAGACAGAGGCACCGTGCCGGGTTTGGGGGACTTTGGGCTGAAGTCTTGCTTGGTGTGACTTCGAGCAAGTTCTTCACCCCGGCGTGGCTTCGCACCCCGCCTGCGGAGCAGCATCACGGGTCCCCCCGTGCAGCCCCAGCCCCTTGGCCACACTAGTGGGGCTGTGTCCATCCCACTGGGGTGGTCCGGGCTTCTTCAACTTCTTTTGTGTTGCGGGATGTTGCTTCAGTAAAAATAATCTGCGTGCCAGGAGGACCGTGCTAACTCATCAAATCAGAGGCACGAAAGGCAGCAGCTGATTTCCCGGGGCCTATCGCAAGTCGCTGTTGCTCAACTCTCGAATATTCAGTGGAGAAATGGTCCTTGAAAATTCATAGGTTAGGAATCTCAGAATCTACAAATGGCTTCTCGTGGCAAACCCATTTGAAGAAATTTTGGATCAAGAGTCTGTATTTATCAGATGAATTTAGTGGCTCTGAAGAATTTTCTGTTGTCTAAAATCAAAGAACAGTTTCCAGAGGACTTTTTTTGTTTATTCAAACTTTCAGAAACCTAGTGGTGGGCGGATGCATGTGAATAATTTTGATCTTTCCTATGCGACTGAATTCTTCCGTGATCTTTTATGTCTATAAAAGCAGTATCTGTGTCCCCTGCCTCTGGTATTGCTCGGGCACGGCCGGGCTGCCTGTTGAGGAGGAGCTCCGAGCCGTGCTGGGCCTCCTTTCTGTGCCGTTGGATCTTTCAACACAGCCCTGGGAGAACAGGCAGAGCATCTGGGGCCTCTCTTCCCTGCAGAAATGAATGCTAAAGGATGATGTTACAAGGGTGTTACCCTGACTGTTTTTGCAACTTTTCTCTTTTGTGTGTGTTACAACCACTCCCCCCACCCCCATCCCGAATTTGCAATGCAGTTGCATAATAGGATTAGAGTGTAGTTTGACTTGTGCCATATAGGCAGTATCGAATTAAGAACATGATCATTGACACAATAAATATTGTATTATTTCTATCTTCTGCTTCCCTGAGACTGTGGCTGCATCTTTATTTTTTATGATGGGATGGGAAATGAGCATTGAAACAACTTTTAAATGGTCTTCTATCAAAGTAGCTCAGTCTCATTTCTCAGCTCAGCATGGGGCAAAACCGAAGCCACCATCCAAGCTGCATGTTAAAGGTGAACAAATGAGGTAACAGCAACCTTAAGGCTGTGACAGTCGGTTAGAACATAGGCAGCACAGGACCCACCATAATCGACTGTGGATCTCTTGGAGAGCAGGGTGAGAAGCTCATCTGGAGGTGGGGGAAATTTTAAAAAAGTAGGATTTTCTGTTTTTACTTTCTAAAGCTGAAGGTCCCCACGTGGTATTCCTAGGCAGCTTTCTTATTAAAGTTATTGTGAGGTTGAAAGTGCTGCTTGAGGACTCTTCAAAAGAGTAGTGGTGACTTGTCCCAAACCGATGTACTCCAAGGGCACAAGTGAAAACCATTTGCTTCCATTACCCTTAAGAAGATAACAAGTTTTTACATATGGATTTGTTAATTTTGATAGAAACCACTTAAGCTTGGCAGGTCATGATAAGGGGGCAGGTTTGTGTCAAGGGTCAGAAACTACGGACTATTGCTCCTGGATCCCGATGAGCAGCGTGTGATAGCTAGTCCATTCCCATGCACGTCCCACAGCCTCGCTGAAGCTTCTGAAAGGATTAAGGAGATGATGGTGATACTGGTAGAGGATTTAACTCTGGTCTTGTTATCTTAGTTGTATGAGAAGCTGTTGAGGATGTGAGGGGAAAGCGGAAAGTTTCTTCACTGTAGTAGACTGTGAAACCTTAAACGTAACTGCTTAAAGGATGAAAGGTCCATTAGTTGCATGGAAAATCAGTTGCAGCCAGGAGGATAGATTAAATTTTACCTAATTCAATTTCTTATTTTGGTTTTCATGTGTTAACAAAACACAACAGTTTTTGTTTTATGAATAGCATGGGACTGTAACAAAATCAGATCTGTTTGTTGTATTTTATAACACACTTCTTGAAAATGCTGTACTGAGGTTGGGTTTGATATAAGGCTGATTTAGAGTCAGGCACATGTGTACATGTCTTTTGACTGAGTAATCAGAAATTTTTTTTTCATGGTGGTCCTCTTCTGAAAGGCTTTTAATGCTCTATTAGTTTGCAGGAACGAGGATTGTTTGTAGAGTTGTCTCTGTCGTGGTGTGGAGGGATGGCAGGTGCTACATCCTATTGCTGTGTGTTTTTCTGTGTACAGGCAGGCTTGCCTGCTCGCTGAAGAAGTTGAGACCTTTTCTTAACCATATCAAAAATAGGTTTAAACTGGTTTTAACGATTACTGAGATTTCATATTGATGTTTGAGCTGGCCATTTTTTGCCCTCGTTTCTATTCCCACTAGTAAATAATATTTTAAAATGTGAGAGATCTGAATTTCTGTCATCTGCTTTCTCCTTTCTGCCTTTGCCAAACGGAATAATTCCTCACCCACTTCACACCAAGAAAGGGTAAAGAGTAGAAGGGAAGAGGCACAGCAAGTACTGCTGCCAATCTGATCTGGAAAACAGAACGTGTCCATGTCCCAAATAGGGGCTGAAATAGTCTTGCTGCCTTTTTGGGCTTGCTCTACCACTGAAAGGCAGAAGCCTTGTATAAAACCTGTCAGTGTTTTCTGTAAAGTTTAAAAACTGTTTTGGGAACACTAGTAAAGTCCTTTGTTTTCTAACTTAAATGATTTCTGTCCTGCCAGCTGTCATGTCAGATTGTCCCGTCCCGTTTCCCCCCCCCCCCCTTTTTTTTTTTTTCGTGTCTTGTTATAGCTAGAGTAGTCAAACCTCGGGAGGAGCAGCAGCCTGTAGCCATTGCCCTGTTCCTGGAGAGTTTCTTTTTATGCATTTGGGCATATATTGAGCCAGACCCAAAACTGCAATGCCAGCGACTCATCCTGCCCCAGTGTTGCTGGGATGAGCAGGTCTTTGGTCAATCTGTTAGGAAGAGCAATTGCATTAAGACGGTGTTGCTGCCTCCCAGGGAAGAGCCTTCTGTTTGTTTCCTCTCTTCCTTGGCTATTTTCTACTCCTCACCTCTTGGCCTCTCATCTGCCATCACTCAGTAGAATTCTTGCTTTTAAATATATTTCTGGCTTTGTGAGGCTTGCTAGTTATGTGCTTGTTCCAGCAGTTCTCGCCTGTCCCATCCTTATTAAAAAATCTGGCTGATAGTGCTTGCTACCTTTTCCCATGGGTTGTGGTGAGGAAAGGCTTGTCATTTCATAGGAAAAGCTGTAACTGTCTTCAGACCTAAAACTGATCATCCACAGACATGTTAGTCCTTCCCTGAGCAGTCTGGGGCTGCTTAGTAAACCAAGGAAATAAAACAGTAGGTCTCGATGATTCTTGCTTGGTGCTTTCCCTCCCCAGAGCTCAGAAATGGGCAAACTCCACTACTTCTGCTTCCTTACTAAGGAAGCAAAACCAAAAATTATGAAGGTGAAGTTTTCAGAAATACACAAGTGTCACTGAAGTTCACTTGGATCTAGTTACTCTCTCCCCTTCCTCTTCCAGAGGTTATAATCTAAAGTCAGGCAGCAGCTTAGTAGCAGATTTGGCAATAAAATCTAAATTTCTGCCATACCCACTATTCTACTCCATACATTTACAACTGTGATTAGCTGGCTGGAGAAAGATTATATTTACCATGTCACTAAGGTGTTATAAGTGGAATAAACTTAGTGAATGAACTGGAGTGGAACCTGCAGGCTAATGGAAGAGTAAACTTTCAAAAAAACCCAACCACAACCAAACAGCCAGACAAACAAAAAACAACAACAAAACCCCCAAGATGATAGAATCATCTCTTGGAGGAGTGGGTGAAGCCACATCATCAGAGGTGCTTAGTGTTAGACAAAATAAAACACTGCAGTTGACTGTGGGGGCCTGTTTCTGCATGGGTGATGCAGCAGGAGCCATGGGTGGCCTTGTTCTCTCGTGCTTGCATTCAGCAGACTTGGTTTTCTGTATTTAGAGTGCTGGAGATTCCTGGTGGCCATGCAAGAAGGGAGCACAGCCTGCCTGCAGGACGAAAGTGCCTCACTGGAGGTGGAAATAGGGTAGCACAGCTGGGGAGACTGGCCCAGCACAGACCCAGGGGGGGTCTGGTTGAGAGAGGCTGGATCTATTTTTGCACTTCTTCATCTCTGTGTAGAAATACGCAATATTTAAAAAGTGATCATTTGTCTTCATGCTGGCTGTAAGAATATGGACTTTCCAAGTATCAGCCAAGAGCAGAAGTGACAGCCTTTGTTGCAGGAGGTTATATGGCCTGTGCTATGGAGTGGGTGACAGGAGAGGCTGAGCATGATCTCACTACAGGGGTGAGTCTGAAATAAAACATGAAACCTTTCTTCTTTTTGGAATGATTTGGTTTACAGATTTTGGTTTTTTATTTGTTTAAAATCCATATTCCATCAGGCATAGGGAATCCGTGAAGGGCCACTAAGGAAATACTGGGACAGAGAGGCAGCTGCTCCATCATATGTGCTCAGAGTTGGGAACATTTGTATTAAATCTGCATAGCTATTTTGCCATTTATCATAATTTCTTACAGGGGAGAAGGAGAGTAGGGGGAATGTAGGGAAAGGAGAAGCTTTAGATCGCCTGTGTTGTACCTCCAAAGAGATTACTAGACGTGTTCTGTGCTCCCTTGCTCTAGAAACCTCGTGGAAAAAATGCCAACACGGTTTGTAAGACCACAGGATGTTTGTTTTGTAGAGAGACAGAGGTCTCTTCCTTCCCTTGGGACTGCCCCACGGTCAGCTGTGGAGGAGCCGAGTGTAATTCTGTGCTTCTGCCTGTTTTCCAGCCCTTCCCTTGAATTACTAAGGAAATTTGCTTGTGTTGGTCTAGACCAGAATTGTTCATATCTGAGAACTTCTTACACAGTCCCCAACAATGATTCATGACTTCATATAAACAGTAATTAGCAGGAGATAGTTACGCTTATGAAGCCTTCTAGTGTGCAAACATAAATATCTCCTGGTAAAAACTTTAATTTAGGGGGGAAATTAAGACATTCTTATGGCTAATGCCCCAAAATAAAAGCTGCTGTTGTCTTATTTCGAAGTCTGCTCTGCTTTAATTAAGAGTCATCATTTAGTTGGTGTTAGTGGAGAACTGAATTACAGCATTGCCTCGGGACTCCTCACAGGAATCCAGGTGTCATCCAGAGCACGGTATGATCAAAGTAATAGATTACAGTCTTACTGGGACGCAGCAGAAGACAAAGTGGATGCGTGGAAGGAATCACAGCGCAGAGATAACAGATTGAATTACGCTCGCTTCCTGCCCCGTCACCATGCCAGGATACCCTCCTGTAGGTGTCGCAGCCGGGCTGATTTATTAGGAGGAATCTGGTCCATTGAAGAGCTCAGCAGTGCTGTAAAATTGTAGTTAAAACCAGCAGTAGGAGGTGAAGAAGCTGTAGTGTGTTGAAAAAGACCCTCAATACGTATGAACAGCAATGTCTAATTCCTGCTCTGAAGGACTGTAATGTCTGGGCACATTTGCTAGAGAACAACTCAGAGGGATAAATACTGCTGACAGCCGGCTCTACGTCGCTCCCAGATGGACATGTCCTGTCTGCTTCTCTCGCTTCATGGTTTTGTGTCCTGAGTCTGCTGACAGCCTCCTTTTGGGGCCCAGACCTTTAAAAGTGTGTTTTGTCATGGTCTATCAAGCTTCTGCTACACTCGGGTCACCACAACTCTGCTCTTTCCTTTACGCTCTTCTCCATGTTGACTCAGGGCCTCATCCTCTCTGCTGCCCGTCAGGCTTCATTCAGTTACCGCCTTTCCCACCCCAGTTCTTAACTTGGGGATCCTACCTTCTGGAAACACCAGCCCTAACCCAACCTGAGAGTTGGGTCTTGCATCTCCCCGTCGTGCTCTCCTGCACGGCACCGTTCACACGCAGCGTGCACCTCTGCTGGGGTGCCAGTGGCTGAGCAGGGGTGTTGGCTTGGAGGATGCAGAGGATACGAGCCCATCGGTGCATAGCATCCTATGTATTCACTGGGGGACTTGTGTGGTTTTCCAGCTTAGAAAATTCTCATACGTTTATTTAACAGCCCTTGCTCTTGCCAGTCCTTGGGTTTGCAGACAGTTATCACTGAGCCAGTGTTTGCAGGAATGTCATCGAGCAAAACCAGCCTTCCTTGACTTTCACACCGCAGCTTGTGGGTGTTTTCGGTGTTTGACACAGTGTTGTCTCATGGTCTGAATTGAAGCGCATACCTTGGCATCCATGCATTATGAGTCAGTCCCAGCGCCGCCACAGCCTGGGCATGAGGGAGGGATTCTTGCGGAGCGCTTGGCTTTCCTCCCACATCCCCATCCATGGCCGTGCATGAGCCATCCTTCGCTGAGCTGCGATTGCACTGGAGTTGGAGGGGAGCCTGCCTTGGATTTCCTGCCTTCCTGTCGAATCAATCCCCCGTGGGGGAGGCATTTTCCTTCCTAACAGCGGTTACGGTCCATCCCACTGTGCAGCATGTACTGTTTTGTACCATACTTGGGGGAGAGCATCACGGCATCGCTCCTCACTGAGGTTGTGTATCTGCTACTTGCAGTTCTCTGCTGTCTGTCTGTTCCAGGTGTTTACTGATGGTGTAACTCCTTGGAGTATCTCCAGTCACTGCAGCGCCCTGTGTTTGATAAGGGAGCTTAATGGGCTTGACAGGATCAAAGCGTTTTCATGGTAAAATGATTATAGCTTAATTTTCTGAAAGTGGATTTTCTGTTTCTTTTCTCATTGTCGCTCTTCACACAAACCCGAGCTATTAAAAAGTATTCTCCTGCAGGAAACGGAAAGTAAGGATGTCGAGGTTCTTTAAAAAACCACCCAACACACCACCACATTTTCTGACTGTGGAATTGTTTAGAAAGCAGAATTATTTGACTTCTCTGACTCACTATAAAAATATATCTCCCTGCAGATATGGTTTGGCTAGGAAAACAGGCCCAACGGTGTATATACGTGCTGTTTTGCTCTCTGCCCGCATATATGATATTACCTTTTCCAAAGAATACAGTAGTACTCATGTTCATAAATAATCACCCAGAGAGCCTTTACCAGTGGTGATCTGACCAACACATCGAGGACACCAGATTGTCTGTGGGTGAATAGTGGCACTTTCAGCACTAAAGCTTAGAAAATAATGGGATTTGTTATTGTTTGTAGGGTTGGGGTTTTGGGTGGGTTGGTTTTTTTTTTTAGCATTTTCCCATTGGGAAACGTATTTTGGACCTATCCCAATCCACACTTGACTTCCATACGTTTTCTGGTGTCAGTCGTATCAGTTTTTCACTAGTTTACTGGTGCAGCTTACACTGGACTTCCAGACCAAACAAGCAATAGCGTTAAAAGCATATTTTGGTGTGATTGCATCTACACAGCAGCCCCTTGCTAGTGAGTATTAAGAGTATGAGGAGAGAACTGTGCTCCCAGGTGACCTGATAATGTAGAAAACACTTGGCCTGGGATTTCTCCCTCCAAAGCTCTGCTGTGTGTGCTTGTGCAGAAGAGGGATTCAGCAGTGAGTGAGGGGAGCCGGCGGAGTCTGATGCTGAGTAATGAAGAGCAATTTCATGGCGCAAGGGGCTGGGTGCGATAGTGCTGTGTTTCCTGTCCCCATAGCTGCGCTGACACGATAGTTTGTGTGCGGTGCTGTGACTTTGTTCAATGAACTCATCCAGATGGAAAATAACCCTTCAAAAAACAAGATTTTCACAACTTAATGTCCTGAGTTTGTGCCAGCACAGTCATTCTCAGGGCTGCCAGCACAGCTGGGGGTGGCACATGAGAGTGGGGGGGGCACAACTACCTGGAGCATCACTGCCCCAAACTCTTGAATCATGGTCCAGAGGGGAGGGTTTGCAGAAGCAACTGCAATAAAATTCCCCAATGTACTTGGACTTGCCTGATAACTACTGAACATTACACGCCTAATGTGCTGCAGTGTACAAAAAACTTTGGCTTAACTGTGAAGCTCAGTTTTTAGGAATCTTTTTCTGGAGGGGTCTCAGGGTTCCTAAAAATGTGGAAAGCCCATTGTGCAAAGAAGTATGCTTGCTGCTGTGCTCTGGTTTCAAGAGTGGCAGGCAGGAGAGAGGGCAACAAAAAAGGCACAGCATTGTACTCAAGAAGAGAAATGATAAAAAATACAGTGAAGAATGGAAGTATGTATCCAATTCTTAAATACCACGCCTTATAAATCTCACCCTGCCTGGCTCTCTGTGCTGCACGTTCTGGCGATTTCATTTATAGGATAATTAAGGGATTTACCTTTTAAAGGTCTTGGGTTTGTTTTCAGATCTAACCATACCAGCAGTTAGGCATGAGCCAAAGGATTTACAAGGAGCAAACAGCCTACGTGAGCAGCATTTACTGGAGGGAGGGAGAGGGGCTTTCCCTCTCCTGTGTGCCATGAGAGGCAGGAGCTGGAGGGGCTCAGGGTAGGCTGGGGGATAGCTCTGCAGCAAGGGTGTCCTGCCTGTGTGGCAGGAGATCTGTATTAAAGAACTGTCCATATCTGTCCTTTGATGCATGAGGAGCACACATGTCAAGAAACAATGCAAATTTCAAAATCAGAGTGCGTGGGTTAACCAGATGGCTTTTATCAGCAAAAATGAACCTGCTTTTTCCTCTCTCTCTCTCCCTCTCCCCCTCTCTCTCTCCCTCCTCCAGAAGCCCTTCAGAGACCGGTAGTGTCAGACTTTGAGCCTCAGGGTCTGAGCGAAGCAGCTCGCTGGAATTCCAAGGAAAACCTTCTGTCCTGTCCTAGTGAAAATGACCCCCATCTCTTTGTTGCACTATATGATTTTGTGGCAAGTGGGGACAACACTCTCAGCATAACTAAAGGTAAGGTAGCTGGGCAGAATGGTACTGGGAGTGTGTGAGAAGGCATAGAAAGAAAAGTCACTGTGGAATAACTAAGTTATACGCTAAACCCTATGGAATTTTTTTTACTGTGGGAATTTTTCTTAAACAAATACAAATATTTCGCAAAGTCATAACCTTTTAAAAGGTTAAAACTGCCTGAAGTTTTTGCATTGGGCAAGAAACTGTTTGCCAAAACTAAGGTCTCCATTAGGAGCAAGAATTTGAACTGAGAAGTTAAACTAAGCTGATTTTAGAGGCTGGCCTCTCTAATTTTTGTAGTTGTCCAAAACATAGTCCCCATATGAAGAAGAACTGTACAGATAGTGTTTTCTTACTCAGTCCTGTTCCTTATGTGTACTTCAAGTCACATCTGCTTACCTTGCTAATTGATACTATTTTTTTAATCATTTATCCACTCCTGTTCTCTCCTAGTCCCATCAAGCCAACTCAGTTCAAATAAAATTTGGTGGATTCATTTTTTAAGTTCAAGCAGTATCAGAGCTGGTGCAGAACTGCACGAGAGCCTAACTCACTCCTGAAGCATGCACATGACTTTATTTGGCTTTGAGGGGTCCACTTAAGCTTAAAGAAACACACATGCTCCCTGCTCATTCAGATACCTGTTCTTATAGGAGATTATTTAATGATCTGTTAGCTGGAAAGAACCTATCTTTGTCCTCAGTTCCCAGGTTTGCTATGCCTAAATATATTTTCTTCTTGCGCTAAGGTGAAAAGCTCCGTGTCCTGGGCTACAATCATAATGGGGAATGGTGCGAGGCTCAAACGAAGAATGGACAAGGCTGGGTGCCCAGCAACTACATCACCCCAGTGAATAGTTTGGAGAAGCATTCCTGGTATCATGGACCAGTGTCCCGTAACGCTGCTGAGTACCTTCTGAGTAGCGGTATCAACGGCAGCTTTCTTGTGCGAGAGAGCGAGAGCAGTCCAGGACAGAGATCTATTTCACTGCGATACGAAGGAAGGGTGTACCACTACAGAATAAACACTGCATCTGACGGAAAGGTAGGCTGCAGGCTATCCGAACCATGAAAGAAAACCTTTCCGGTATACTTTGTCCACTGACTGCACAAGGTCAATTGAGCAATTCTGAACCCTGATCACAATGTTCATCATCTGTAGTTAGAGTAAACTGTGAGATTCCAACACAGCAGTGACAAAACAGTTTTACTCCTTTAGCGAATTTCTGGTGAGGTATAGTACAGCTCAGCAGAGAAACACTTTTAAGGTAGGAAATGCTAGAGTTATATCAGAGCTGAATATAACAGATATTATTAATAAGAGATTCTGAGGATGAATTCTTGTCCCATGTGTTCAAAAGATAATCTCTTTGACTGCCAAATCAGAAAAATCAGTGCCTGTTGCTAATAGTACTGTAAATATTAGGGACAGAATGCTTTTTGAGCTATTCCGCAGTATTTTTAACTACTGTTTTGATTTCTCTACAGTATTTCAGCGTGATCATTGGAGACGGGTAGGCACTTTCACTTTTGTATGGGCCCTATCTCTAGTTTCTTCCTCCCCCCCCCCCCCCCCCCCAGATTGTTGTGTGCTGTAGCAGTGTTGCAATGCTGTGCTTTGTGGATGCCGCAGAGAAATGTTAGCATAAAAGTGTAGTTTTCCACAGATTTTTGTTTTAATTTCATGGAAACATTTCTATTGGCATTGGATTTTGGAAAATCTTGGGTTTTAACTAATCTATTTTAAGCAGTGTCTCTTTAGATCCTGTGCAGAAGTTGAAGTGTGGGTCTGGAGCATGGCTGCTGAGGCTCTTCTTGCCAGCATCTAGTAGATGACAGATTCTATGCCATTAAAGTACTTCAAATGAAAAAAATAAAAAAAATGAAGTATAGTAGTGGCCCACTGTGGCCAATTTTCCTTTGTCCTGCGAGAGCTTTATTCTTCTTACACCAATGTTGACAGCAAAATCTTTAGTATGAAAGCACAGGGAACCAGTACATAGTGTTTCCTATTTATTAGCCTCATCACTCTAAAGCCTTTAATAAGATAAACAGATTTTATTCAGTAATGAAGTACAATCTATTCGCTAAAGCAGACAAAAAGTAATTGAGACAATCCTGACCATGTTATTTAAGGCAACGTATTTCCAAGTTACAATGCTTTGATTATTCCTTTTTCCTCCCATGTAGACACATTCTGTGGTCAAAATCGGCACTGTGAAGTGCTGACGTGCAGCATACTTGAAGGGCTGCATGGCAATCTGGCATATTATTCCTCCTCCTGCCTCTCTAGTTGATATTCCTTCGATTCACATTGATGCTGGCAGATGAGCGATGTTCACATGTGAACACTATGAACTCGAGCCTTCTTCAGTTGGTGTAAATAAGCATGTGTCCATGATGTGATAACACATGTTCTCTATTTTAGCTGTAAAAGGGTTTGACACAGGAAGGCTTTTATCAGAGCAGAGCTGGTTTTTATCCCCAAAACCAGTTCTGCAGCAGCAATAATCCGTTCAGGTTTGTATTAGCCAGGTTAACTGTTGATTTTCCACAAAGTTGCTTGAATGGGTGTTTTTGAGAAAAGGTGCAGGTCAGTACAATTCACTAAAGCAGATCTGCAGCTGGTGGTGGTTGGAAATACAAAATCAAGAAGTGTCAGTGACGGAGAGCTGTGGCTCCTGGGCTTTGGCTGTTTGTGCAGGAGTGAGCGAAGAGGTAGCCACAGTCCTCCCCGTTGCCAGCATCCCTGCAGAAGGGGCGGTGTGCCAGGTCCATGCACCAGGCGCTGCAGTTTGCAGCCTGGTATGTTAAACCACATCGTTTTCAATTTGTGTTAATGAGCTGGGCAGTGAATTGCAACGGCTTAGCAGTAGATGTGCTGCCCATTTTGCTGCTTGGGCTGCTGGGCTGGGGGACGCCGCACTCTTTCGGCATCCTGTTCCCAGCTGTAAAAGCTGAGGAGCTCGGAAGAGAAACAGCTAATATCCCTACTTTTCCCTCTGTGAAATGGAGACTGCTGGAGCAGGTTCCCTGCTCTGAGCTGCTTGCGTCGCGCTCTATTACTTGCTTCGCAGCAGAGCACAGCTCTGCTGAAGGAAAGCTCTTACCTTCACCTCCCTGAGCACCTGGGGCCTTCCCAGCCTGCTGTATCATCAGTCAGCCTGTCCAGGGAATTTAATATCTGCAAGTGCTGCAGCAAGGATGAATGGCTTTGGTGGGATCATGTTCTGTGACCGAGATAACACGCTATCAGGAGAAAGAGGTATTAGAGGAATGTGTGGAACAACTGCTGCTTGGCACAGAGGTGTGCTATGCATCGCACAGCCCTACCCAGGTTTTTCCTGGGGAAAATTGAGGAGTCTAGGAAGATGATCAGAGGTGTGTGTGTCTTAATTTTAGCACCATTCATACTGAATGCATTTGGGTTCAACAACATAAAAAAAAAAAATTCCTCAGGGAATTTTTTCTTTATTTCCCAATTTAATGGATCATATTCTTCTGGACCACCTTTTAATGTTTTGTTGTGGTTTGGGTTTTTTTTGTTTTTAAGGAAGGCATTAAAAGTGACCTTTCTTGATTTGGCTGGCACGGTGCAGCTAGTCATCTGGTAAACCACTTCCGTGGTACAGAGGACTTGGTTCTCCTGACTTGATAGTACTTGAGGCAAAGCCTCCTGTTGAATAACCCAACTGAATAAACAGCATTGTCCAGCCAGTTCTTCAAGTTCTGCTATTCTCAGCATTAAGGACGCAGGACTCAGGTCCTTCTCGAGTGTCTTGGAACCTTCAGTGGCTGAACTGGATGCGGACTCGGTCCTGGAGAAGATCATGGAGCTTCGTGGATTTTTTTGTGTGGATGTTCCGTTTTCTCTGCTGACTGGGGAGGGGGAATCCCATCAGGTTAAGGATGTGTTGGAGGTTAGCATGGGCTGGTTTAACCACCCTTATAAAATAAACTAGCCAGGAAAAAGAGATGTGATCTGGTGGCAGAAGCTGCAGATGTGCGGCTAATTTGTACAAGCAGAGCTGCTTGGACCAGGATTGGTGTTACTATTTGACTGACAATATACAAAAATTGCCCAAATAATGTGTCAACAATGTAGCTGGGAAGCAAACCGTCTGAGTCGCTATATAACCTTGCATGCTGCAGAAATGCTGAGTCTGTTGCCTCTGTATGAGTACAGTTAGCAGCACCAGATGGTTTTCTTGGGGGAAATTATCCAGCAAGCGGCTTGAGTTAAGACTTGGTGAACAGGGTCAGCGGAGAAGGGAGGTTGCAGAAAATAGTCAGAGTGTGTATGTGGCTTGCTGGGCTGCATCAGCAGCATGCCGTTTATCGCTGCTCCTTGCTTCATCTTGTGATACATGCTTCAAATTCCAGATGAAGATTTAAACACAGCATAACTCTGATTGCCAGTAGTGCTGATGGGAAGTAAGGCCTTCAGGAGTCAGTGCTGAGATGTAATCACTGGGAGGTTAGAAAAACTCTGCCTCCAGAATAAGCACATTTAGTGGGTGGATGTGGTTTTTTAATGTAAATGGAAAACTTCATGTGTGTTAAGGCATGGAGTGTTGTCTTGTGGCCTGGACAGGGCAATCCTCTTCTGTTCTCCATCCTGCTACAGGTTTGCTGTGAAACCTTTGGCTATTTATTTAACTTCTTCCTCCATCTGTAACAAGATCATGTAATCTGTCACACAAAATACAGGTATCTCTAATTCCCATGAGATTTTGAGATCCTGAGATATAAGGCATCATAAAAGCATGGGCAGCTTCCTTCTCCATACTTCTCTAATACTTCCCAGTGATCCTTGAATTCAGCATAATTTTCTACATCCATGCTTATATATTTTAGTCCTCAGTGTAACGTGTGAACTGCTTGTACCACTGCTAGTAAGTACAAGAAGTCCTTCCCAAACAGGTATGGCTTGTTTTAAATTGTGGTTGTACTGGCCAATGCTTGGTGGCCCGAGCCAGGCAGCTGTAAAAGCCTCTCTTATGTTGCCACTTTTCTGTTCTCAGAACATCTGTTTTTAAGGTGATGTCACCTCTTTGACCATGAAAGTGGTTTGGTTTGGTTTTAGTCATAGGGTTGAAATGAGATTTGGTCCAGTTACTTTACCAAAAGAATATGACTCATTTTAGTAGACGGTTCAGGACATGCTCCCCAGGAGGATGCCTTTATTTTCTAGAGATAAAGTTTCCATAGGAGGTTTTTATCAGCAACTCTAGCAAAAGAAAAACAAGAGTGAAGGGAAAGTAGATTTCTCCAGCCCAGGGTATAAAACCCTCCACTCTGAATGCCTTTGCACATCCAAAAGTGGATGTGTTGTCACCAGAGTAGTTAATTGTTTGGTTTTAGCTCAAGTGGGCCATTTTAACCAGGGGTTATGATTTCCCAACACTGGAAAGGTAGGTTTCTACAGCATAGTTGCCTTTTTTGGATGACAAATGCTATCCAATGTTCACTTCCCAGAGACCTTACAGGGGCCATCATTCTGTTACAAAGGCCATAGCTTGAAAGTCAACGGCCGCCCTGTACCTTGCAGTAGTCTAACCTGTCTGTGACTGGTGTGCGGGGTCATTCACGTCTGTGTGTGTTTTCCCCTTTCTGGGTTACACTGTGTGCCTGAGCCAAGCATTTTACCTTCTGCAGCTCTTTCAAATAAGTCCATGACATACGTAGATTGGCAGGTTTTGCCAATTCTGACCATGATACTTACTATACATACATAAGCATGCATAAGACTTAAGTAGGGATTTGGGTAAGCAGGATCCTGAGGGAGTGAGGCACTTTTGTCTATCACTCAGACTTCCTTGGATGATATGGCTGCACTTTTCACTCAACTTTTCTTATGTGTAGTGCCTGTGCTCTCATACGCTTTGGAATATTTGGTCTTCTCCAATGCCTCTCGTTCTCATTTTGGGTTTGCATAGTAAACAGATGCCTGCAAAGGAGGAGCATCCGTACGGGAATTGCCAGTCTCCAGTTTGAGGGTGGTTTTGTCCCTCCCTGCAAATTTTTTTTTTTTCTCTTGCAAATGCCTTTCCCTTCTCTGTTGGACATGCTCACTTATTTCTGGAGCTTCACAGGTGCATTTCCTTTTTCCATCCAAAAATTCTGTCCAGGTGGAAGAATCAGAATGTGACCCTAAGTCTGGGATTTTGGATGCCTGGCAGCCTGGTCAACTTCCTGGGCTCCCAAAATCCCAGACAGATGGCCACTGCACATGCACAAACTGTTGAGTGCATATCCAGCAAGTCAAAGCATTTGGAAAGTTTGATCATAGCTATTGGCACATAATGTGCACAGTAGGACCAGTGCATTGCACTCATTTCACAGTGTGTGGACTGGACAGAAATCTGGGTGGCTAACGTGGTGCTGCTCTTCCTGCAAGGCTGTCCCTTGCTAGACCGTGGTCATTTGTGAGAAATGGAGCTCTTCCATCTTCTGTGTGCTGCATCCAGCATAGGCTGTTGCACTTTGATACAAAGATTTCTCCCTCTCCTTCAGGTGTTCTCAGCATCACTGTTTTTAAAATTAAATTTCTAGCTTGTGTCACCTTGCCTAGCAGAAGACTGGGCTTGAGCATGAAAACCAGAAATACAAAGCTCTGGTGGTAGGGAGTTGCTTGTCCGTTATTTTTAGTAGGCTTTTAGGATCTTCTGTATAAATGTTAAAAAGGTAACAAATATGGGTTATCATGCCTCACAGCAGGTTTTCGTTCAGTGGTAATGATTTTACTTCTGTGTTATTGATCGGTACCCATCACAAGAATGGAGCAGACCAGCTGCCTAACTTCATGCAAAATACTATGTAGAAGCTTGGGCCAAAAGCAGGGAAGCCACCGGTTTGCTAGGGACACTTCAAGGAGAATTTAGGCAGGTGAAAATGTCATAATCCAAATAGTAATAATGGAATCAAGACACTGAGGTTGACAACGCCCTACTCTCCAGGAAATGTCCCACAATCTTTACTGACCAGCCTTTTGAAAAAAGACATTTCAAGCAACAGCATGCCAATCTAATGCTATTTGCAGTCATTTCTTCCATAGTTTAAGTGAAGTGTGTGTATTTTCTCCTGAATCCATGCATTTCCCATGTAAGCGTTGATCGTTCTCAGGTCTGAACTTCTGAGAACTAGTTACAGAGCTGGTGGAGCTCATAGTACTGCAGATTGAGTAGAAGTGATGTAACGCTTTGCTTTCACAATTTTATAATGTAGTTTCTACAAACGAATGCTCTGATGTGCATTATGCGAATGAGCTTTTCTCTTTCTCTTTGGTCCCTAGCTGTATGTCTCTTCAGAGAGCCGCTTCAACACCTTAGCAGAGTTGGTCCATCATCATTCAACTGTCGCAGATGGGCTCATCACCACTTTGCACTACCCAGCGCCCAAACGCAATAAGCCCACTATTTATGGCGTGTCTCCAAACTATGACAAATGGGAGATAGAGCGAACTGACATCACGATGAAACACAAGCTTGGTGGAGGGCAGTATGGCGAGGTGTATGAAGGAGTCTGGAAGAAGTACAACCTTACAGTGGCTGTGAAAACCCTAAAGGTAGGACTCAAATCTCTGAGCATTCCCGTTCATCTCCATTCAGCAGAAAGTGAGTTCAGGCTGGCTGCCTGCCCTCAGGCCTCATTAGACAGTTGGGGTTGTTGATGGCACCTCCTTTCTGTGCTGTAGGCCTGGAATAGAGTATTTTTGAAAGAGCTTGATCCTGTTACAGTTTTATGCGATACCTGAAACACTTGTAATTAAACAAAGGAGGACGATAACAGTGCAATTTTTACTTTAGAATGGATGAAACCTTAGAAAAGTAAATAGTGCTGTGAATGTCTCCCATTCAGGGTGTGGCAAAGGTGAGCTGTTCACGGATGAACACACTAACACAAGCTAGTGTATTAAGGAAAAGTATGGATTGTGAGTCAGTCAACATAAAATTCAAAGGCTGTGCTTCAGGGAGGCTTTACATGCTTTGATTTTCTGTCTTATGTGGCGTTGTCTTTCCCAAAAGACAAGCTCCCTGTGTACCTGGAAGTCTTAAGCAATTCTTCACAGCTGCTTCTTATCAAAAGATACGAGAGGAGGAAAAAGTGTATCTAGGCTAAAATACATTAAAATTTGTAAATGGCTTTAATGAGGAACTGGATAATCAGTTCTGTTTCTGGCTCTGCTCCCTGATTTCTGTGTCTTGGTTTCCTTGTCTCTTGAAATGCAAATAATGCTCTGTGAGTTCATAAGGTCATTGCTTAATTCATCTATGTTTATAAAAGTGTCTTGAGATCTTCTGGCACCTTCCACACACATTGCATTTGATTGCTTAATAACAGTTTATGCTAACTTGACACCATGTTCTCTCTCCTCCAATGGGGATGTGGTTTGGTCTTGCAGAAACAAACAGAACAGAGTTTTTTGTTTGTTTCTTTTTGTTTTTTGCAGTGGAAATTTTGAAGTGGAGAGAACTGTGTAGATGCTTCAGTGTCAGGGGATGAACGTTTCCTTGATTTGGGGAAGGGAATTCTTCCTTACTCTCTTGAGCAGCGGCTGCCTCAGTATTTCTGGGTTGCTATGGTTGCAGAAAGTATTTTCATTTTGGCCTTTTTTGTACTCTGGAGATTCCTGTTGCTGCTCCCCAGCGGAGGAGAGTCCAAGTTCTTGCTTGCACAGGGAGCGAGTGACACCTAGTGTTATCCCTGCTCGGATCCAGCGCACTGGGGACCGCAGGGCTTACTCGGGAGCGTTGCAATGCAGGTGGAGCTGGGATGTGACCAGGTTGAACAAAATGCCTGTTTATAGTGAAATGGAAAGACCAGTTCTTTCATGGAACGTTGTTTGCTGTAACATCTCCTTTCCTGCTTCTGATTGCAGTGAGAGGATAACCTGACATCTTTAGCTTTCTCATTTTGCTCCAAACTGCAGTGGTTGCCTTCATTCTCTTCTCTCTAAAACTCGTCAACAAAGGCAAATTGCATGTTATCCCATAAAATCTATTTGTGCATGAGGAGAAACCTTAATACAGACCATGGCTGTTTCAAATATATCAAGTAAATATTTAATGAAACATGACTAAAACTGGTTCATAATGTAGTATGGAGCAGCACGTTCCACTGGGGAATGTAAGAATAACCAAGAAGAATTGAGAGAGACTTCAACCTGCAATTATGCACACTAAACCCATCCTTAAAAGCAAATTTATAATCCACCTTCCTTAAAGCCATCAGTCTACAGCCTGACAGGTGGGATTATAGCTTTCTTCAAAGTTTTGGGAAACATTTTAAAATCACTTTTATATCCCAGTTCTACAGGGGAAAACAAGCCCTCCGCAGCTTCTGTGCAAATGTTCAAATGACTCACTTTATTTTCCTCTGAGAGAATGTTTTTCAAAACTTCATATGGCTTTTCTTGTTCCTTCCCCATCTACTCCAGATATCTCTATAAGAAAGATAAAGGGGAGGGAAAACTAAAAGAGGAAAATAAAATCGTTCCAGCTTCTTTTTGAATAGCAATGCTTATGAACACCCAGTTCAGTTTTCTATCAAGTGTCTAAACGTAGCTCATAGCTGGCACAAAACACTAGATCACGCAAGAAGGCAATGAAAGCAGCACACACTGTTCCTCAGTTGCATTTAATTGGGAAGTGCTAGACAAGTGTTTTGGTGCTTAGATGTTTCCCATTAAAATGTATCATTGAAAGCTCAGTGAGTTGCACAGGACACATCAGTATTTATAAGGGTCTGTTATCATAACACGACACGCTCTGAATTTGTGTTTTTACACCTGATGTTGTTGGAAAGGGGCATGAGGTGGGCACTGGCTGCAGTAACTGGGAGTGGAGCTTTGTGACCTGCGTAGCGTTGGACCAGATGCAGCCTGTTGTGACTGTGGCCAAAACTTGTTCCCCATGAGGGCCGTTTAATGGCTGAACTGTTGTGAGCTGGTCATCTCAGCACATTTCTTACTGCACACCTCAAGCCTGCATCCTTTTGGATTGTCTCTTCTTTTTTTTTTTCATTTCCTTTTTTTTCCTTTCTCTTCCCCCTCCCCACCCGCCCCAAGCAGAGAAGTCTGTGTTTTAAATTAAGCAACGTGCAACCCTGGTGTCCCTTAATGCCATGGCATGGTCCTGTGCTCTGCTCGGAAAGTATTGTATAGCCAGAACTGGTTTTTTTCTTCCATGGTTTTGTACAGTGGAAGGTGGAAGCTGGTTAAGCTTGGTCCTTTGCATGAGATCAGGTTTTCAGAGAGATCATTGTTACAGTAGTTCTCTGTATGTGTCCTTCCTATTAATTTAGATCACTTAGAGGTAAGAGATTTAAAACAGTGGAACAGCTATGCAGAGGAGCAACCTTTCAGAGTTTGTATAGCATGCATAAGATAAATACGTATTTAGGGTAATTTTGCAACCTGGATTGTTAACCCAGTTTCCTTTGCCAAAGAAAACAGTTTAAGGTTCTGCTCACAAGGACCTTTGGACTATTAGTTTTGACATAGTGTGTTCAGCAAATCACAGCTGCCAATCAAGCTAATTGGCAATGAATAGTAAATGATTGAATGAAACTTTTGGAAAAATGTTCTCATTGCTAACTGCAAAGCAGAGAGCTGGCTGGATCTTACAGCGGCAGCCCGCTGTTATCATTCTCACCAGGAGCAGTAAATCCTTTCCAATCCTTCCTTAAAACACTTCGTCCATGTAGCCTGTCAACATTAATCCATCAATGAAAAAAAATATGGATATAGAAAGAAACATTGCTTTAGGAATAGATCTGTATTTTTGCACCACTTTGAAATGACCTTCCGGCCATTTGGGGCATATTTGCTTCAGAAAATATGTCTTTTGAGCAAGATTGTATCCTCCTCGGTTTTGTGTTGTGCCAAGCAACTTTATAGCGTTCAACAAATAGGTAGTGACACGTCTGCCCAGAACGGTTACGTCATGGGTCAGGCTCTAAATGCCAGAAATGAAATCTGTGAAACCTCAGGCTTTCAATTATGGAGTGGTTGCCATCGGTCATGCTTCCCCGTCTGAAAGGGGGGATTTCTTGCTCCTACCCAGTGAAACTGGGGGCCTGCATTTCAGCAGCTTCTGAAGCATTTGATTGTGGCGTATCCTTCCTTTTGTGTTCATTCTTGTTTCGTTTCTTTTCTGCACTTTATTTCATGTTATCTTTTTTTTCTGTTAGGAACAAGCACATTTTTCCTTTTCAACTCCTGAGTGGTCCTGTGAGAGGCCCTTCACAAAAGGGATATGGATTTTCTTGCCCCAAAAAGCTCTGTTAGAATAAGAATGATAAAAATATATATTTTTTAAATTCTACAAAATACCCAGTGTTCCTAACTCCTTGGCATTATGATGTGGCTACAGGGAAGAATTACCTTGAAAGAACTGTGGCTTATGTTGTCAGTTTGCAGTTCTTCTTGTGTCCTCATACAAAAACGTGTTCCTCCTTTGTGTGCGCTGTCCTTGCCAAAGCTTTACCATTGTTCTGCAGGAAGATACCATGGAGGTGGAAGAGTTCTTGAAAGAAGCCGCAGTAATGAAGGAGATCAAGCATCCGAACTTGGTGCAATTATTAGGTAAGTGATAAATACCAAGCAGAGGGATTTGAACTAAACCCTTGTGCAGTGATATGGATGTTAAAGAGCAGATAAGCTGCTTACCATACCAAGGCTTTAAATACAGACACTTATTGTCTGGCAAAATTCACAATTTGTACCACTAATACATGATTTTTAATGATCTCGTCTCCCTAATATTTAAGTTGCCAGAGCCTGAAGCAGGAAATTAAAACCCTCTATTAACCAATTCCAAGCAGAACTCATTCTTTCTGTGAGCCCCATATTTCTACCTTCTAGAGGTATAAATTGCCCTAGAGGACAAAACCTGAAGATTCACTGATATTCTCAAACATTCATTGTAAACTTTATGTTGGTTCCCAGGGGTGTGCACACGGGAACCTCCTTTCTACATCATTACGGAGTTCATGACGTATGGGAATCTGTTGGATTATCTGCGTGAGTGTAACCGGCAGGAGGTGAATGCTGTGGTGCTACTGTACATGGCAACTCAGATCTCCTCAGCCATGGAGTACCTAGAGAAGAAAAACTTCATTCACAGGTAGGAGGGACAGTGAGCACCCCTGAATCTTGAGCACAAAACCCCCCTTGATTTATTTTCTTGCCTTTCAGATTATTGACTTAGATGCGGTTGGTGTCCTATATTTAACACACTAGTGCATTGTATTCTGATACAATACACTAACCTGCCTATAGGATGGTCTCCTAATTGTTTTTCTCTCAGTGTTTTTCTCTTACCTTTGAAGTAGATGCAGGTGAAAGACATAGCAGTACTTTTATATTTTGGGCAAGGGCCTTAAGTGTAAATGCTTCCCAAAGTAACGGGCTCTTGATAGACCAGATAAGCTACTGCTCTTCCTTTATTCTAACAGCCATTAAAAACTGCTGCAGTTAATGTTGCTGGGTGCATGCAGGTGCTCACAGCAAAGCCACCCTCTTAGTGCCTTCTTATCCCATGTTCTTTCTTGTTTGTTTCACTTTTTTTTCCATCCTCTGTAGGGATTGTTTCCCACTATTGTCCAGATTGCATATTCACTTTAATAAGCATCTCCACCATCTTAGAAGTCTCAGAGACTCTGACCTTTAAGTGTGCTGCAATTATGGCTAGAGCTTTGCATTCTTCATCTGTAGAAATGGCCTCCTAGCAATATAATGACACATCCTGCGCGAAGGTTTGAGAGTTGCTGAGCTTTATACAAGATGCGCTCTGTGCCATAGCGTGACCTTTCCTGCCCAATTAACTGGAATATGAAATTAGCACGTTTTTTCACAGAGACAAATATGAAGATCATGTGTAAAGTTCTAGGTGCTCCTCTAAGTCATGCATTGCCTTTGCTGCCTGAAAGGCCTGTTTAAATGCTTCTGTCAGTCAATAAAGTGAACGGTGATGCTGCAAATTAAAATTTCCAGCCTTTGATTTGCTCTGTTGAAAGTATTTCATCCTTTCAGCCTGTAGGAAGTGAACTTTAAAAACTGCTTTGTATGAATCCCATTTGTCTGCTCTCCTGTTCATTTTATTTCCACTTATTTCTGATGACCCATTTATCTAAAATAAATAGTAGCGTTTTTCCTTATCAGCCACCCCCATACCCACCTACCCAATTATTTTAAGAGTGTTGTCACAGTTCACATCCATGGATTCAAATGCTGGGCTGTGACCTCATTTAATGAATCAGGAAGGAGGAGGAATTTGATTATGAAGAGGAGCTTTTATTTAGACACACATTGTAGTAATCAGCATTGATAAGGTATATTCAAAAACACTGTGAAAATTTAATGGGCATCTAGTAAGACGTACTTTTTTTTTTTTTTTTTTTTAATTTATTCTGATTGAGCAGAACAAGCAAAAGAAACAGCAGCATCTGCCTCGTATCTAAAGATCTCACCCGAGCTTTCTGGTAGAATCAATTTTTAGTTCAACGTGACATAATCTGGATAAGTGTTTTTAACAAAACCTAATATTAGGAGAAAGGTAATTCTGTGCTTTACATTTCTATACTCATGAAGCATTTCCAAGGGTGCTAACAGCAAGTACGAGCCAGGGAAGCGGCAAATGCAACATGCACATCTCTCACCTGCCAGGGAAGAGGCAGGTGAAAAGATGTGGAGGAAAACCTTAAATTGCTTGTTGCCCACTCCTTTAAAAATGTAAATACTGATCGCAGAGGCTACAACAGGTTTGAAAAGGCCAAAACATGGTATGAAAAAGTTGTGTTGTAAAATGTGGTACGCTTGGGAGGAAGAAGAGCATAGCTGGGAGCTAAACCTGGTGCTTGAGCTAGGACTGGAAAAGGAGTTCTGGAGAGCGACTGGTGTTGGCTGGGGTGACCGAATTGCTAGAGAGGTGGGCAAGAAGTCAGGCATTGAGACTTTGTGTGTTCAGTGCTCATCCGCAGCTATTGATAACTTGAGCACTGACATTTCTTTAAATTATTTTTATCCTGAGGGTGGCAGCTTTTATTGAAAGTGAGGGGGCTTCTTGAAGCTTTCACTTCAAATTAAAAAAAAAGTTTGGATGACAGTCTTACAAAGCTAGAATGGAAAATAACTTTCCCTCTTACTTGTATGTGTATAACTACATAATTTCTGTGTAATACTCTGATCAAAATAATCATACACAGGCCCAGGTTTCTTCAGGAACAGCAGATTTCCTTGTTATTGCTAGAAGTGAGACGGTAAAGACTACTCATTGCCTATTTTTGTTCTTGTTTTTAGGGACCTTGCTGCCAGAAACTGCCTTGTAGGGGAGAACCACTTGGTGAAGGTGGCAGACTTTGGCCTGAGCAGGCTAATGACAGGTGACACGTACACTGCCCACGCCGGAGCAAAATTCCCTATCAAGTGGACTGCACCAGAAAGCCTGGCCTACAACAAGTTCTCCATTAAGTCTGATGTCTGGGGTAAGAATTTGCAATTACGAATTAATGCAGATTATAGTCTTCTTTTCCAGGGCTGTGAAATGAGGACATTGTGAAACATTTCAGGAGGGAGTGTATTCCGTGGTTTGAGCCATATTGTTCTATGAGCTTGTCAGAGTGCAGGGACTAATCTCTACTAAGTCAGTCTTTGAGTGGAGCACTGAGGATGCCGACCTGACTTTATACATTTGAATCGTTGCCAAATATGAAAATAAAGGTTACTGTAGTGTTTATGGAAATATATGAAATGGGGCTGGAGGACACCAATACTACTGTCTTGATAGAATTCTGGCACAGAACTATGAAGCGATATATTGTTATGTAGCCAGGACCTTTCTAACTATGTCAAGGAGGAAAGTGAGTATCTGGTTCATTGTATGTGAAAAAAAAAATAAAAAATTACATGTGTATCGGATAGCTCCAAGCTCATCTTTCTGCATTTTAAAAGAATAATCTTTGGAATGAGATGAGGAGAAACAGAGAGAAAATTTGATGACAAATGGTTATTGAAGAGCCTTGAAGTGCTGGTGATAAGAGTAGGCTTAGCTAAATGGAGCTACGTTCTATCAAATCTGACTGCAGAAAATCTCATTGTACTTTTTATCAGCCTTTCTTTGGGTTTTATATCTCTGCCATAGCTGTTGGTCAAATTCTCAAAAGTGCACAGAGACGTGAGAGAGAAGTTTGTGGGACATGGTCCCAAAGGCACTTGGAAAATGTTATCCTGAGCATCTTCTACATATAGAACAACAGATAGTGGTGAAGCAGTGATGAAGCTTTCTGGAGTTTTGGGGAAACTGTGCAGAGAAAGGCTTTATTTTGAAGAAACTTTAAGGTAGCTGGCTGATGCAAAATGTTTTATAGATGGGGGAGGAATACCCAAAACAGCCTCTCAAGGAGTTGATCAAGGTGTTTTTTTCTGCTTTGACTTGCATGTGGCGGTGTTGGCTGCTGCCAGGTATCTGCCACAGTCTCAAGGACGCTGCTGTATCGCTGTGGTGGCTGCAGGACCCCTGTTGCATTTAAATAGTAGAGTACTCAGGAAGGAAAGATCCAAAAGGAGTATTGGGTGTCTTTAATTAGGGTTAGCGTAACCTTGTGTAGTGTAGGTTGGGGCAGTGGACTTTGGGATCTGATTAGAACAAGCCAGCCATCCCTGGAGGCCACGGCTGCTGCTGGGCACGCCACAGTTTAGACGCTTTCACCTCACTGCCTCAAGACAGCAATCAAAGAAAATTGTGCACAGAAATGTCTAATGTAAATTGCCCTTGGTGGTGTTACCATGTAATGTGATGTGATTTCCTTACTTATGCAGAATTGTAATCGCTTTCTCTTCAGGTTAAGAACAGAATAGGGTGACTGAACTAATTACATGCAGGTTGTTGAACTGGTGTTGAATTTATTCTGTGTGCCTGACTCCTGGGTTAGCTGCCTGACCCTGGTGCTGACCTGCATCCACACCGACTTCTGGGACTTGAATGCCTTGCCTGTTTCAAGACCCTTTTTGTGCTTTCTCTTCCTGTTCAGCTTTCCCTGTGACCAAAATCTCTCGCCCTCACCCTGTCTTGTTGGTAGCACCTGCTGAAGCTTTCCTCTCACCGCTGGCTCCCAGGTTTCCCCTCTAGACCATGCTGCAGCTAAACAAGGGCACCCCAAAAAGCCCTGAGCTATTAAAATGTGCAGGTCCTCTAGGGAGAGGTTGCAGATGAGAGGAGCTGTCAAATTGAGGGAGAGACTGCAGTGCAGCAGTGAAATGGTTTCAGCTAATCCACTGTGAAGTCTCTTAATTGTGCCTTTAATAGGACTTGAAGGATCTCAAGGCGTTCAGGTTTGAGACAACTGATACATTGAAAATTAGTCTAATTCTACCCTGTCATATCGCAGGAGACTTGTCTGTGCTGACGAAGAGGCTTGTTACGCTTCTTTAACATTTAAGCTGCTGCTGAGCATGGGATCTGAGCCACCCAGAGCTGGTTTAAGTGTGCAGCACTGTTTAGTGACTACTCCCACTAAACATCCTCTCAAATTTAAGATGAAAACAAAGCTTATTGATTTTTTTAATCTTTTTTTATTTTATTTTTTTCTTTCCTTCTGCACTGCAGCCTTTGGCGTTCTGCTGTGGGAAATTGCAACCTATGGTATGTCCCCTTACCCTGGGATTGACCTGTCTCAAGTCTATGAGCTGTTGGAGAAAGACTACCGTATGGAGCGCCCGGAAGGCTGTCCTGAGAAAGTTTATGAGCTCATGAGAGCATGTAAGTGTTCCTCAGCCCTGCAAATGCTGCTTTTTAGCTCTGCAGAGGTGCAGTAAAATTGCCAGGATCTGGCCACATACAGCAAGGCACAAGAAACCCCCTGCCAGTTCCAGTGAAGGTGCAATGCTATGTAGAAGTGTTTGCTTAAAACTGCTTTCCCCAGAGGACGAACACGCTATGTTCTTCTCTACTGGGAGCACATAGGCCTGGGGGAGAGATTTGTTGTTCAGCTCAATGTTTTCTTTGTCTCCTTTTTCCTAACAATTTAAAGAAAAGCTTGTGCTCTAAGGATGAAGCAGGAGCTTCATTAGGCTTCTTAAGGGACCGACTGTTACTCTTCCATTGTGGCCTTTTGGTACGTGACTTAACAGTGTGATGCGTTTTTTTTTTCCAGCATTACTTTGGCTTAGTGGTGGTTGCAGATACCCAGCACCCTTCAGATGAGGTTTTCACGTCATTGTTTTATCTCGCCCATTTTATAAAAAAGGAACTGCGGTAGCTAGCTCCTCCTGGTGCAGTGTACTGAACGTCTAATGCTGGCAGGAAGTTTTGAGTGGTGTTGTTTTTTCAGGCTGGCAGTGGAGCCCTTCCGATAGACCCTCCTTTGCTGAGATCCATCAGGCCTTTGAAACGATGTTTCAGGAATCCAGCATATCGGATGGTAGGTCTGGGTCCCTCTCGGACCAGCAATTCTAGGGATGGGAAAAGGGCCAACTGCATCCTTAACACTGCACGTTGCTCATACGCTGCTTTGCAGTGAAACTCAGTCCTAGGTTATACGGCCTGGTGTGAATGGCATAGAAAACAGAGGCGTTTACATGTGGGCTTTTTCTGTGTATGGGCACGCACCTGATTTTTAAAGGCTCAAATGGCTGAACAACCTCAAGGAAACTCTACCTTGTGTTGTTCGCTTTTCTTTTGTGCTATTAAGTCTGAACAGCACAATAGTTCTTATCTTCTGTTGATTATAGTGATTGTTTTTCTTCTGTTCGTTGCAGAGGTGGAGAAGGAATTGGGAAAGAAGGGCATGAGGAGTGTAGTGAGCAATTTCCTCCAGGCCCCAGAGTTACCAACCAAAACACGAACATCAAGGAGAGCTGCTGAAAGCAAAGATGCCAACGAAGGCTTGGAGACTGCACATGCTCGAGGCCAGGGGGAATGTGGTAGGTTTTAATTAAAGTCATTTTTCCTTCAGGAAATACAGAGGAAAACAAAATGCACGTCCAGCTCCAGGTCTTCACCTAGGCAAAGCTGTGTCTAATAACAAGTGCCATCTTTCTGTACCAGTATTGTGTTTCTGGGTGACAGGCTGCTGAGTTTGCCTTCCTGGGTTCAGAACTCCTTTTATTATTTTTTTGCAAAGGTACGTTGTTAATCTTGGGACCAGATACACACAGCAGCTGGGAGTTTGAATCCTTAACTGACTGAGGGATTGGCATTTTACCTGCCGTTGCTTAGAGAAGCCCTAGGAGTTCTTTTAACTTAATGGCTGTTGCCTGCAGCTCCCTATAGACCAGAACCTGAGCACAGAGCTCTCTGATCATATCTTCTTCCCACTCCCTGGCAGGAGCTATCGGTGGGATCTCCCACTGCATCTGAGTGCTGGGTAATCTGCTGTGTTCAAGCCACTTTACACTACCACAGTGCATAATTTAAAGCAGGAGGATTGCTCAGGTTTAGCAAGCCCCATAAGGGAGGTTTCTTCACTGTTCCATCCTACCAGATTTGTGCTTGGAGCACTGAAGAGTATTACTCTTGGCAGGTACCAAATATAATTTCAGCAAGGGACAAAGAGGTATTTACAGAATCTTCCATGAAATTAAACTCTCTTTCAATCAGTTTCTTCAAGAACTTACCTTCCCTTCTGAGGTAATAAAAGCAGTGGTAAAACGCTGAATGTATGCAGTAGATTTGTATCTAGCTCATCTGAAAAACATTAAGGTAAAACGAAATACAGTGTTTTTTTCCAGCTCCTATTGAGGCTGCCTTCTCTGACCATTCATGTGACTGACCTTTTTTTGTGTAATGTCACCTAGTAGTACATGTTTCAGTAGCAGATGTACATCTAGACAAAGAGGGGAAGAAAAGAGGGGATGTTAAATGTTTGAAAAAGGAAGTATCAGTGATTTAGAAAGGAATGTTATTTACTGTATATAGGAAATATAATTGCCTAGTATTACAAGCTTTGAAGTAAAATAACTTCATTTAAATACTTAAGGGCTTTGAGAGATTCAAGTGCAGCAGGAATAATATGATTTTAACATTATGCTGGGAACCATTTCACTCTTTATTGTGAAAGAAAATATTTCACATTAAAGTTTTATTGCAGTTTCCCCTTCAATTGTCAGTGTTTCCATAGCAAGTCCACTGGCTGGAAGCTGATCCTCAGTGCAAGCTGCTAGTTTTCTCTGGATCCTCCGCAGCCCCACTGTGTCTAGACACAGTAAGGCCATGGCCTCCCAAAGTGCTGTGAGAGCTCTTCTGGTTGTCCAGGTCCCCATAAGTTTTTGTGTGGGAATGGTTTAACTGCATGTGGTCCTGTGGAAGCATGCTGTCTTCTCAAAGTATGCAGCAATTTTTTCTTCAAATTCTCTCTCCTCAACGAAAATCCCTTCCTCAACCAAAATCCTACCCATAGCATGGTGATCACCAATATGTGACTAAGAAGCATTCTCCTTTTCCCCTATGACTCTGCTTCATCTCCCTTCTTACTGCCTAGTGGGGCTGTAAATGTATATGCTGCCCTGAAGGCATTCCTCCTTTGAATTAGAATGCCATCTGAGTGCCTGGCCTGGGAATGAGACGCCCTGTCAGTCAAATATGGAGACCTTCAGGACTCTGGATAAATTTATTATAAACCACTTGTCCTGGGTTCAGCTGGGATAGAGTTAATTTTTACAGGAACCTGGGAGGTGGGGGGCATAGCCGGGGCAGCTGACCTGAACTGGCCAAGGAGCTATTCCATACCATGTGACATCATGCTCAGTATATAAAGGGGGAGCGGGCCGGGGGGTGGGCTCTTCTTTTCGGTGGGGGAAGTGGCAGAGCGTCGGGTCCCGGGTGGTGAGCAGTTGCACTGTGCATCACTCTTTTTTTTGTATACTTTTTCATTAGTACCGTTGTTGTTGTTGCAATTTCTTTGTGTTGTTCCAGTAAACTGCCTTTATCTCAACCCTCGAGGTTCCAGGTTTGTTTTTTTTTCCTCTCCTCCGTCTTCCCCCCATCCCACCGGAGGGGGGCGGGAGGAGTGAGCGAGCGGCCGCGTGGTCCTTTGTTACCGGCTGGGCTGAAACCACGACAGTCCTTTTTGGCGCCCAACGTGGGGCACGAAGGGTTGAGATAACGACAGATCTGGCCAGAGCGTGTTGAAACAAATTTGTCATACGCATTTCTTATACTAGATAAATAGATGTTAGTCACAATGTTGATTCAGCTGTTTACATGGTGGCGTTTTGTAAGTTCTTATATGCTTTATGTATTGCCTGCAGTTGCGTATCTCATCTCTGGGAGAGTGATTGGGATTATCATTTTGCTGTACTGGGCAATGTCGACTTGTGAAATGATTACATCACTGGTCATGAGGTTAAGCTGTTATCTGTATGAGGCAGTGATATCATTTCCAGACTTTGGGCACCTTCTGTCGGATTTTATTGGTAATTACACCCAACCCATGGGGAAGTCAGGGGGGGATACTTCCCCCCATCCGTTCCCCTCCCTTTTCTCTTTCCAACTAATTACAACAGTTTTCGAGAATTTTGAATATCCTTGGGATGCGCAAGCCTGTGTGCTGTTAGTGCTATGCCTCCTGACTATGTTTCAGGTCTTGTCTAGGGCTACAAAGAGGCTCTTTAAGAGTACCACCCAGAGATCTGTCCCAAAGCTGGATATTCATGGGTGGCACGGCGTGTGGGAGGAGGTGGGCAGGTATCTAGAGAACTTCTCACCTCCAGTGACTTGGAAGTTCACTCCCGAACAACTGCAGAACCCTCATGAAGTGATAGAATTTTTGAAAGGAAAATGCTGTGGCTATCCCAGAGACACACAACTCACTACACTGTGCTGGGCCCTGGCCGGTATCTACCAAACCCTGCTTGATACTATGCAGCACCCCCAGGGGGAAAAGGGGGAAAAGATGGAAAACAAGACAACATGCACCGTGGCTGCCCCAACCCCGACAACATGCACCGTGGCTGCCCCAACCCCGACAACATGCACCGTGGCCGCCCCTACCACGACAACAGGCACCATGGCTGCCCCTACCCCGGTGACAGATACTGCCACTAAACCAGAGAACCAACCTGTGCCAGTATCAGTTGCCCCTGTACAGAAAAAGAAACACACAAAGAAATCAGTTCGCTCAGTGAGAGATGAAGATGAACCAGGGTCATCGCGAGAACAGGAGGAAGAGGCAGAACCTGAAATAATTACCCGATCTCTATCCCTGAGTGAGTTGCGTGACATGCGAAAAGATTTTAGCCGCCACCCAGGTGAGCACATTGTTACCTGGCTGCTCCGATGCTGGGATAATGGGGCTAGTAGTGTGGAATTAGAGGGTAAGGAAGCCAAGCAGTTGGGATCTCTGTCTAGAGAAGGGGGTATCGACAAGGCGATTGGGAGAAAAACACAAGTCCTCAGCCTCTGGAGGCGACTTCTGTTAGGTGTAAAGGAAAGATACCCTTTCAGGGATGAAGTTACATGTCACCAAGGCAAGTGGACCACCATGGAGAGAGGTATCCAGTACCTGAGGGAATTAGCCGTGCTGGAGGTGATTTATAATGATCCAGAAAATGCGCAGTCACCCACAGATCCAGATGAAGTCCAATGCACACAACCGATGTGGCGGAAGTTTCTACGAAGTGCACCACCAACCTATGCCAACTCATTGGCAGTAATGTCCTGGAAAGAAGGCTATGGACAAACGGTGGATGAATTGGCTGTCCAACTCCGGCAATATGAAGGAAGTCTCTCTTCCTCCCTACGGGCCTGTGTCTCAGCTGTAGAGGAATTGTCCCGAGAGTTCCAGCAATTCAAAGTAGATATGTCCTCCTCCTCACCTGTACAGGCCCGCATTGCAGTTATTGGGAGTAAGCGTTCCTCTGCCCAAGAGAGAGGAGAGAGAAAGTACACACGACGGGCTAACCTGTGGTTTTACCTGCGTGACCATGGAGAGGACATGAGGAAGTGGGATGGAAAACCTACCTCAGTCTTGGATTCACGGGTACGGGAGTTGCGAGAAAAAGCAACCAGAAAAGAAGATTCTTCTTGGAAAACTGCTGCTCCAGTTTCCCGTGAGCAGTCCCCCGGGCGCAGTAGATGGGCCGATCTCATTTCTGATCCTCTTGAAGGGACTTCTGATTCACATGTGCAAAAAGTGGGTAACAGATATTCTAACCAGGATTAGAGGGGCCCTGCCTCCAGCCAGGTGGAGGAGAGGGACAACCGAGTCTACTGGACAGTGTGGATTCGATGGCCTGGCACGTCAGACCCACAGGAATATAAGGCTCTAGTAGACACTGGTGCACAATGTACCCTAATGCCATCAAGTTATAAAGGGGCAGAACCCATCTGTATCTCTGGTGTGACAGGGGGATCCCAAGAGCTAACCGTATTGGAAGCCGAAATGAGTCTAACCGGGAATGAGTGGCATAAACACCCCATTGCAACTGGCCCAGAGGCCCCGTGCATCCTTGGTATAGATTATCTCAGAAGGGGGTATTTCAAGGACCCAAAAGGGTACCGTTGGGCCTTTGGTATAGCTGCATTGGAGACGGAGGAGATTGAACAGCTGTCTACCCTGCCTGGTCTCTCCCAGGACCCTTCGGTTGTGGGGTTGCTGAAGGTTGAAGAACAACAGGTGCCAATTGCTACCACGACGGTGCACCGGCGGCAATATCGCACCAACCGAGACTCCCTGATCCCCATCCATAAGCTGATTTGCCAATTGGAGAGCCAAGGAGTGATCAGCAAGACTCACTCACCCTTTAATAGTCCCATATGGCCCGTGCGGAAATCTAATGGGGATTGGAGACTAACAGTAGATTATCGTGGGCTGAATGAAGTCACGCCACCGCTGAGCGCTGCTGTGCCAGATATGTTAGAGCTTCAATATGAACTGGAATCAAAGACAGCTAAGTGGTATGCCACAATTGACATTGCTAATGCATTTTTCTCCATTCCTTTGGCAGCGGAGTGCAGGCCACAGTTTGCTTTCACTTGGAGGGGTGTCCAGTACACCTGGAATCGACTGCCCCAGGGGTGGAAACACAGCCCCACTATTTGCCATGGACTGATCCAGACTGCACTAGAAAAAGGTGAAGCTCCAGAGCACCTGCAATATATTGATGACATCATCATATGGGGCAGCACGGCAGAAGAAGTTTTTGAGAAAGGGAAGAAAATAATCCAAATCCTTTTGAAGGCTGGCTTTGCCATAAAAGAAAGTAAGGTCAAGGGACCTGCGCAGGAAATCCAGTTCTTAGGAGTAAAATGGCAAGACGGGCGTCGTCAGATCCCTGCGGACGTGATCAACAAAATAGCAGCTATGTCCTCACCGACTAATAAAAAGGAAACACAGGCTTTCTTAGGTGTTGTGGGCTTTTGGAGAATGCATATTCCAAATTACAGTCAAATTGTAAGTCCTCTCTACCAAGTTACCCGGAAGAAGAACGATTTTAAATGGGGGCCTGAGCAACGACAAGCCTTTGAACAAATTAAGCGGGAGATTGTTCATGCAGTAGCTCTTGGGCCAGTCCGGACAGGACCAGATGTTAAAAATGTACTCTACACTGCAGCTGGGGAGAATGGCCCTACCTGGAGCCTTTGGCAGAAAGCACCTGGAGAGACCCGAGGCCGACCCCTGGGGTTTTGGAGTCGGGGATATCGAGGATCCGAGGCTCGCTATACTCCAACTGAAAAAGAGATATTGGCAGCATATGAAGGAGTTCGAGCCGCTTCAGAAGTGGTTGGTACTGAAACACAGCTCTTCTTAGCACCCCGACTGCCAGTGCTGGGCTGGATGTTCAAAGGGAAAGTTTCCTCTACACATCACGCGACTGATGCCACGTGGAGTAAGTGGATTGCACTGATCACACAACGGGCTCGCATAGGAAACCCCAGTCGCCCAGGAATTTTAGAAGTGATCACGGACTGGCCAGAAGACAAAGACTTTGGAATGTTGCCAGAGGAGGAGGTGACACGGGCTGAAGAGGCCCCGCTGTATAATAAACTGCCAGAAAATGAGAGGCAATATGCCCTGTTCACTGATGGGTCCTGTCGCATCGTGGGAAAACATCGGAGGTGGAAGGCTGCTGTATGGAGTCCTACACGACTAGTTGCAGAAACTGCTGAAGGAGAAGGTGAATCGAGTCAGTTTGCGGAGGTGAAAGCCATCCAGCTAGCATTAGATATTGCTGAAAGAGAAAAGTGGCCAGTGCTCTATCTCTATACTGACTCATGGATGGTGGCAAATGCCCTATGGGGGTGGCTACAGCAATGGAAGAAGGGCAACTGGCAACGCAGAGGTAAACCCATTTGGGCTGCCGCACTGTGGCAAGATATCGCTGTTCGGATAGAGAAGCTAGTGGTAAAAGTACGTCATGTAGATGCTCATGTACCCAAGAGTCGGGCCACTGAAGAACATCAAAACAATCAGCAGGCAGATCAGGCCGCCAAGATTGAAGTGTCTCAGGTGGACCTGGACTGGCAACGTAGGGGTGAGCTATTTATGGCTCGGTGGGCCCACGATACCTCAGGCCATCAGGGGAGAGATGCAACATATAGATGGGCTCGAGATCGAGGGGTGGACTTGACCATGGACACTATCGCACAGGTCATCCACGAATGTGAAACATGTGCCGCAATTAAGCAAGCCAAGCGGCAAAAACCCCTGTCGCATGGGGGGCGATGGCTGAAATATAAACAGTGGGAGGCCTGGCAGATTGACTATATCACACTCCCACGAACACGCCAAGGCAAGTGCCATGTGCTTACAATGGTGGAAGCAACCACTGGATGGCTGGAAACATACCCTGTGTCCCATGCCACTGCCCAGAACACTATTCTGGGCCTTGAAGAGAAAATTTTATGGCAACACGGCACCCCAGAAAGAATCGAGTCAGACAACGGGACTCACTTCCGAAACAACCTCGTAGATACCTGGGCCAAAGAACACGGCATTGAGTGGGTATATCACATCCCTTATCACGCACCAGCCTCCGGAAAAATCGAACGATACAACGGACTGCTGAAAACTACATTGAGAGCAATGGGGGGTGGGACTTTCAAACATTGGGATACACATTTAACAAAAGCCACCTGGTTAGTTAATACTAGAGGATCCGCCAATCGGGCTGGCCCCGCCCAACCAAGACTTCCACATACTGTAGAAGGCGATAAAGTCCCTGTAGTGCGCATGAGGAGTATGTTAGGAAAGACAGTCTGGGTTAGTCCTCCCTCAAGCAGAGGCAAACCCATTCAAGGGGTTGTTTTTGCTCAGGGACCTGGGTACACCTGGTGGGTGATGCAGAAGGATGGGGAAGTTCGATGTGTACCTCAGGGAGATTTGATTTTGGGAGAGAATAGCCAGTGAATTGGGCTGTATGATACCTAACTGCTAAATACCCTGCCAATGCATGTCATTGTATCTATAGTGTCTATATGCCATATCAAGGGTATTACTGTAAGAATTACCCAAATGACTGCGGGATGGACTTTGAAACTAAGCCAAGTACAACAGCGACAGAACTTGAACTGACACCCAGCAATTTCCTCAAGATCAACATCCTCGACCTGCAGAACAAGGGCGTGAGTTGCACCAAATGTACTAGCCACAAGTTCCAGAGGCAGCATACAACAACCCACCATCTCACACCATCTCTCTTATCCTGAAGAACTGTTACAACAGATGGAGCCCCAAAGTCATGGACTAAATAAAATCAATGGACACATTAGAGGAATAGCCCATACGCTAAAGGAATACCATTCGTGTGTGTGTGTGTGTGCGGGGGGACGACGGGGACGGACGCAAGTCCATATACTTATATGTATAAGACAAGGAAGTGGTAGTGGTCGACTGGAAAATGTAAGATCTGGGCATGATGTAGATGGTATAGAATAAGGGGTGGATAATGTCCTGGGTTCAGCTGGGATAGAGTTAATTTTTACAGGAACCTGGGAGGTGGGGGGCATAGCCGGGGCAGCTGACCTGAACTGGCCAAGGAGCTATTCCATACCATGTGACATCATGCTCAGTATATAAAGGGGGAGCGGGCCGGGGGGTGGGCTCTTCTTTTCGGTGGGGGAAGTGGCAGAGCGTCGGGTCCCGGGTGGTGAGCAGTTGCACTGTGCATCACTCTTTTTTTTGTATACTTTTTCATTAGTACCGTTGTTGTTGTTGCAATTTCTTTGTGTTGTTCCAGTAAACTGCCTTTATCTCAACCCTCGAGGTTCCAGGTTTGTTTTTTTTTCCTCTCCTCCGTCTTCCCCCCATCCCACCGGAGGGGGGCGGGAGGAGTGAGCGAGCGGCCGCGTGGTCCTTTGTTACCGGCTGGGCTGAAACCACGACACCACTACTGATTTTTAAATGCCTCTTGTTAAGCGGAAAAAGGGTCACCCCATCATTTGCGTCTGGAGCAATGCTGCTGAAGGAGGCTGTTACTGCCACTTTCCTCCATTATTGTACAAAGCTGGCCATCTTCGTGGTGGTATGACCTGAAGTGTTCAGCTGTCAAAGGGCGTCTTGATTTCTGCTTGTGAAAAAATTATTTCCATTCCCCACAAAGGATGACATCAGGAAAGGAGGTTAGGAGTATCGGAATCTTAAGTGAACAAGGAGACTGGGGATGGAGGTGGGTTAGAGAGATATCTTATTAATTCAGAGGGTCGGCTATTCAAAAGACAGCAACAGCACAGGGACTAAAGCAAAGGCCTCTTAATATTTATCTTCTTCACGGTGTGAAGTTTAGACAAGTCTCCAGATGTGAGAGCGGGAATCTGAACATAAACATTTTGTGTTTGTATGTCGCTGTTTAAATCAGAAGCCTACAGGGAGGGTAATTTGGCAGCTGAGTTCTGTAGAGGCCACCTCAGAAATGAATGTATGCAGGACTAGGGACCATGTTCAGTCTGGGCTTGAATGTGGCTGTATTTGCTTTACTTCTGGTCTGAAACTGTGTCTCTTTACAGAACCTGCACCTTTCGGAGGTGCTGCAGTGGTTTGATCCTGGAAGAAAACCGATTATTCTGGCTCCTGAAGCAATGCTCAATAAACTCTTTTCTTTCCCTTGCAGACCCTCTGGATCACGAACCTGCTATTTCTCCCTTGCTCCCACGGAAGGAGAGGGTGGCCATGGAGAGTAGTTTGAATGAAGATGAGAGGCTGCTTCCGAAAGACAAAAAGCACAACCTCTTCAGCGCCCTTATCAAGAAGAAGAAGAAGACTGCTCCTACCCCTCCGAAACGGAGCAGTTCCTTCAGAGAGATGGACGGCCACTCGGACCGCAGGGCGGGTGGGGAGGAGGAGTGCAGGGATGCTGGCAATGGAGCTTTCATTGCACCCCCCACAGATGCAGCTGACCCCTCCAAGTTTCAGAGCCCAAGCAATGGGGCTGGTGTCACCAATGGGGTTGTTGCTGGGAACTCTGGATTTTTATCGCCCCATTTACGGAAGAAGTCGAGCACGATGAGCAGCAGTCGAGGGGTGGCTGGTGAAGAGGAGAGTAGTTCCAACTCCAGCAAGCGTTTCTTAAGGTCCTGCTCAGCCTCCTGTGTGCCCCACGGAGCAAAAGACACAGAATGGAAATCTGTTACTCTGCCTCGGGATTTGCAGTCCACGGGACGCCAGTTTGATTCCTCTACTTTTGGTGGACACAAAAGTGAAAAGCCAGCACTGCCTCGGAAGCGGGCAAACGAGGCCAAGACAGACATTTCTGTCAGGGGAACAGTGACCCCTCCTCCACGGCTGCTTAAGAAAAATGAAGAGACCACTGACGATGTGTTCAAAGATGCAGAGTCAAGCCCTGGCTCCAGCCCTCCCACTCTGACGCCAAAACTTGGCCGTAGGCAACCTGCTGCCCCTCTTTCCTCCAGCATGCTCCACAAGGACGATGGAGTCAAATCCAGTGCCTTAGGTACCACTGTGACGATGGACCAAGGTTCTGCTGCCAAACCCAACCCTGCTGGGTTCGTGGTTGCCGGTAAGGCTTCCTCTGAGGAGCCACGACTGAGGAGGCTCAAGCAGACCTCAGAGTCGGCAGGGAAGGACAAAGGGAAGTTATCGAAGCTGAAACCAGCACCTCCACTTCCGCTTTCTTCATCGTCCATCAGCAAGCCTGGGAAGGTTTCTCACAGTCCCAGCCATGAAGCAGCAGCAGATGTGGTGTCTGGGCTGAAATCCAAACAGTTGACTCAGGTTGGAGAGGCTGCAAGCAGTGATGCTGTCAAGCCAAACCAGTCAGGGGAAGGTGTGAAAAAGCTGGGGATCCCCTCTGTACCAAAGCCACAGTCCTCTACAAAGCTGCTGATGAGCACGACAGCCCCAGCTGCCTCTTCCTCATCTGTACCCTCTGCCCCAGGCGGGGACCAGCCATCATCTACAGCCTTCATCCCTCTTATATCCACTAGGGTCTCGCTGCGGAAGACCCGGCAGCCGCCAGAGAGGATTGCCAGTGGCACCATCACTAAAGGGGTGGTGTTGGAAAGCACTGAGGCTCTGCGGATCGCCATCAGCAAGAACTCTGAACAAATGGCAAGCCACAGCGCTGTCTTGGAGGCTGGCAAGAACCTTTACACGTTCTGTGTGAGCTATGTGGACTCCATTCAGCAGATGAGGAACAAATTTGCCTTTCGGGAGGCCATCAATAAGCTGGAGAATAACCTACGGGAGCTTCAGATCTGCCCGGCAACAGCTGGCAGCGGTCCTGCAGCCACCCAGGACTTTAGCAAACTTCTCAGTTCAGTGAAAGAAATCAGCGACATTGTTCAGAGGTAGCAGAAGCCAGGTTAAAAAAAATTTTAAAAAATAAATAAATCACAATGGGCCAAAGCCAACTGTGGGAGAGGGTAATGTGTGGACTGACAAAGGACTGGGGCGTTCAGGTTAGGGCTGTGCAAAAGGCAGACTGTGAACGGATGCCCCAGCTCCAAAGGGCAGGGCTGTGTTCAAGAGGCACTTTCCACCCTCTTAACTCAGATTCCCTGTGTTTCATATACTCGTAATCGTCTTATCTGTGGAGTTCTTGCCTTGTGGACTACAAGTCTAAATGCTGATGTCACACCATGCCTTTTTATTAATATTTTATTGTTCTGGACAGATGATTTAAGACTGAAGCCAGACTGATGGACACTGAGATGCCATCCTCCTCAGGAGGACTTTCTACTGCATTTTCGTTCCCTCCCTCTGCCCCACTGTACACAAGGATGAGTGTTTGATTAGCAGTATACCCACTGCATTTCTTGGGAGAGTTGCAGCACATGTCCCTGGCCCGAGTCTGACATTTACCAGACATTAATGCGACAGATTTGGTGCTTGGGTGGGAAGGGGGGAAAATTGTTAATGTAAGGTTTTTTTAATGACAGAATGCTACAAGTGATGTTCGCCCAAATTATTGCTATGATTCCGCCTGCTGCCCTTCGTTTCTGTGTTTTCAGTAATTTCTTAATGTTATTGAGCCCAAACGAATTGCTCGGGTTCAGAATATTGCAGACAGCACCCTCTAATGTAGTGGCACAGGAGCCTGTTTGCAGATCTCCCCTGGTAGCGAAAGAGGACTGGAGAAGGTCTGAGGAAGGATGTGCTGTCACACTCTCATGATATCTAACATTAATCGGGCTGGCGTTTGGGGTGGAGGGTTGCAGAGGTCAGGGAGCAGTAGGCTGGTGCTGAGCAAGGCATCGCTCCCTGAAAGACAGGAGGGTTGCAGCAGGGGGAGATAGCTTAGGATGAGCTCAGAGTTACCACTGTGCCTCCAACAGTCGTTTCAGCTGAGCTTGCACATCGCAGATGGGCGAGAACTGCTGTTTCTCTAGTTGGATTTCCAGGGTTTTGTTCTATGAGCGGAGATGGGACCTGGCTTCTGCCCTCCCGTAGAGACCTGTGCTTTGAGGGGCTGTGGTGCCTCCCTTTCCGTGCCAGTGCTAACTCCCCATGAAGAGCTCAGATGCCAGTACTTTGGGGTTAAAACCGTCACTACCTTCATGCCAGTGTTGTTCCATCCAGCATCAAACAAGGATCTGTGAAGACTGCAGATGCTTCTCTTGGGTGCATCTCCTGAGGAAACTGCCACAAAATGCTGACAGCAGGACTCCTGGGCTTCCTTTCCAAGGTCCTGTGACCTTCCCAACTAATGCAACACAACTGGGAACTAACTGTGACTCGTGAAAATAGTGAAAGAACAAGGTTTAGGGCTATTAACGGTGCAATTTAACTCCTCTTAACAGTTCCAAACAAGAGAAAAAAGCATTTTCCATGTCCTGTTCCTCAGTAACTCGTGACCCCTCTTGTGTATCTTAAACACTAATTGCCTTCAATTGTATTTTATTCTGTTCTCTTTGGAACTGTTTGTTTTGTATATGATTTCTAGTAGTTCACTCGTGTGTGTTCACGCCACTTCTCGCCCTCACAAACAGCCATGACAAATGTTCAAAAGAAAATACACACTTCTGCCACAGGCTGCCTTTAAAAATGTAAAGGAAAAAAAAAAAAAACCAACCAACCCTTGGACTGTCTCTTTCCTGGAGGTACTGTTTTTACTTTGATAACATATTGTGCCACTATATTATACATTTGTATCTTGTTATTACACACTTTTGTAGACTTGTCTTTTTTACAGTGTGTAAATAGCTCTGTCCTTCATCTCTGTGATACTTAAGGGGGTTGTTTCCCCTTTAATTTGGTCCAGTACAGATTGTTTCTGTACATGACTTTCAATTCTTCCTCCTCTCTTTCTCTATTTTTCATTTTTTTGATTTATTTTTTATTCCAGTCTCTCTTGCGTAGTATATTTAAAAATAAATCAATGTTGAGGAAAACCCGTGTTTGTCTGTTAGCAAGGCTTTTCAAACCCTCCTCTTAGACTCCATGTCCAAAAAGAGGGTTTCCCTGTTTGAGTGGTTCACTGGGGCCCTTCGGCACAGTGGTCTGGTCAGAGCGCCAGGCAGCAGCACCTTTCCATGTCCTTTTGATCTGGCTCTGAAAAGTCAGGAGAGAAAAAAGATGCACAGAATAAAGACTCTGTCATCACCTCTTTTGAATCAAAGACTTTGCTGTTGTCTTCAATGGGATTCAAATCAGAGATTTGACTTCTAAACTTTTCTTCCTTTTAATTGTTTGTATTGGGTATTTCAGCTGCTGTTGTTTTTTCCTCCTCCTCTGCTGTGAAATGGCCTGTGAGTTTCTGTCCTCAGAGAGTTCTGGCTGCTCCCTCCCTCATTTCTGGTTGTCCATCCTTATATTCTGTTTTCAGAGTACCTTCAGCCTTTCCAGGAAATCTTGAGGGAGGGACATATCCAGGTACTAAGCAGCCTCTAAAATGAGATACCACCTTGATTAATGCAGATGCTGAAGACTAAAAAAGGATGAGAAGGAAACAAGGGCAGATGACAGCGAGTGGTGTGCCTGAGGTCCTGCAGTTGCTCAGTGATGTTTTAGCGTCATAACCCAGCTCACCCTATTTCTGATCCCCTCAACAAGTCCCTGGTGAAATCTGTCGGTCCTGGCGCAGGGAACTGCTCACTGGTGGACCATGGGAACAAGGCTTATCAGAAACCTTGTCTTGCCGTAACAGTGATTGCGTTGGGCCGCTTCTAAATGAGCCTGAAGAAGATGAAAAGAGGAGCAGGAGGATGCTGTTGGCAAGTATAAGTGCAGTTAATGGTCTGCACTTGGCAAGGCTCGGGCTACTTTTCGGCAAAGTGGTAGTGTCTGGTGAACGTACGCCCAGAGCTATAAGGGGTTCCTGGTTATTCTGTGGTGATGACCCTGGCAAAGATCAGTGTCCAGGCTGCTCTTTGTATACAATCTCTAGCATGAAGACTTGAATACAGTGAATAGCTGTGGGCTGAGGGAAGATGGAGAAGCTTAACCTGCCCCTAAATACGATCAGTCCTGGTGATCTCCATCTCTCCTTGCTTAGGGATGAGTCCATGGTGTCATGGGAAGGCAGAGGCTGGTTGACCTGGCTGGGGAAAGCCCTGGGATCTGCAGTGGTGGGAGTGAAAGAGAGGGGATTAAAGGCTAAATTTAGCTGAGTACAGTAGGAGTTGATTTAACAGATCAATGCATTTAACAGTTTGATTGCACCAATTTTCAAGGCTATTGAGCTTGAAAGTGAGAGTGCTCTGGGGGAAAAATAGCTGTGTTTGTGTTTTTGTTTTGGTTTTTGTGTCTTTGAAATTACAATGTTCACTCTTTTAAGTTTTACTTTAATGTCATCCTGCCTTTTGTGGAGAAGTTGCTTGTCACAAGACGTGGTCAGTGTTTTACACTCTTTCTCAAAAAAAAAAAAGTTATTAAAGATAGGCTGGTGTGGCAGCCTGTCTTGTAGAGATGCTGCTGGACCAGCAGCACTCTCAGGTGTGCGAGAGCGTTGCCTGCCCCCAGGGATGATCGGGGGCCAACTGACAGCCTCTTCCTTGTTTGACATTAATCCTTTCACGATTGAAAAGAGAGGAAAATATACCTAAGCTCTGTGTCACCTCTGAAGAGAGTGTTCATGGCATCACATGTGCATCTAAAAGCGGGCTGGCAGCGGAGTGGGATGGGCTCGGGAGCTGCTCCTGGTCCGAGGGTGAGGCCTGGCCTGGGCAGGTTGCTGGGTATGATGCTCCTGGATCAATCTGCTTCTCGGGTCAGTCCTGATGCCTTGACAGTGCTGTCGGTGCCCCTAAAGCTGTGGGGTTTGGGACAGCCCTGCAAGTCATTTGACTGTTTAGGCTGGGATCAAAACTGCCCTCCCTGGGAGTGGAGGGCTGCTCGGTGTTTTTTCAACAGTAGATCCAGCTCAGCAGAAAGTTTACCTGCAAACCAGGCTACGCTGAACTGTTTTCTCAGCAATCGCCCCCCTGTTGAAGGTTATGTGTTTGTCCTAACATCCAGTCTGCTGATAAAGGTCCTACCTGCGCTCCCAAAGCCGCAGTGCTGAATGACCCAGTTATGATGCATTAGCCTCTTCACGAGTCCCTTGGACGTGATTAAATCGGCCTCTTTCTCTACAGAGGATCCACTTGGGTTTCTGAGATTTGCTGCTCCTGTTGTGTGTGTTTGTAGTGCTGCAGGTCTGCTCGGGACGGCGGAAAAAATGAGGAGCAGCCTACGGGAATGGAGCAGATGAGTGGAGATGGGGCTGGGGCAAGGACGAGGCTTGTACCCTGGTCAGGGAAGGATAATGGGGTGTTTTATAGAGGGTTCCAGCAAAGTTGGCAGCATGTGTCTGCATTGGTCCTTGCTGGCTGGGTCCACTGGCCATGTGTAGAAGAATCCAATGCCTACTTGATGCCATCCCTTTGTGGGCTGTCTTGCGTGGCAGGCGGTGGTGCCAGTGCTCCAGGCAAGTCATCCTGCCTCGTCTACACCCTGCTCTGCCGCCTGCATGGCCATGCCGCAATGAATCTGGCTCCTCACGGATCGGTGTGCGGGTTGGTTCCGAGCTCTCTGGCTCTCAAAGGTGTTGGGGGTCTGGGTGTCCCCCTGGGAGCTGCCCCGCAAAGGGACCCAGGAGGGGAGGAATTGGGACGGGGAATATGTTCCCATGGGAGCTGGACGGGAGACACCATGTCCAGCACGCGGGGATGGGCTTTCCAGCCTCCTGGGGGTTGCTCCTGGTGTATTCCACCCTCCTTCCTCCCAGACAACACCCCGAAACTTGAGGCAGTTATTTTCCATCACTTTTACCACCTCCTCCTCCCCGCCCCAGCCTCAATCACCAAGGAGCAATAACAAAGAGCCTGGACCTGCCTTTTCCCAAGCACATCAGCCAAGGGGTGCTCCAGGGGTGCTACGACCCCCCGCCTGCCCCACATCGCAGCCTGCCGGGAGCCCCTTTCCTCCCGGCGGGTGAGGGGGGTGATGGCATCACCCCCCCAGCACGGAGCTGCCCATCAAGGAGCCCCCCGGGTGCACGGGCTGAGCCCAGCTCTGTCCCACCTGCCAAGTAAGCTCTGTGGGAAGCACTGGCTTTTACTTTTAAATAAGTTATACAGAGGGTTATTGCACTTCAATCAAAGCCTCGTTATATGTGGGGTTTTGTCGTGTTGCTCTGACCCTGTTCCTTGCCTGGGCTTGAGAGCAGGAGCCCAGGCATCCTCCCCAGCCCCAGAATCGCTCAGCAGGTTTCTTTTCCCTTCCCACAACAGACGGTGCCGCTTTTCCCTGCATCGTGGCAAAGCCAGGGATTTACCGGCCCTCGCTAACCCAGCATTGCTCAAAACTCTTTCCCCTTCCTCCCTCCCATCCCTCCCCCCAACTCCAGCGCAGGGTAAAATTGATCAGTGCATATTTATTGACGGTTTGAACACTCAAAAGAAAGGGAAAAGAAAAAAAAAAAAGATGTTGCCATAGAAACATCGATAAAGCTCCCGTCTCCACGATGCGAGCGCTGCGCCTGCGTCCCCCGAACCGGCGGCCTTTGGTGGGGTGGGAGTCGAGATGGATGGGAGGTGGGTTTGGGGGTGCCCGGGGTTGGGGGCTGCATGGGCTCAGCCACCCCGAGTGCCACCGGGTTTGTCGGTCGCTGCTGTAGTCCCTGCGGTGCAAGATGATTACCGCAGCAGAGATGCAGGGGAAGGAAAATGCCCTTCGTCTCCTTCGCCTTCGCAGCCGGCGCTGTCCTCATGCGAGGGCCAAACCTTGGCATCGTCTGTATCCCTGCAAATCTGGAGTTCCTCCGTTTCTGCACCCATGAGGCTGTGACCCACGTGTAGCTCCCCGGAGGAGCCTGCTCCTGTGCCTCCATCGCTCCTCCCTAGACCTGGCTGCCCCACGGCTGGTGTTTTCCTGCGGGTTCCAGCTCCGTTCAGCCTTTGCTTGCACACCGCTCCTGCTGCGAGAGTAACTCACGCCAGCCCTGGCAGCCCCGTATTAAGTGGTCTGTCTGCTTGATGGATATTACAATGCACCTCTCGGAGCCCGATTCCCCCCCTCCCCGCCCCAAGTCCCGCCACGGTCTTTGATTTTGAGGGCGCAATTTAGCGCTTGCAAATCATTGCCCTGCTTCATTTTTGTGCCTGCAATGAAATATTAACAGTCATTAGGTGTCTAACTTGCCATTAGTGCCTGCAAGCCAGGTAGTTAGACCTCTGATTACTAATACCTTTGCCTGCAGTGGCAGGCACAAAAGCAAATGTCATTGGCATCGGCAGAACTAAATCTACCCAAAGGAGAAGGCAATTGCTGTAGAATGGGGCTTGTCCTTCGCAGCCGTGGCTGTGCTGGCTTTTGGGGCTAGCGATTCTCCCGAGCTGCACCGTTGGCAGCGGAGGGGACTGGAGAGCAGAAAGACACCAAGCACCCGTTGGTGGTCCCGAGTAGGTGCAGGGGTCCTTGTTTCAGCCCTTCTGCACCCAAGTTTCTGCAGCAGCTACAGCTGGGAATAGGTGGAGATGAGGCCAGGAGGGGGTTAGGAAGGGGCAGGCTTTCAGGCAAGTGCTGGGGCGATGTGATGAGGATGCTGAAGGTCGGTTGTTGCCGTCTCACCCTGGTGAGGGCTACGACAGCACCCGAGGTCGGGGTGTGAGCGGGGCGGTGGGACTGCAGCAGCACTGGTGATGCCAGGGCAGGTTTCCATGCTCACGCCAGGGATTTCTAAGGACAAAATTTTCTTGAAGCCTGCTGCTCTGGCCTGGTTTGCACGCAGGAGCCGGCTCTTTTAAGTGGCATCTTGACACTAAGCAGAATTTGCTGCCGGAGGGACTTTTTCTTAATAGGCAGGAGAGCAGCAACTCTGTGACTCTGCGGAGAGCTCTGAGGGACCTGCTCCTCCCCGACAGCCCTGCCCTGGCTGGCAGCTACAGGCAAGCCCCAGGGGACTGTCACCACCAGGACTATCCCTCTGTAACCCTTCAGCCCCCCTGCCTCCAGCCTCGACCCCTGGACTTGCCAGCTCTGCCAGTCCTGCTGTGGCATCCCTGCTCTCCGCCTGCACTGCGGCACTGGAAACCCAGCGCAGGGTCCTTTCCCTGTGCCCCAGCAAAGGCCACGCGTGACCGGGAAAGGGACACGGTAGCTTCTTTTTAAGGCACCCTCCTCTTCTTCCATTGCACCGGCTGGAAACAGGGACGTGAGATCTGGAGCAGGGCTGCAAGTGGAGCGAATGCGGCGTCCCCCCTCCCCAAGGTGATCCCAGCAGCAACCCCCCCCCGATACCCTTTTGTCCAAGCAAATGTAGGTGAGATGGAAGGGAAGGACGGGACGGGGTGACCCGCAGGAGTTGGGGGGTCGCGTCTGGGCCCTCACCTCCCAAAGCGGAATGTGAAGCCCCCTTTTTTCCTGTTGTAGCCATTGAGCTCCTCGGCCAGGTTCCCCAGCGTGCCGCTGCGCTTCTCCCCTCCCGCCGGCAGCAGCTCAGAGCCCCCTTGCCTGCCCGGCCGCTGCCCGGTCCCCTCCTTGCCGTAGCCCCGCAGCTCCCGGACGATGCCCAGCAGCGTGCTCGGCTCCTCGCTTCGCCTCCGCTTTGCTCCTGCCCTCCAGCCGGCACCCAAGTCCTCAAACGCCGCTTGCCAGCTGGGCTTGAGCGGGGTCCCTTCCCCGGGGTCTCCCGGCTCCTGCAGCTCGGTGGGAGGGAAGCAGGCACCCAGACTCAGGAGAAAGAGGCAGGACAGCGAGTAGGGTGCTTTCATCTGGGGGAAGCGCAGGAAGGGAAAGACATGTCAGTAAACCACAGAGCATCCTCGGGCAGCGGCTAAAGCAGCAGCAAGGGCTGCCCTGGGCTAGCACGTGTTCCCCATCCCTGCTGCAGCACCCGCAAACCAGCCCTGCCACCCCTACACCCTGCAAGAAAACCCCTCCAGCACCCACCACTCCTCCCGCAGCCTCCGCACCAGCACCGGGCTGCAGTGGGGATGCTGGGGGGGGGGTTGTCTGAGCTCCTTCTACCTCGCCGCTGCCTCCATCAGACCCGCTCCCCTTCATCTTTAGCAGCTCTGTGCTCACAAATTATAGCTACTCCCCTGGTTTGCAGCCAAGAGCCAGGCTTTGCTTGGATGGGGCTGGCTGAGTGGGCTATTAGCCGGGAAAGCTGATGGGCTCCGGAGCCGCCTGCTCCTCTTAGAGGCACTGCGGGGAGGACTTAAGTGCATTCACCTGAGCCGGCCTTATCTTCCCAATGCGCAGGTCCTACCTGCAGTGCCTGACTAATGCGAGCGCAGAGGAAGGTGCTCGACATCCCTCTGCTTTATGGGGCTCGGAGGTGCCCCGCCGACAGCAGGGTCTGCTGAGCAAGAGCGGGAGGGAGCGTGGTCCTGGACCGCGCGCAGCAATGCCGCAGGCACCCGGGGTGACCTTGAGCGCGGGCAGGGCTGCTCTGCCTCCCCTTCGTCCTCCCACAAAGGCTCAGAAAGGGGAAATGGATTTTTTTATTATTATTTTTATTATTTTCTCCTGCCTTTAAGTCGTTGCCTTTAAAGTCATTGCAGGCGATGGGGGCCAGGGTGTCTGCTCCGTGCTTGCAGGGTGGGGGTCTGCTGTGGGTGCTCCTTGCTCCTGCACTGGACCTAGCTGAGCCCAAGCCCCTGCCTGTCCTCCCCAGCAACCCCCCCACCCGTGGGCTTCGCTTTGGGGCGCTCCCTGCCTCGTTCGCACCTTGCCGCTGTTCCGCTCTCTCCCCTTTCGCACCCAGTTGCCCATCATGGAGCCAAATCGCTGGATGCGGCCAGAGCGGGGAGCACCTTCCCAGCCCCAGCGATCGGTGCTGCTGAGTCCCGTTTTGGGGTCTGGGGGTGCTGGTGGGTGCCCTGCCTGCTGCCCCCAGCTGCCTCCCACCAGCCCTTGCCTCCTCGCTGCCTGTCGAGGCAGGGTGCAAAGCAGGCACCCAGGGGAAGACGGACAGACAGACGGCCGCCAGCAACTCACCTCTCCGCCTCGGGTGATGCCCCAGTGCTGCCCGTCCTGGACCTGCTCCGTGCCGCCCCGAGCCCGTGCCCGGACTGAGCCGACCAGCTCGCCTCACCCGCCGTTAAATACCCACCGGTGCTAATTGCCGTGTCACCCCTCAAGCGCGTGGCCGGCTCGCAGGGCTATGGCCACACAGAGCAGAAGCTGGGATTCTGGCGGGGAGGGGGCTGGAGAGGGGGACGGGGGCTGGCCGAGCCACCACAATGGGAGCACGGCACCACCGCTGATTAACGAGCCTCCTTCGTTTGCTGCCTCATTTGGAGGAGAGGTTGGGTGCGTGCCGTGCTGGAGCTGGCCTTGAGTCACCGGCAGCTGGTGGGAGGGAGGGTCTCGTCGGGGGGCACAAGTGTCCCCCACCCCCTCGGCTGGTGCAGACTCATGTGTGGCTGTTGGGGGTCCCAGATATATGTACAAGCATGGTGGGTGCCCAGGCACCAGCAGAGACCCCTGCACCCCCAAACCCCGCTCAGGGACTGGCCCTGCACGCACAAGCCTGAGTGTTTCCCCCATCCTTGGCCAGTGCGCGCAGCCACTGGTGCTAAAACATGGTCCCCCACGCCTGGCACCCAGCCGTCCCCTCCCGGCTCCATCCTGGCCTGGGGCAGAGCGGGACGTGGGGTGGGCAGCACCCCGCTGCTCACCAGGGGCTGGGGGCATTGCTCGATGCTCTGCCCATCGGCGCAGGCAGTGGAGAGCGGGTCCCCTCGGTGCTTAGACCTGCCACCACCCTCTGTCCTGGCCCCCGGGGCCACCCCGAGGTGCCTGGGTTTGGGCTGGAGCCCCAGGAAACTTTCGCTGCCCCATCCCTGCCCCGTCGGGTCTCCCCAGCCCTCCCCGGCAGTTTTGCGGAGCGGTTTGGGCAGGACAAGGCCACGATGGGCCGGTTCCCGGGGATGCAAGGAAGGAGCCGTCACCCGTCCCTGCGGTGATCCGCCGCCGCTCCCTTTGCCGTCCCCGCGGCAGGTTCCTCCGGCGACGTCTCCGCGCCATGGGCACAGCTGCCGACACGCCAGCTAACGATGAGTTCCTTTTATTAAGGAGTTTAGAAAGTCCACATGTACAGCGTTGGACACCACTCACACACGACCTAGACTTCACGGCACTGCTACACACCACGACCCGGCCCGGGACTTCGTCGAGAAGGTACGTGGCCAGGTCCCAGACCCCCCGGCCACCCCTGCCCACCCTTCTCCGGGGAGGTGTCACCACGGACGGGTTTAGCCTAATCCGGGGCTGCGGAGTAACGCGTGCGCTCTCAGGAATAATCCTGGGAAATCCTGCGTCTCGGCATGGATTAAATACCTCTCGTGCAAGTCAAAACAAAGTCGTTAGGGAGTCCTGGGTAACACAGGCAGTTACACAAGGGTGTGCTACTGACAAACTGCACGTACAACATCCCTTCCCCGGCACAGAAAAACACCGGTGGAGGGGTCCAGGGAGGGGACGAGCCTTCCCGCCCGGGGCACACGGCTCCGTGTGCCTTCTTGTCCCGAAGGCAAGTGCTAGAAAACCCAGCTACAGCTAATCCACTGAAATAAATGAACAAAAAGTAAAGGTGGGCGTTGTGCTCCCCGCCTGCGTGGGACCCTTTCCGGAGGGGTCCGGCAGGGCGCAGGAAGCCCCTTGAAAGCTGCTGGGGGCTTCTGTTCTTGTGCTGGCTGGGAAATGCGACCGCCGAGCTCCCCCAAATCCCGTCGTTCGAGAAAGCCAGCCTGGCCACCTGCTCCAGGCAGGGATGGAGCAGGTAGAGCTGATGCCTGCGCTCGGAGCTCGTCCTCACCCAAAGGCTCCAAGGAATGTCTCTGGCAGAGGGGAAAGCTGCAGTGATCCCCAGTGCATCGTGTGTCCCCATTTCCCTGGCAGGACAGACAGATGGGGACCTCCGGCAGGCAACAGGGCTCATCCAGTACAGGATCCGAGGTGGCGAAGGATTAAAAAAAAAAGAGAAGCATGTAGGGAAATACAAATCTGCCACAGCCGGGAAGATGAGCCTTTGATCTTCCCATGCTTTAAACCCCCCCTGGAAACGGGGATGGTGGGAGCTTTCCTCCCCTCCTCGGGCAGTCTGTCCGTCCGACGGTGTGGCGTGGGGGGGTCTGCTCCCTATTGCTGCTGCGGCACAGGCAGAATATCATGTAAAGGGTGGCAGGGTCCCGGCTGTCCCCCCCTCCCCATTCCTACACAGCCCACTCAAGCTTGGTTTTGGTGGTTTTTTTCAGACAAAAGCCCCCATTTGAGTCCTTCCAGGGAGCCAGAGAGAGAAGTCAGCCCCACACCCCGTGGCAGCTCCTCCTTGGGTCGGCCAGCACGAGGCATCGCCTGCCGCCCGGTTATCAGGGCCCTGCAGATGCTAAGCCCCACTCAGGGCTTCTTTTTGCAAAACCTTAATGGGATTTGAAGAAATGAAAGGCTTTGAATATCTGCAGGTGCTGAGCCAGAGCGCGGCTCATCCTGGGTGAAAATGAATGCGGGTCCCCAGGCCGGGAGCGAGCGGTGGGGGCTCACACGGGGGCACATGGGTGTACTCTCCGAAGCCAAGGGTTTTGGGAAAGGTCACAGCTTTTGGATGGTGAAAGTCCGATGTGAATCCGAGTGGACCTGGTTGGGAGGGAGGAACTGTGAAATGCAGGCAGAGCCGTGCTGGGAAGCGAGCCTTCCTCGCCTCCTCCTCCTCCTTGCTGTGCTCCCCGTTTCCCCAGCGCTGCCAAAACAGCTCCATGCCGTACTCAGTTCTGGGTGAGCGTCCTTGCAGCACCGTGCCGGCTTGCTTTGGGGTGTCCCGACCCACTGGCAAGGCTCCAGGAGCCAGGACAGGGACTATGGGGACAAAGGAGTTTGTAGTTGTCCCTTTCCAGCTGCACTGCTCTTGCGGGGGGAGAGGTGAGCATTTTGCAGACCGGAGAAGGAATCACTGGCATGGTCAGACATCTGCGCAGGCTGCAACTCAGCCGAGCCCTCCCCGTTCCCAGTAGCACCATGGGGTGAGCTGGAACTGTGGAGCAGCAGCCTCGTCCCAGTCCTGGGGGTTTTGTGGGGCTCGGGGCTCCCCACGGCGAATGTCCCCTAGTCCCTTGCCAGCTTGGCGAGGCCACTGCTGGGCGTCTGTGCCCGAAGCGGAGATGAGCAGAGGTGCCCAGCCTGCTTGGGCTGCTGCATCCCTTCCTCCCGCCTGCCCTCCCTCCCTCCAGGCAGCCCCTTCTTTTCCTTGCTGGACCCCGCTGGGCACCGCTCCCCAAATCCCCGCATCCCGCTGCCCTCTCTGCCGCAGCCATGAGCACCGGCCGCGGGTCACGCTCCGGCCAGGAGACCTGTTTTGGCTGCAGGGGAGCCGTGGCGGTAGGAAGCAAAGGTCCGGTGATGTCCACGGGTGCCCGGGAGCTAAAGCCACCCTTGCCAGGGGCAGGTGCTCCCCAGGGGTCCCTCGAAGATGGGCCAGCCCTTGGGGAGGATGGGGAGGATGGCAGCAGGGAGAACGGGGCTGCGGGGTGGGGGGGACGGGCATGGGGCTGGGTACGGGGTAGGGGGGCTCATGCCATCCAGCTAATTCTCCTCCCGGACGGGCCGGATCTTCATCTCAGTGAACTTGAGGGAGTACTGCCAGCCGGTCCAGGAGGACCACTCGATGCCGTCGGCGTAGGAGCTGTGGTGGCCCTTGAGGTACTGCCCGTTGAGGTTGGAGGTGTGGCAGTTGCGGTACCACCAGGCGCCGTGGTAGAAAGCCGCGCAGTTGTTCTCCGAGTGGTCGTTGTCCAGGTCCTTGGTGGTGAACTTCATCCCGTTGTGCTTCAGGAAGGAGTCGCCTGCCGCCGGGGGAAAGGAGCCGTGATGGGCCCTTCCTGCCCCTCACCCTGCCCTCGAGCCGTCTCCCACCCTGGGGGGCTCCCCTGGGCACCCCAATGGGGCTCCTTCGGTGATGTACAGGGCACTTGGTGTCACCCACCCTGCAAACGCCCAACCGCAGACCCTCTCCTGCTTCCAGCTCCCCGTGGCTGCAGGGATGCAGCCGGCACTGCCACCAGCGCTGGAGGAGACGGCTTAACACCCCGGCGAGGGGATTTGGCGGCCGTGGGCTCCCCCTGCCCCATGGGACCACGTGCATCCCCCCCCCCATCCCGCCACCCTACCTGCCGTCCCCGAGTAGTCGGCGATGGAGACGGGGTACCCGTCCTCCTCGGGGTCGACGGAGAAGAGCCCCACGCCGAAGCTGCCGTAGTGGGCGAAGGCAGTGCCGTTGTCAAAGTCCTCCAGGTCGATGCGGAGCTCGTAGCTGCCCTGCACCGTCAGCACGTGGATCCGCTTCAGCCCTGCGGCAGAGGGAGGGGGTGAGTGGGGAGACCCCGGCGGCGATGGGGTGGCTGGGGGTCCCTGGGGAGGGGGCACGGGGTAGGACAAGGAGCGGTTCCCACCCTCCAGCCCTCGCTCTTATTGCCGCACGGCTGAGGGCACATGCTTGGCTCGTGGGCAAACAGCCCCATCGCTTCCCCAACCCTGTGCAGCCACACGGTCCCCTCCCCGCCTGCCCGGACCGTCGCTCCTAGGACGTGAGTGCTGGCCAGGGGGGGTCTCGGCGTCCCCTTCCTTTGCAAAGGAAACCCTGGACTTCTCAGGGGGGGGCTGGCAAGCCCCAGGTTTTGCCAGCCGGCCCAGGAGCGAGCACTGCTAGCCCCACGCACCTAACCAGTGCTCTCCCGTCAGCTTCCCGAAGCCATCCCGGTAGGCTTCCCAACCGCGGAAAAAGTTCACGGAGCCGTCCTCCCGCCGCTGAAACACCTGGGGAGGGAGACACGCGGGGCATCAGTCGTGGGGCTGCTCCGAGCCTGCGTGCCCTGAGCAGCACCCCCTGCTCCCCACCGTGCCACCCACCCCTCCCTGTTGCCACCTTATTAGACACGGGCGCAAATTAAACCCTTTCAACTCAGTAATTACATGGGGACACTGGCAAGCAGGTCCCCAGGGGAAATGCCGATCGTCATCTGCCAGCTCCCAGGGATGGGCGAGTCCTTTCGGATAAAATCCTTCACTGGATCCTCTGCCTGGAAATGGAAGCAGAGCTCGGGAAACCCGCGGTGTGCTCCTTTGGGAAGGTGGCCGGTGCCCTGGGAGGGGTGGCCACCCTGCACCCGGCTCAAAACAGGCCAGGCTCTGCCGTTGCACGTGGGAGCGGAGGTATGGACAGACGGACAGCGTGACTCAAGGTCTGTCCCCGCAGCACGTGCTGCCCAGGTCAGTCCAAGCCATCCTGCAAACGGCGGGATGCTCAGTACTGTGTAAAACTAAGCAGCTGATTTCCCCCACCTGGGTCCATGCTCTCTCCAGGGCAGCCACCCTGTTATCAGGCATCGTTCCTGCGATGGCCTCATTAGTCTCCCAGAGAAATTAACTGTGGGACACCAACTGCCTTGACTCCTGCAGAGCCCCTAGATCCCAGCCAGATCCCCAGGGCTCAGCATGGCTTTTCTCCTTGGAGCCTTTCCCTTTCCCTCTCCCATCTGCTTATCGGTATGTCATGCCCTGTGTGTTTCATCCCCTTTTATCCGTAGTTTCGGGTTTGATTTATTGACAATGATCCAGAAAATGCTGCTCCGTGTCCAACCATTTGAACTTAATTAAGCCTCCAGCTCTGGATTAATTGCATTAAACTTGGCTGAGCCAGCCTGCTCAACTGCCACCAAGTGCCGCGCTCCCGCGGCCACGGCGAGGGTGGATGGGGTGTTTGGTGATTTCGGAACAGCCGCCCCATGTGCCGGCAGCCAAGGGGCCAGAGCACCCTGTCTTTGGGTCCCGGCTGTGCCGCCGAGCCCATTTGCCCTGTTTCCAGCATCCCAGGCTCGGGCAACACCGCTGAGCCCCCCCACCGGCCGGGAAGCCACCACGCTTTGCTCCACGGTGGGGATGCTCCTTCGCAGCCTCCTCCCGGCTGCTCCTGCCCATGCAGGGTTTCATCGTGGCATGCGGAGGAGACCCAGCTTGTGAACGTCACGATGGTTTGCCCTTCACCGGACCGGCATTTTTGGGACCGCTGGTGCCTGGTGCAGGCTCCGGCACGCTCCTCGGCACGGCACGGCTCTGATCCTGCTGTACTTACCTTCTAGAATTAGAGCCTTAATTTTTATCCCTGCGTTGAGCACTTGAGAAGCTGTGGTTAAGCCCGTTTAAAGGGGCTTTCTTTGGGCTTGCTGGGAAAGGGGGATGGCACAGCTGGACGGGGGCCTGAAGCTGATTTTCCCTGGCCAAAGACGGCTCCGGCGCTGCCGCATGGGGAAGGCGGCGGAAGCAGCACCGATGCTCCCTCTTAATCGGCTTTGACCCGCGGTTGTAAATAGGCCAATTGCCTGAGCGGTGCCTGGGGAAGTGAGCGGGGCACATCTCTGTTGGCTGAGCCTCGGCACGGCTCGGCAATCACCATGGGTGCCGGAGGAGCCCTCGGTGCCCCACTGCCCACCAGGCTCAACCCCAGGGGGCTGGAAACTGGGTCGGAAGGGCTGGTGGGTGCTGGAGGTCCTCTTGGGTCTCCTGCTCCATCCTCATCATCTCTCGTGCACAGTCCCTCCTCGTGCTTCACTCGTGCACCCGCTGCGTGCAGGCAGGGATGTGGGAGCCTCCTCCTTGTCCCCTGCACAGGGATGCTGCGGGCACCGGGATGCTGCGTGCACCGGGATGCTGCATGCACCGGTGACCCACAGGCTTGCTGCCGCGCTCCCAGCCCTGCCTCACTGCTTTTTTCCTCCTCATCAAATATGCATCACCCCCTCTTAAGCAAAAAGGATTTCCTTCCCTTCTTTAAAGGCAAGGCTGAAATATTTATCTCCCCCGCTCTCTGCCTCCCCCAGTCGTGCTGAGCTCGCGGGGCAGGGACAGGCTTCTGCAAAGGCACCAACCCAGAAAAATGGGTTAAAAACAGAGAAGAGTGGGAGCGGCAGCCGGTGCCTGCTGTGGTGTTGGCGGCGAGGGAGGGTTCTGCTCCCTGTCCCCGTAGCCCCCTGATGCCAGCCCCAGTGGGCTCAAAACCGCACCACAGCCACAGCCTGGGGAGACGCTCGGCCATCGCTTTTCTGCCACCGCAGCGCTCGAGCTCCCGGTCGGGTTTTCAGCAGCCGTGGCATGGACGCCCACAGCCCCGGCCCCACGGCGTTCCTCTGAGCCCCCATCGCAGCGGGGAGATGGTCTTTGGGTTCAGCCATGGAGAAGACAAACTCGGAGCATCGCAGGAGCCAGTCTCCGGGAAGTGCCAATCCCGTGCGATAGCCTGCGAACATCGTAGCCGGCAACGCTGCTTGTCCTGGGGGCCCAGCTGCTCCTGCCTGTCCCCGCCAGCAGAATTGTCTCGTTCCCATTTGTGGCGACGCATAAGTCGCATCTTTTGGAAACAGCACGTGTTTCCCCAGGCTTGTCTCACCCGCTGCCTTCGGCTTATCCCAGCCTGTGTGTAAATGCATCCGTGTCTGCTCAAACCCCCCCAGCCTGCTCCGGGACCCTTTCGGTGGGTGATGAACAGGTTGGGCAAAGCCGTCCCCGTGAGCATCCCTGGCATGGCAGGTGCCCGCGAAGCTGGAAGCTGTCACTTAACATCCCCACAGCCCTTGTCTTGCTGGCACAGCCTTTCCTTCCGTATCCTTTGGCTTTCCCACCGCTTCCCAATACATGCTCTACGTGGAAAATGATGCTGAGGCGGACGGAGCCATCGCAGCACCGTTGCTTACGGGGCTGAGATGCTGATCCCGGGGGACTTTTCCCCGGCTGGGCAGCAATGGAGGCTCAGGGGGACTGGGAGGAGTGTGCGGCGTTTGCAAAGACTTCCCAAGACAACAGCATGTGAAGAGGCAACTTTTTCAGGCGTCCCAGGATGCTGAGCCTCCCCCACCTGCTGTCACCCCCTTATTTCTTTAATAAAGTGCCGGAGGTGAGCGTCAAAGTGGGGGGGTCACAGTCGGGCTGGGCAATTACACAGCTGCAGCCCAGCACTGCTGCGAGGCTTGGGTCAGCCCGGGGGAGTCGCTGCAATTAAAGTCGGTGCTGAGTGCAGGACGTGGATGTTCCCATTGGTGCCGGTGGGCACCGATCCGGACCTACGCTCCAGCCGGCTGCAAACGGGTGGGCAGGACCGAGGAGGGGATAAAACAGACTGGGGGTGCGTGCTGGGGGCTCCTGCACGGACGCCGACGCTGGCTGCCCTCTCTGCCAGATTTCTGCTTTTCGGCTACACAAAACAGGCAGCAAACAGTCCCAGAGATGCAACCGCTTGCGCAGCGCAGCCCCAGGCTGGATGCGGCCGTTGCGGGGAGGAGAGGACTTGGTCTGGCGAGGGCTGTGCCTCGCTCAGCCTTCCCTATGAAGGGGATGGGGAACGACCAGGGATGCTGCTTCTGGCAAGGGGACAGGGTGACACTGCAGATCGCACCGTGGGGACGGGGAGGTGGGTGACCCCGGCCAGGTTTCTCCCCGACGGGGCATCGGGGCAGCTCTTGCCCCAGCCCCGCTCCCCGTGGTCTCTAAGCCGTCCATGCAGGCTAAGGCTTAGCTCAGCAGCTCCCAAGCTCCCGAGTCAAAATTGATTCAGCTGCTGCCATCGCTTCCACCCACCCACCCACATGCAAATAAGCCCAAATGTCAGGAGTAATCGCTCCAGAGGAGGAGGAGGAGGGGAGGGAATTTTCCCAGGCTCTGCACCATGGTGCCCAGCCGTGTCATGGCTTACCTGGAGCCTGGGTGAGCCAGTGCCCCAAGGACCCCCCCACATCCCCAGCCCCACGGGAGATGGCTGAGACACCCCCTGCACCCCAAGGGACTGGAGATATGTTTGGGATCCTCTGCTGCAGAGCAGCCCTGAGAAATGTGGGCCTGGGGCAAGCACCCTCAGCCCCGCTCTGGATGCGTCCATCTCCGGAATGCCGGGATTTGGCACCCGGTTTGGCTCCTCTGCCCCGGTCGAGGCAAGGCAGAGCTGTGGTGCTGCAGGCAGCACCGTGCCAGCCCCGCTGCCAGATCCCACGGTGCTGTCGGGTGTAAAATCATTTGCTTCACCCCCTCCCCACCCCAGCCGAAGCCCTCCTGGCTGCAGCAGCTTTAAATAAGCCTCTGAGTGTCTCGCTAATCACCTTGGGCTGCTCTTCAGGCAGCACTCGAGCATGGCCGGGACTGACAGAGGCTGTGCAGACTGTGCGTGGGCTTTGCAAGGACCATCCCCACCCTGGGGAGCCAGTGGGGTCCCCCCTTTTCCCTCTGTGAGCCCCCCAGGAGTCTCAGTTCCCAAGGCTGTGCTGTGCCTCAGTTTCCCCACCGGAGCTGCTGGTACCAACCTGTGCATGACAGGTTGCTCCTGCCTGGGGTGGGCTCTGGGCAGACCGAGGCCAAAGGCTCATCAGCCCCCCAGGGGCAGGGGGGCTAAGCTCCCTCCTGGCACTGCTCAAAGCTGCTTAGGGGAATCAGATCGTGGGGATTTGTTTCCTAGAGCGCCCAGCTGGAGGGGTGCTGGCCAGCTCGGCTCACCCAGTGTGTCCTCAGGGGAGAGGCTGCCTGCCCATCCCTCCCAGGGAGCCCCCCACCATCTCCCTGGGACCCCCTCGCTGCCCCGCCGGCACCCCGAGCGATGCCCTCGTGGGTAGGGTCTGCTCGCACCCAAGGGGTCCCTGGAGCAAGGGGGGGTCTCCAGGCTTGGGGCTGCCGGTGCCGTGTCCCCCCTGCTCCCTACCGCCATTACTGTGATTACGGCGCCGTCGCAGCCACTGCGGCAAAGTGAATCGGACAGGGCAGCCAGGGAGCAAGTGAATCACCACAGCGCTGGAGGTGCCCCGGGCACCCCTGCATTAGATGAGGCAAAACATACTGGGTTTGGGGTCCATACTGAGCCCCGGCACCAGCTCACCGGGACCATGAGGATGGGTCAAAGCACAACCATTCGCCCCACAGCACAACCACAGCTACACTGTGCCCCAGCTGGGCACCAGCCCTACCGAGAAGGATGAACTCCAGCCATGGCATCCAATTCCCCACCTAAAACCACCCTCCAGCTCCAGCCAAGCTCCCCAAGCCCAGGGCAGGGCGGCTGGACCCCAGCACAGGGCTCAGGCCAGCAGTACCGCCGATGCTGCCGGCACGGGTAACGTGGACAAGCCTGTTTACTTGCTTCCCCGCAAGACTGGGCACCCTGCGCCCATGCAGACCCTATTAGCATTTATCCCCCATCCCGATGACATCCAAGTGCCGAGAGTGACATCTCCCGCCCCTGGCATCCTGGCGTGGGGACAGCCCGTGGCCGGTGGTGGCATCACCCGGTGGCCCCCAGCACCGCGGCAGCTCACCGTCCAGCCGCCCCCGTCGGTTGTCATGTCGCAGTAGACCTGGAAGCCGGAGGGATAGTGTGTGGGGAAGATGGAGTAAATCCCATCCTCTTGCTGTCCATTCGCATAGATGTCAAAGCAGTCTCGGGGCCGGGAGCCTGCAGCATGGCATTGGGATGGGGTGGGATGAGAGGAAAGCTGGTTAATTAATGATCTAATTTAATGTCTTGCCATTTCTTTCAGGCGCTCAACCTTGCTGCCAGCTCTAGTTGGCGGCTCAGCGCTGCCTTGTTCTTTGCCTCCTTTCTCCTCCGATGCTCAGGGCGAGCGGTGCCTGGGGGGATGCAGCCACCATGGGGACCACCCCCCCCCCCCAGCAGCCGGCAGGGACCGACCCCATGTCCCCTTGTGATGGCAAGGGCAGGCTGGGACCCAGCTGGGGACGAGGGAGCCGATGCCCGGAGGCAGCTGCAGGCAGAGTATGGGCACGTGTTTGCAGCCCTGGGACGGTCTTACTCAGCTTCATCTTAACCAAATGATGATGAATGTGACTGTTTATTCTGAGTCCCATGCAGCGCTGCCGTCTGCACCCGAATGAAGGCGAACGGTCGCTTCTTGCTCTGCTTTTGCCCCAGCTACGTCTGCGTGGGGAACGGGTGGCTCTACATCTCCCTCCTGCTCCATCTCCCCATCTCCTTGCCAGCCCCCCACTGTATTAAATCCCTTCTCCAGGCTGGTTGTCTCCCCTCTTCTTAGGCAGAGACCTGCCAAGAGCAGCCCCAGGAGCATCCCTCTCCCCGGGGACCGACAGGGATGCCATCTCACCGTTGGAGCAGCCCCGGGGCCGCGCTCCCCTGGCCGGCGCTCGCTGCAGGTCGGCCTTGAGCCGGGGTCGGGCACCGCCGCGTTCCTTCTGCAGCGTGTCCAGGACGTCGCTGACGGAGCTCACCAGCCGAGCCATGTTGGTCTGGCTCTCTGAGAGTAGCTGTGGGCAGGGGACACATGAGGGGACAAGGAATTGTGGTTAAATGTGGTTAAATCCCTTCCACACCCCAGCCCCTTGATCACCCCGCCGTGAGGATGCTCTGCCCGCTCCCACGGCTCCCCAAGCACCTGCGGGCAGCAACGCTCCCAGCCAGGGTACGGGCTGGTGGGGACCAGGCGAGGACGTAAAAGCCACAGCAGATCCCATACGGCATCTCCAGTGCTTTTTGGCCTGGGGTCAGGGTCCGGATATTGCCTATTGCCACCGGGGCTGAGAAATCCCCGAACTTGGGTGCGTCGGTGCCGCCACCCCGTGGGATAAAGAACATCTCTGGGCAAGGGATGGGATCGTGGAGGCGGCAGGAATAGCTGTGTCCTGAGACAGCCGCCAGCTCTCCGCCGTCCCCCGAGGTGACCTGGACTGGGCGAGTGACACGGGGTGGCCGCGGCAAAGCAGCAGGATGGGGAGCGAAGCGAAGCAGCGGGGAATCGAGCAGCTCCGGCTGGAGGGAGATGAGCACCAAGAGGGATGGGCACGGAGCCGAGCATCCAGCTGTGCCCTGGGTCCTGCTACAATGCCCGGCAGACCCCCGGCATACCCAGGTAAGCATTTCAACACAGCTGATCAGCTGGGAAATTTGGGGGACTGTATATAAGGGGGGGCTGATTGCTGCATGAAGCGCCCTTGGGATGGTCCTGTGCTGTGCTCGGCTCTGCTCAGAGCCCCCAAACTGGTCCTGGAGCCGGGAAAGCCACATCGTGGGAGGCTGCACACTCGGCTCACTAGCACCGGGGCAGTTTGGCAGCGAGACACAGGCAGCTGATGAGCTGGAGCTGAAGTTGCGCTTCCTAACCTGCAATTCCCAAGCACCCACCTTAAACCTCAGCTCCTTCTGCTGGAGGTCTCCCCTGGACAGCGTGGGCAGAGGCTGCAAACAGCTCTGCTCCTGGGGACACGGGGACAGGGGAGATCTGTCCCCGAGGAGCACTGTGCGGCATTCCCAGCCCCAGCTCACCTGGATGAGCCTGCCCTGCTCTCCCTGCAGGGCGCTGAGCTCCTGCCCCATGGCACTGTGCCCCTTCTTGAGGCTGTCGCAGTCGGCGCGCAGCTGCACGGCGTGCGTCAGCAGCTTGGCCACCTCGTCCGCCACCGTGACCAGCAAGGCCTTCTGCTGGCTTTTGGTAGCCTTGGCCTCGGCATCGTGGTCGGTGACGGCGCGCAGCAGGGAGGTCTGCAGCCCCTCCAGGCGCCCGAAGGTGCCCGCCGCGTCGGGGCAGTTGGGGTCGATGAAGATGTTGATGCGGGAGCTGTCGGCTTTCTCGATGGTGACCAGCGCGTTGGCTTCCTCGGGGTTGGTGCTGATGACGGGGGGTGATTCGGTGACGGGCGTGTGGTAGTGGTTCATGAAGAGGATGGCCCCTGTGACCGTCACTGCCAGGAGGACGGCCACCGAGAGCAGGACGGTGCACAGGATGTACCCGCAGCTCATCCTCTGCGGACAGAGAGACAGACACCGTCGGGACCCATCCAGACGAACCCATCCCACTCCCCTTCAACCCAGAGGTGGGTTCAAACCCTTACGGACTTTGGCGGGGGGGGAGGTCCAGCAACAAGGGAGGCGATGTTGGACATGGGGGTAGTGGCAGAGGAGGGGACGTGGGGACCCCGGGGAGCCCTGCGGTTTTGCCAGGGACACGGAGGCCACGGGCGAGCGCTCAGCGAGCAAAGCAGCTAAACCCGCCTGGGAGCCAGAGGTATGAAATAATAAAGAGAGCGAACGTGTGGCAGCCGCCTGCTCCCGCTGGCGTGTTTTATTTAAGGTGGTGATACTCAGCTGGAGCAGCCCCAGCTCCCCGGGAGGTGCATGCAGGGCTCCCTGCTGCCCTGGGCACAAATATGGGGAGAAAAAAGGGAAAACACGCCCTGTGTTCCCCAGAGTGGGGACCGCGGGGAAAGCAAGGAGGCGAGGGCAGGCAGGGGCTGTCCCCAGCAGCAAGGGGAGGCTGTGGGTCGCTGCTGGGGCCCCATCACCCTGAGCATCACAGGGACCTGCTCTGCATGGGACATCTCCCAGCTAGGGGGGGGCCATGCGTCCCCGTCCCCCTTGCACCCTCGCTGCCTGCTGGAGGGGAGCAGAGCTGGTCCCAAAGCCCTCGGACCTGTCCCAGAGCCTCCCAGTGAGGGGGAGTCGCTGTGGGAAAGGTCTCCGACACCCCCTGAGCCCCTCTGGCAGCTCTGCTGCTGCAGGGACCCATCGGCTCAGCCCACGGGAGCTGCTCCGTGCGCACCAAAAGCCTCTTCTCCTTGCAAAGCGTGAAGTGCCGATGCCGACAACGCAGAGGGAGCGAGCTGCCACCCGGTCTCATCAGCCCGCCGTGCCCCCCGCCACCTCCCCTTCTCATTACACCTGCAGGACAGAGGTTGTGATTTTCCCCTGACCCCGGCCACGGCTGTCACAAGGAATTGCAGGGCTGCCAGAAAACTGCAGATTCGGAGAGACAAAGACTACTTTCCCCAGAAATGAGGAGAAAATTGCTGCATCTGCAAAGATTTCCCAGGCCCTGTCCCCTCCTGTGCACATCTATCTGGAGTGACACCTTCCTTCAAGCACCCTTCATTTCATTCACGCTCTCGCAACCATTTGCATTAAGGTGACCTCGGCTGCGGCAGGGCTGGCCGGCCAGGGACCGGGGGGCTGGGGATGCCCCACCAGCCCCAGGGGATGCTCTGGGTTTCTCCCCCAGTCCATGGAGTGAAGCTGGAGATGGAAACGGCACTGGGCTGAATGGGAAGCCACCCTGTGGGGGGGACGACACCTCCGTAACGAGGCAGCCCCTGGCTCAGCCCCTTGGTGTGCATTAAAAGGAGATGTCAGAGGCAGTATGGGGAGCTTTCGGCAAGCAGAGGGTCGAGGAGTTTGTCCTGTGTTTGTAGACACGGAGCCCTGGTTCGGGGGCGTGAGGGGCACCCTGGAGCAGCAGGACGGTGGTAGATGGAGGTGGGAGATTCCCATCGCTGACACCCTCACATGGACACCTGGGACCTGGGCTCGACCTGACCCCTCAGCACCCAGCGAGCGCAGAAGTGACAGGAGTGGTTTGGGATCCGCGGGATCCGTCTGTCCTGGCTATCGCAGCACCTTCAGCTCCACGGATCTGCGCCCTCCCATCCTGCACGCTGCTGGTCCCCACCACACTGATGTCCCCAGCTCAAAACGTGCCTGCTGGGACACGCAGATGGGCTGCAATGGCCGAGGGACCCATCAGCATTGAGGGTTTCAGGAGCAGAGCCGTGCATGGCCGATGCTCCGTTTCCCACAGCCACACAAATGCCAACTGGGCTTTAACACACTAAAATCCTGCAGCTCTGCCCGGGAGCTGCATCCAGCAGTTTTCCAGCCTTCGAGCCCCAACATCGCTGCCCTCCCACCAGCACTGAGAACTGGGGCAAGAACCGGGGGCCGATCCCCTTCGCAAGTGCCCCCCTCTGCTTGCGACCGCAAGATCCTGAGTGGTGGCAGCTTTACGAGTCCCACAGCATTTTGCTGGCAGGTTGTGTTACCTGGCAACCTGCAGTGGGGAGAGCAGGGAAACACTCAAGCCAGCGGCACCAGCAACGCTCCAAACTGGGGTGTGGGTCCCCCCAAGCCCCACCAGCACAGCAGCACTGCAGCTGCATGCCCAGCTCCCAGCATGCGGCCCTGCAGATGCCTCTGCTGCACGTTCCTGCCCCACCATGGCCATGGCCCTCATGACTCCAAGGGTTTCTGCTGTCCGTTGCATGGCCTTGGGCTCCTGGATCTTCTTTCCAAGGCTTTCAGGCAGAACATCCCCCTGCCTCAGTTCTTGATGTGCCCCTGGGGACATCCATCAGGCTGGAGGTCCCCGTGGCTCCAAATCACTCCTTCCTAAGGAAAGCAGAAGCTGGGAGGTGCTCGGGATGAGAAAGCTTCACTTGCAAACCTGCTCTGGAGCTGGGACTGGAGCTCGGGAGGGAGCCCCAGGCAGGAACTGAGGCAGTGTTGCCTTCCCAGTGCAAAGCTAAGCAGGGCTTTCCATGCCCTGCGCTGGCTCAGGCAGTATCTCCGTGCTTGGCCACCGTGCCCCGTGGGGGCCGGGTCCTCGGTGCCCCAGCCACGCCACGTGAGCACCCTGCGGGCTGCCCTGCACCCTGGGACTGTGGGTCCCTGCCACCCCACTGCCCATCATCTCCCCCCACCGAGCATCCCCCAGCCTCCTCTGCCAGCCGGACAGGCGAGCGACTGTGCTGGGTGTGGGAGACAGCAGCTCCGGCACCCACAGCCTGCGGGGAGGGAAGGACACGAGCTGGCTTGTCCCCTTGGGGCAGCCGGAGCAGAGCCGGAGGTGGCCTGGCCCCTGGGGAGCACGGATGGAGAGCGATGGTGGGAGAAGCTGAGTTCTGCCATGGGAGATGCTCCTCAAGGAGGAGGTGCCCTTTGCTCCTGCCAAAGCCGCTGCTCTTTGCCAGCTCGCCAGGCAAGCTCTGCACCGTGGGATGGTGGGCAGCGATCGCAGGCAGCCCTGGGTGCTCTCCCCCTGAGCCGTGCCCTCAGCCAGGTATGAACCAGGACTCCGGTTGTGCTTTTGAGGCAGGTGGACGCTGTGGTTTGCATTGCCCAGGCTCAACTGCTGGGGCAAACTTTAGTCCCGGTACCCCCACCTTACTGCCAGGGTCCACCCAGCCTTGAAGGAGCCCCAGGGCAGCAGGGGCCAGTCCCCTGCCCCCCCCCCCCCCCCCCCAAGCCACTGCTCACTCCAGAGCTGCCCAAGCACTTCATTTTACATCCCAGCCGCTCACCCCTGTCCCTCTCCACCCTCCCTGCCTGTCCAGCTCCGCTGCCGCTCCGCTTTGCGCAGGGCTGCAGCCCCCATCCCTGCTCACCGTGGAGCAGGGGCTGTACCCCAGCCCCCCCCCCCGCACCCTGCTGCTCCCCGTGCCCTCCCAGAGCCCGACGCCGCACTTCGCTCCCTCCCTGCAGGCACGAAGGCAGATGAACTGAATCTCACTCCCGTTACCTGTTCTCCTCCGTCATCCAAAGCCTGCCTGCTACCGCTCCTACAGCACGGCGCGCTTTGCGGCTCAGGGAGAGGAGAGGAGAGGGCTGGGGAGTGCACCGGAGCTGGCTCCATGGGTGAGCACACAGGTGAGCTGGGACGGGTTTCTAGTGGAGCTTTTGGGAGCTGGGAGCCCAGCACCAGCTGCACAGCACGCTCCGTACCTCCTTTGCAACCCCCTGCACGAACCACCAGCTCTGGGCTGTGTCGTCCAGCCCCGTACGGGTGGTGGGGCTGGATCCATCCTGCCCAGCTCATCCTTGGGGCCATGGGGGGGGTGTAAAGCCGCACGGCTAGCGGCAGCCTGGCTCCAGCCGGACGGCACCGCTCGGACCTCCGTGTGGAGGGGCTGCGTGCCAGGGAGGCAGCTTTGCTGGGAAGGGGAGAGGAGAGCGACGTTTCTCTCTCAGGGGGGTTTGGGGCCTCCCGTGCCTCTTGGCGAGGGAGCCGTTCGGCATGGATGGGCTAACGGGGAAGAAAAGGGCTCAGAGAAGGGTGTGCAGAAGGGAGAAGTCAGGCAGAAGTCCCTTGCCTGCATTGCTGCGGGTGGAAGGAGGACAGGAACGTGGCAGATATGGGGGGCCAGGGGGTCTCACAGCCGGGTCCAGCTGCTCCCCCCCTCCATCCTTGCCCAGTGCCGGGATGCAGAGGAAGGGCAGGCTCTGCCAGCTCTTGGCTCCTTCCCTCGACTCACAACCTCCACCGGAGACTCGCTTCCCCCCCTCCCCAGCTCTTCCCAGGAACGCTTGCCCATATACTCCGCAACTCCTTCCCTCCCTGCCTGCACTCTGGGGTACAGGCAGGGCGGCCGCGTGCCCCCGGCCACGCAGCCATGCCCGCTCTTCCCTCCCTGCTCCCTCGTACTGGGTGGCTGAAGGCCGGGCAGCTGCCCCTTCTTACCTGCTGGTTACGCTGGGCTGGAAGAAGCTGGCACACGTGCGACGGGTTGTGCAAACAGGCTCCGGCACGTGCCGGATTCCCCGCGCGTCGCCGCAGGCTTTGCCACCGCTTCGCCGCACCCCACCGCAACGCCAGCCTCTTCCCCCCCCCCCCCCAAAAAAAAAAAACCAACCAGGGGAGCTCCTGGAGGTTAAGAGAGGGCCAGGCAGGCGGGAGTCCCCAAACCAAGAGGAATGGCTCTCTGGCTGCAGCAGGGAGCTGAGATGCCAAATCCCTTTTTAAAGGGTTATTTAAGCAGTTTAAAACGTGCAGCGGTTCGGAGGGGTTTGTGGCAGCCCCGGAGCATTGCCCGCTGCGTGGCCGAGGGGCAGCCCTGGTACTTGGGGGCTGAGGGGACGCCTGGCTGCTAATAAATAAACTCAATAATTCAAGGGGGGGGGCGAGGGGAGGCAGCCCGGGGGGCTCCGCACGGAGCCGGGCTGCACCGGCAGAAAAGCTCGTTGGGGACAACGGGAGGTGGGGGGGGGAGGCTTCGTTGGGACCCCCCTGGGCTGGCTCCTACCCCGCTGCCCCCCCCCATAACCCCCCCCTCCAGCCCCGTACCTGCGATTTCTCCTGCTGCCCGTCCTCAAGTTGGGAGGCTCCTCCCATGGTTTTCCAGCGCTCGTTCCCCATCGCGCCTCCAACTTCCAACCTAAGTGCTCAGACCCCCCCTTCCCCTTTCCCCAGACCGTGTGTGCGTGTCCCCCCCCCCCTCCTCCTTCTTTCCCGGCAGCGCAGCCCCCAGCCCGCCCGCGCTGCCCGGCTTGGCCGCGGCGGGAGGACGGGCGGCGGCGGCGGCGGCGGCGGAGGAGGAGGAGGAGGAGGGAGGAAGAGGAGGGAGGGAGGACACGGGTACGGACATGGGGGTGGATCTTCCCTCCCTGCCCGCCCCGCTCTCTCCCCCCCGGGGCTCCCCCGGCCCCGCTCCGGGCCCCTGCGCCCCCCCCCTCCCCGGGCGGCTCTGGAGTCATTTCGGATCCGACCCCCCCCCCCAAGATGTGGCAGCACAGCTGGAGGAGCGGCAGGAGGTAAGGCAGGGGGCCGGGGGGGGGCCGAGGGGCAGGTGGGGGGGGGGCGTGTGCCCCAGGGACCCACTCACCCCCTTTCCAAAGATACAGTCCCCAGTTCAGCACCCCACGCTGATGGGGTTCAGTCCCACCCGTGGGCAGGGTGCTGGGCAGAGAGAGGGGGGACATTGGCATCGGCCCCCCCAAACCTTTGTGCCCAAGGGTAGCCGAAGTGCTAGCAAAACCTAGCGCATGGTGGAAAGCTGCTGCTGGCTGGGGGGGGGGAGAGGCAGTGGCTGGGCCCCCCAGCACACGGGGTCCCACCGATACCCACTGGAGCATCACTTGCCCAAACGCTGGCGTTCCCAGCCCAAAGCAGCCGTGCTGGCCTTGCGTGCCACCAGCTCCGGCGCAGCAGTCCCTCCCCGGCCTGATTTACCGCCACCTCTCCGGGCGTGGATGTGGTTTTTCTTTACCGTACCTTTGTGGCACCTGCCTTAAATCTTTTATTTGCCGCTTGTCTGACCTGCAGGCAGGAGCGTTGCTAAGAGGTTCAGAGGAGCGTCGTGAGAACAGCGATGGCTCAGCCCTGCGTTAATCCAGCTGCGGGGAGGCTGGGGTCTCTCTCAATGCCAAGAAGCCCCTGGGAAACCTCCTGGGGGGGCCCTACGGCCCCTCCGCACGCTCCCTATTCTGCAGCACGGGGCTGTCCCCTGGGCAGGTGGCCCAACGGGGCTGCTCCGACCCTCCCTGGGTTTCTGTTCCCGGAGCTCAGCCGCAGCTGGGATTCCCCAGCAGCTCCCGTGCAGCTTTGCAGGGGCGGGGGGCTGCCTCCCCGCAGCAGCATACAAGGCGTAGGGGCAGTAAGTTGTGTGTGTGCTGGGGGCCAGGGGTCCAAGTGGCTTCTTTCCAGGACACACACCCCATTTTGGGAAGAGTTGGATGTGTGCCGGGCCAGCAAACGGTCCCAAAGGGCTCTCTGGGGCGGGGAGGGAAGCACAGCCGTCAGCTTGAGCAGTCGGTACCCGTGTGTGTGTGTGTGTGTGTTGTCTCCCAGCCAGGTGCAAATCCTGCCTTTGGCTGCGACGATGTTGTGTGGATTTACCGGGCAATGCTCATGGCCGGCAGCCCAGTTCCTTCCCCACAGGCAGTTTTCAAGGACTTCCCTTTACAGCTGAGACCGTCCAACTCATTCCACCAGTGGGGTGTTTGACGTGCCCGCACCGGCTGGGCTCAGCCCCTGCACCGCTCGGCCATTCTGGAAGCAGGTGCCCGGGAGACTGTTTTAGCTGAACTCCAAACAATAAAAACTTATCATTAAAAAGAAATGTATCTTGGCTTCATGTGGCCTGGCAGCACGGGGAAGAGTGATTCAGTGGCTTGTCAGCCCTGGGTGTTAGGCACGCCGAGCTGCACAACTGGACACTCTCCAAGTCCAGCAACTCATTTTCTGCAGATGGAGCCGGGACCGTGCAGCGGGGCTGATGTTTAATTTGCAGTCCAACATACCTTGACATAATCCACAGCCGAATCGCGAAGGCTGGTGCAGGACGGGATGCTTGGGAGCTCACCGGGCAGGGCTACGTAAGTGGGGCTGGGATGCCCCTGCTGCACCTTGACACTGGGGTGCCCGTGAGGGTGTGGGTGCAGGATCCGGCTCGGCGGGTCCCAGTGCCATTCCCCAGGCTGGTGCGTGGCTCTCTGAGCCGTGGCGATGCGGTGGTGAGCGGGACGGAGGGTGCCTGCCTGGCAGACGAGGACATGTTTCTGGGAGCCTGAGTGATGCTCAAGGGTGAGCCATGCCCATGGACGCTGCTCAGGCAGGCCAGGGGCCGGCGGGGACGCTGGTCTGGCTCATCACTGACTCATGCCAAGCCATGTCACCCCGTGTTACCCGTCATGGGGTCTGGCTGTAGTTGCACCGCTGGGGACGTGGGAAGGGACATCCCTAGCCGGCTGTGCCCCGTGGCTCCAGCCCTGCCACCCTTGGTGGCCTTATGGCTCTGGGTCCACCCCACGGGTTGTGCCAGAAGGCGTTGGGTGCAGCTCAGGGTGCAGCCACGCACCCAAGGACTTGGGTGCACACCGTGGCCGGGCACCGTTGGGCACAGGCCCCCCTCCCCAGGGGGCTGACAGCGGCTTGGCTGGGTGGGGATGGGGTTTCTGCCAGCAGATCAATAGGCAGACGGAGGGGATGATTCATGTCTCAGGCTGTGGCCCGAGGGCAAAAAAGGGAGAGAGGTTTGATGTGAGGATGCGGGCAGGCCGCTGCGGCTGCTGCAGCGGGTTCTGCCAGGAGCTGCGGCTCCTGGCAGCGTTTCCCCTCCGTGAGCCGACTCTGCCCACGCTGCCTGGGGGTCCTGGCTTGGCCTGGGGGCAGAAAACAACTGAAGCAACATGAGATCAGACCCATGCAATAAAATGAGTCTTTTTAAAAAAATTTCAGATGCTAGCTTCTATTTTGTGGTCCAAGGCAGTGAGCAGCGGTAGCGATGGGCAGCGGCTGGGCTCGGGTCGGCTCTGTGCCCCCTGCGGGGATGGGACCCTTTGGGGAGCAGAACATCAGGAGAACAGGACTCAGTGGCACTTTATCCCCCCTCGTCGTGTTCAGCCAGTATTTGGTCTGCATCCCCAGGATATTACGGGGCCAGAGCTGGCGAGGGGACCCGTGTCCCGTGGGTCCAGTCCTGCGGGTTTCCAGGCCCCGGTTGAGGGGCTGTGCAGGGCAGAACGGCTCCATTATTTACCATCTGAGATGCGGAGCGGTGCTGGGGATGGGGAAAAGGCTGATGGGGGGGAACGGGACCGACCCCTCCCCGAGGAACGGCGTGCGCGCTTTTCTTGGCAGGGTGCCACCGGAGGCAGAGAGCCGTCGCTGTGCACACACGGCGTCAGACATCATCATCATATTAATAATGAAAGGGCAGCTCCTTCAAAGCTCTTCGCCCCTGCGCCGGCGAGAGCGCAGAATGCAGAGGAGGTGCGTGAGCCTCATCCCAAGCAGCTGCAGGGAGAGCGGTTGCGATGCCCGGCCGGCCGGTCCTCTGCCGGGCTGCTGTCCTGGGGTGACAAAAACATGCCAGGTCCCCCCCTCCCCGGTCACTCTCCCTGCTGGGAGTTTGGCTACTGGGGAGTCCCTGTGTGAGAGTGGGGCAGCCCACGGTGTCCCCCAGGTCCTGTCTCCATCACTGACCCCATCCCCCTGTCTGGTGGGGATGAGCCATTTCGGCTGGCGGGGAAAGAGCATCTCTTGCAAGGGCAGAGCGCTCTGTCCATCATTTAGTGACGCTGCTCGCTGTGCCAGGGCCTTTTCTTTCTACCGAAGGAATCGATAGCTCAGACAATGAGACAAACTACCTGCAAAGAGGTCTTGGGCTTCAGCCAAAAGTGGGTCCTTGGCAGCAGCTCCCGGGACATCTCTTCTGCTCATCCCTGTGCAAGACCTTTGGGTTTCCAAAAAACCTTCTTTAAACGCTGCCCTTTTGTCCAGAGCATCCCTGAACCTGGTCGCTCTTTGTGAGGGTCTCAGCAGGACCAGACCAGGGGATGAGCATCTCTTCACCTCTCTTCTCCCTGCCAAAACCCCTCCACCTTTTGCCCCACTCGGGTGGCTGGAGCCGAGAGGGTTTTGCTGCAGATGCCCCAATCTGGGGAGGAAGGAGCCAAACCCCCCGTGCCAGGTGGAGGTGAAGCACCCCATGCCCACCCAGTGCCCACCCTGCACCCATCCCATGCCCATGTCCTCTCCCTGGCACCAGGTGTGTTTCGAAGGGTTGTACCCTGGTGCTGGGGGGATCCTGCTGTCGTCCCCCCCCAGCCCTTCCTGCCCAGCCCTTTCTCAGGCTTTTTTTTTTCCTCATTCCAAACACAACAAAACCCCCAAATCCTCCACAACTGAGAAATCTCTTTTTGTTCCTCTTTTCCCTTTGCTTTCTGCCGCGGCAGAGTATCGATTGGAGCTGATGCGCTGTAATCCGCTGTTTCTGTGAAAAGTTGGCATCCTGGAGTCCCTGGAGGGGCCGGATCCTGCCCCAGCGTGGGACTTGCTCCTCTGCCGGGCTCGGGGTGCAGCGGGAAGGCTGCGTCCCCCCACATCCCATCCCTGCAAAGCCGGGGGCTAAATGGTGCGGGGTGGGAAAAGGCACTGGTTTGGAGCAGAGCCAGGTCGGATCCTGCTGGTATGGGTGTCCAGAGTGCCGGGCACCCGAAGGAGCTCTCGTCTCCCTGGCAGGACAGGGGACGGTGGCACAGGAGGACATCAGAGCCGATGAGAGGGGCTGGCTTGGGGCTCAGTGGGGGCTCTACAGAGAGGAGCGATTCAGCTTCCCGGCAGCCAAGGAAGGCTCCGGAGAGCAGGGGCTGGCCCCGGTCTGAAAGGGGCTCAATACGGGCTGTACGGCCACCTCTGCGGGGCAGGACCCCAGCCAGAGACCCCCACTGACCCCCACTCTGCGCCTGCAGCCCCCCGTGTGTCCCCCTGCCCCACTCCACCGCCCTGCCGCTCCGTCTATACTTAATGATGGCAAATGGACCAGAGCTCTGGAAAGCAAGGGGCGGGGGGGGGGGAAAAAAAAACAACCAAAAACCTACAAAAATCACAGGCAAGATTTTAATTTAAAATCTTTTCCTGCATGAAGAGCAACAGCCCGGGCCATCTGGAGGAGCATATGCAGGTGAGCGGAAGGCAGCAGTGCCTCCCCCAGCTCCCTCGCTATCAGCAGCCCCCTGAAAAGGTTTTCGGCTGGTAAAAAACTAACCCCGGTGGGCATCTGGGCACCCCAATCCCAGCCAGCAGCCTGGAAGAGCCCCAGTTTTCCTTCCCGAGCTACCAAGACCTCTCTGTTTAATTCTTCTATTTGCAGAAAAGTGATTATGAATCCCAACGCAAACTGCAATAGGGGCCAAGTTTATTGCAAAAGATTAATTCAGCGGTTTAATTGAAACTGCAGGAACAGGATGGGAAAGAAGCCGTCCAGCTGGGAGGAGAAGGGTCAGCCCTGCTCAGCCCTACCCACATCCACCCCTAACCCCCAGCAATCAATGAAACCCAAATTAGCAGATTTACTGTCAGAGGACTCCTCCATTGGCTGAGCATCACATCCAGCATCCTAAAGCCCCAAGTCTCCTAGCAACTTCCCCAGCACTGCCTCTGCCCACCCGTTAACCCCTTCTCCGGAGCCCCCCGCACCTCACACAGCACCCCGTGCTTCAAAGGCATCGCTGCCACGCCGGGCGTGAGTAGGGGTTTTATACAGCAAATAAATCTGCAGCGGTACCCGAAGGATGCTCGTGCTGCTCTGCCAGGCGGGCGAGCTGAACCCAGCTGGTTAGTGAAGACTTGGAGTCTTTTATTCTGGGTGGCACAGAGAAATCCTCAGGTTTATGTATTGATGGCAGAGGTTTGGTTTCTAAATGTCACGGTAGTTTGGGAGGTTTCATCCTCCTGACTTGTGGAGATGCTGGGAAAAGGTCAGGGAAACCCCAAATCATGGCTAGCCCACAAAGCTCCCGCTTGGCATCGACATCAGGAGAGGAGGAGCACGAGCCAGCCTCTTCCTCCAATTTCAGTATTAAATCAATTATACCGTTTCTTTGGGAAGTGGATGAAGAGTGCTGAAGTCGGTCTCCTAACCTCCTCACAAATGAAAATGTCCTTGAAAGTGTAAAATCGCCCAGGCCAGGGCTGGAGGGTGTGATGCTGCTCCGTGATGGTTGTTATTTCAGTTCAGATGTCCAATACTTCCCTGGTTTTGCCTTTAGAGATCAGAAGGCTGAAAACAAGGATTGGAAAAAATAGTGGGTTGGTTTGTTGAAAAATAACAGTTGACATGAAAAAAACCCCAGTCTTTTTTTTAAAAAAAAACTGTCTTAATATTTGTAGGCTAGGAAATATGTCCAAAGATCATGTGCCACTGAAAAGGATAAATCACTTCTCTTACTTTAATGTGCTTTGTTGGGCTTTATCTGAAATGTAGTCATAAAATTACCAAATTAAAATTTTAAACGGGGGGGGGGGGGGGGAATATCTGGAGGGTTTGTTGCTGCTTCTATTTTCTTATTGCCAAATAAAATACAATTAAAGCAACATTTTATATGCCAGCCAGCATAGCTAACATTGGTTTTCTGACGGCACTTTTTTCTGTCAGCCAATGAAAATAAATGATGCAGGATTACCAGCGAGCATCCAGCCTCTGTGGCTGGAGGGGGATTCGGAGCAGCAGGCATTCGAGTACGAAACAGAGGGATTTTAGTCCCGCTGTAAGTGGAAATCTCTGGAGACTTTACCCACAGAGCTCTCTGCTGCCGCCTGGAGCGATGCTTTGCCTTTGCTGCTCTCCCAGTTCCCACCAGTGCTTCCCAGTCCAACCCAGCCCGTGGCACAGCCCCTATCTGGGGGTGGCAAATTAACTCAGAACCCGCCAGCATTTTTGGGGTGGCCCCGGTCAGACCAGTGTGGGTCCAATCTCCCACGGGGCTCGCTCCGGTGCCGGGGGCTGCCGACGGCTCAGCCGCTGACTGCACCAAAATCCCCGTGGTAATTGGATGAGGGCACTGGTTTCCATAAGACTATTAAATCAGAGCCCCAGCCCCGATCCGGGGCAACACGCTTGAGAATATAAAGACACGGTAGATCGCATTACAGGGGGGTGGTTATTTCTCCTGCTTTAAAGTCAAAGTTATCACAACAACTTCTTATTTGTCAGAGTCTTTTGGACCATCTCCTATCGACGGGAGGGAGAGGAAGGGGGGGAAGGCTGTCCCTGCGGAGGGGCAGCCCCCAGCAGAGGGGCTGAGCACTCACAGCTCGTCACAGCGATGGGCTGCGAGTGCTCAGCACCTCTCAGGAAAGAGCCTGGAGGGTGGTTGCAACCACGGACTGATGTGGCAGCACTGATGCAGGTGCCGCGGCATTACAGAGGTCCCGGGGGCTTTGCGGGTGGGAGCTCGGTGTCACTGTCCTGAGCTCACTCCTGTCTCCCCGCAGGACCAATATGGGGAGTCACTTACCAAATGAGGGGGCTCCAGCACCCTCCCAGTTATCGGTTTAGCCGGGTCTCCAGTTGGGGTGACCATCTGGTGGCATCTGCTGCTGTTCAGCTGTCACCCACCCTCCTGGTGAAGGGGATGCTCAGGGCACCTCGTGGATGGGGTACCCGGGGGACGTGTCCAGGGACGCAGCACAGAGTTAAGGGCAGCCATGCCAGGCACGTCCCATGGCTCCTGCCGTGGTGGGGACAGACGGATGGATGGGTGGATGGATGGACAGATGGATGGATGGATGAACCTCTTCCCACCCACAGCAGGGAGGCAGGGGAGGACAGACAGACAGATGCACCTCGTTAGCCAACAAGGTGGCCTCAGGTGATGCTAACAAGCCCATTAAGGGGGGGGTTAATCAGGGGAGGCCATGGACTAGTGGGAAGGCTGCCAGTTTTATCTGAGATGCTGCTTTTGGGCTGGGAGAGTCTAAGCTCCTGCTCGTTAATTAGAAAGGCTTCGAGGAGGTTTGTACTGGTTGGCCTCACTTGTGAGCAGCTGTAATATGATGAGCGATTAGGGACTCTGAAGCTTTTTAGCAGGTATCATTAAGCTACTGATGAGCTCGGGCGGGGAAAGGGCCTTTTTTGGCTGTGCCTAAAATCGCCTGGTCCTGCGCTGATCTGGCTCTTCCTCATCTCGTGGTCCCCGACCTCCTGAGCCCTGAGGAGATGGGTGAAGCGTGTGTCCTGGGGACAACGATGGCTCGGCTGTCACCCCGTGTCCTTGGGCTGGGTCAGATCTGGTGTTCTTCAGCTCATCTGTGAGACAATGAGCTTGTGGTCATGCATGACTGAAGCTGGGATGTCCCTACTTTCACTGTCTGCCAGGTATTGAGAAAATTTGGGGATGATTAGCTCTGAAAAGTTGGCTTCCAGACTATTTGTGCATCAGGGGAGAGGATGGTGATGCCTGTTCTGGCAACTGTTTTGGGAGCATCTTGCCCCCAGAGAGCTCGTTTCCCAGTTATAGGGTTTCCCCACTTGTCCGGGTGCTGATGGTGAAGCGCTCTTGCTCAGGGGATGCCCTCTTGAGGGGCAATGTCCCTGTCCCATCCTCCTTTTGCCCCCCTGAGGCCCCCAAGGGCTGGTGCAAGACAGGGAGCAAAATCCGCTGGATTTTCTCTGCCTTCCCTCATCTTCTCCTGTCTGCCTTGGCAAAACTTCACGCAGCTCAGCAGCATCCTGCCCCATCATGGTCTGGCTGGCATCACTAGCGCTGTATTTATGGCGGTGTTAATTAAATACTTTTTGCAATCAGTGCCGCACATGACCCCGCTCCCGGAGCCGGGGTTGGGCTGTAATGTGCCATCACTGAGAAAGAACATGACTGCCACCATCCTGGGGAATTTCTAATAGAGATTTACTCATCCCAGGCCTCCCATTTCTCCATTTCATGACATTTTGCAAAGTTCAGGTTTACAAAATAAGCCAGCGCACAGAAGAGATGCTCCAGACATTATTTACACTGCACGTGCCGTTTCCCACTCAATGGGGTCTTCACCCTGGGGTGAGCAGAACCGAGGTGGGGGGGCTGCCAGCTACCCCCTCCTGGGCTGGTCCCCTCTGCCCAAGGGACCACTGCTTTTGATGAGGACCACCCCATCACCCTGCCGCAAAACCCAAAGATCTCTGCTCCTCACATGCCTCTGCGTGCTGGGAGAGCGGCGGAGCGCCGTGGCTGTGCTGATTGAAATGCTCGTGGCGTTGTGTGGCTGAACCTGCCTCTAATCCTCGCTCCGGTCCCGGGGCGAGGGATGGGGTGGGAGCGGGAGAGAGGGAGCGGGTACGGCCACTGCCTTGGGGGGGCCAGGCAGGGCAGGAAGGGTAGGGCTGCTGCAGTTTCAGAGGGGTAATTTGGGATGCTCGGCTGCTCTGCTTTTAAAAATAAGCCTGGGCTAAGAGCTGGCAGGGAGCGTGGGTGTGGAGGCAGCAGGCTGCTAGCAGAATCCCGTTAGCGTGCGACAGCCGGCCCTGGAGACTTGTCCCTCCTGGCATGGGGATGCACTGGCACAAAGTGGTACCCGGTGCCTTTCGGATCTGCTCCCATTTAACCCGTGCCCAGCTCCCGCAGGCTTTGGTGGTGGGACCTGGGGCAAACCGCCAAGCTGGATGGCAAAAACTCCTTCTCCTCCTCTTCCCCAGGATGGAGCTGGCCAAGGGACACCTCTTCTTACCCAGCACTACAGCAAGGGCACCTCATCCCTTCTGGGGAAGGTTCTGCTGGAAACCAAGCGTGTGTCCATCTCGCAGTACTGGCCCGGGGTGCAGCCGGAGTCAGGGGTACCGACCCAGCTCCCACCCCAGCCCCATGGGATGGGGCCACCTTCAGCCTCACGGGTGCTGGAGGCAGGTAAGCAGGTGGTAGCACCCGAAACCTGGCTGTGCTGCCGAAACCTGGCTGTGCTGCCGGCTTTGAGCTGGGCTACAGGAGACGGGGGCTGTGGGCTCCGGCACACCTCGCTCCGGCCCTGTGCCTGCCTTGTCAGGTCTGATCAGGAGGAGGATCAGTCGGCCCTGCGCTCTCTCTCCAGATTTAATTAACAGGCCTTTCATCTGTACCCTGAAGGAATCTGCTATCTTCTGTCTTCTTAATTAACGTTCATTAAGCAAATCAGAAGAACGTTTTCCCCTCACCGCCTCCATGGCTCTTAACCCTTGCCAGGTGCCAGGTCCACGCCGGGGCAGGAGAAGGCTCCTGGGCTGTGATGACAGGTTGGGGTCTCATCACAGCCTTGGTCACCCCGTCTCCACCACGCTTGGACCAAAGTCCTGGGGCAGCGGGTGAAGTCTCCCCAGGTACGGAGGACTTCAGCTGAGGCTGGACCCCACTATACCAGTGGGACTGGGAGCAAATCCCAGCTCTGATTGCTCTTATGGACACCCTTGTTCAAGCTCGTCCATGTCCCTGAAAGACAAGGGGTTTCCCGTAACCAACTTTAGCTCTTCATCCCGTCCAGGGGTGAAGCTCACCCATGGCAAGGTGATGCATCTGCGTGCGAAGATTTTGCTGTGAGAAGGCACCATCCAAACCTGGTAGGCATTGCAGTGCAGGAAAAATGTGTCCAGTGCCTTGTTCTTAGAGAAAAGGGGATTATTTGGGGCTACTCCTGCCCTTCTCGTGTGGAGTGACATTAGTTGTGATGGGGTTTTCCATCACTGGACAGTCGTGGGGGACAGGTTTGGGCCAAAGCCCTTGGCTGACCTGCCTCCACCTGCGGGCCATGTCAGGGTGGTTGCCAGTCCCCAGGACTGGGGGTGTATGTGTGCAGAGATGGGGTCTCCCACCTCCCCAGTTTGCCCTCAGAGATGACCCAGGGAAACCTGACCAGAGGGAACTGCTGTGCATGGGAGAGGAACTGAGCTTTTCCAGCCAGCCTTCAGTCCGACTCACCAGCAGCAGCCGGTCCCAGAGCAGTGCCAGACCACAAGCCAGGGCCGGATCCTGCCTGGACCACCCATCCCATGCACCGCAAGTGTTGGGCATCTCCTTGGGCAGGCAAAGGCTTGGGTCCAGCACCTGGCAGGAGACTGGTGAGGGGCTCAGCCAGCCTGGGGTGCAGCTGAATCGTTTTGGGAACATGCGGCTCCCACACCAGCTGCAGCATCCCCACTGCTGTGCACAGCGGTGTCACCACCGATTCCCGTCAAGCTCTGGCCCTGTGGGCCATCCCCCCATGCTGGGTGGGCAATGCTGGAGGAGGAGGTGGGTTTGGGATACTCATCGGCTTTGCTCAAATCCACTGGGCATCCCCTCAGCAGCCACCAAGCCCTGGTTGTGTGGTCTCATCACTTTCTAATGTGGACCCCTCTGCAAGAAGGGATGGGCCAGGCAGGGAAAACATCTCCTGGGTTTGTGTAACATCCCAAGGAGGAGGTGGCAAACCCATGACACAAGAGACCCTCTCCTGCTCAGAGCTTGCAGCCTCAATAGCAAGGGAAAAGCAAAACACCTGGAAAACCTCATCCCTGCAGGATGCAAATCCCTTTAAAACAGGTGGTGGAGATGCATAGGGCGATTATTGAGCTGAAAACCCTTCTCTTTCTCCCTGGAGGTTGGCAGTGGGTTTGCCACCGGCCGCCCACTCCCAGGCAGCTGATGCACAGCTCCTCGGTGCTGGGAAATTCACCCTTCCCAGAGGAGCTGGCTCCGGCTGTCAGAGCCCGGGTCAATATATGATAATGGGGCTTTGAAACGGTGCTGCTGCGGGAGCCGCTGCTGAAGACTCTGATTCACAGCTTCCCTCCGGTGCTTTCTCCCCGCAGTGTGTATGGAGAAGGAGAATAAAATAAATAAGAGTAGAAAAGGAGGGGAAGGGAGGAAGGGAGCTTAAATTATAAATGAGGGCTAAGTTTCCAGGGCTCCTGTGGGCAGCTCAGCTGAGCGGTGGGGGGGCAGAGGCAGAATTCCCCCATGCACCCCACTTTTGCAAACATATCCCTTGTGGAGTGGGGGTCAGGGTCTGCCCAGGGGTACGGCACTGTGCCAGCCTGCCTCTCTCCCCATTTGCTGTCACCCTCCGGTCCCCATGGGTCAAATCTGGAGGGTCTCACAGTCCTGAGAGGGATCCCCTCTGGCACAGACTATCATTAGCATTAACTGAGAAGCTGCTAATGAGGTTTGGCAATGATCTGGTTTTGCCACCCCATGGAGATGCCTCCACAGGGATGTGCCCTTGCCCTGGTTCAGGGGAATGGGCTGCCCCAAGGCAGCAGGCAGGGATGGGACCCCCACTCGTGGGTGCTGGTGTGGAGGCATGGGGGGTGTCACAGACCCACAACCCAGCCAGGTTGGTGTGAGTGGGGGAGCAGTGGGATTCCTACAAATCAGTATGGGGGGAGAAGAGGGTGCTGGGTCTGCTCCAAAGCCTTTCCCCCACCCCCTCTTGATTTTGGGGCTGCAAGAAAAGTGGTGACCCCCACCAATTTAAGGAAAAACCTGCGTGGGTGAGGCACATATCACCACAAGCTCATCCCTGGAGCTGAGAAATGGAGGAGCTCAGTTCCGTCCCTGCAACTGAAGATGCAACACCCTCTCCATCCCCGAAGCAACGGAGCCAGGGTGCATCCCGCTGGAGGGGTCCGATCCTGCCCGGCCTCGAAGCCTGGGGACCAGGGTGGCCTGGGGGAAGCCCAAACCCTGCAGACTGGGCTCACAAACGAAGCTTTCGACATTCCCAGCAGCTTCCACAAGATGGACCTCGGAACGAGAGGAGGTGCCGGGCAGGGGGATGAGTCCCATCCCATCCCATCCCATCCTGTCCCATCCCATCCCATCCCGTCCCGCCTGCTCCCACCATGCCATCCGGAGGAGGCTCAGAGTCCGGCCAGCCGAGCCCCAGCATGGCACGGCCTCCCGGGCTCTGCCTACTGGTCCTGCTGGGGCTGGGGCTGGGGACGGGGGGCTCACCCGCCTGCCGGGACCCCCGGGGCCAGCCCCGTCGCTGCATGCCTGTCTTCGAGAATGCCGCCTTCGGCCGGGCCGCCCAGGCCACCAACACGTGCGGTTCACCCCCTGAGGACTACTGCCTGCAGATGGGCGCTCGCCACGCCAGCACCCTGTGCCACCGCTGCGATGCCACCGACCCCCGGCACCACCACAACGCCTCCTTCCTCACCGATTTCCACAGCCAGGAGGAAAGCACCTGGTGGCAGAGCCAGTCCATGGCCTTCGGCATCCAGCACCCCAACTCCGTCAACATCACCCTCCACTTGGGTAAGTGCCGGCGGGAGCTCCCGCGGTGCCAGCGAGGGAAACCGGCGGTGGGTGCATCGAGATCTGGGTGCAGAGACGGGGCAGGGTGGATGCTCCTGCATCCCGTAGCTCTTGGTGCCTGTTTTGGGTTAAAGACAGGACCTTCCCCAGGGTTTTTAGGGGGTGCAAGGAGGGGCGGGTGGATCACTGAAAGGACCCGGGGAGGGTCTGCCCCGTCCATCAGTCGAGCCCCGGTCCTTTGTGGGGTGAGGATGCCAGCGGCCATGCCTGCCTGTGCTGCTTCCCAGCCAGCCGTGCCCGGGGTATCTGCTCTCCCATTCACCCGAGGCTGATTTTTACCGATTATGCAAGTTTGTGGAGCAGGAGGCAGGCGGGTCCCTACTCCTGGCCACCCACTGGGAGAGCCTTGCCCACTGGGGGTGAGCACTGGGGGTGCCAAGCCCGTGCTGTTTTACCCCCGTGGATTGCTGAGGATGCCCAGTATGTCTCCAGTGGGGGGGCAGAGCTCTGCACACACCGTGCAGCCCCAGCAGGTTTCCCCAGCTGGGATCCGACCCTCTATATTTTAGACACTATGCAAGTCGTCCGCTTGGAGGGTACTTAAACCCATGGGGTATGCCTGGCATTTTAAAAAGGTTTTTAACATTTTCCTGCCATCTAAACTACCCTGGCTATTGGCCAGCGCTGTAAAATCTTCATTCTCTGCAGTCTCCTGCCATCTGCATGCCGAAGGGGGGTAGCGGAGGGGCTGCGGCCGGAGCCGGTAAGGGGACAACCAAGCAGCAGCGTGGCACGGAGCCGTGCTGGTGGGACCCGACGGCCAGGGTCGGGGTGACGGTGGAGGGTCCGCGCCTGCCCCGGCAGCGACGCGGGAGCTGCCGGTTTTGGCGGAGGTCGCCGCTTTCCCAGCCCCCTGCGAGCGGACGGACATCTGGTCCTCGTCACCGGGCCGGGGCTTGGCTCCCCACCGGGCATGAGAATCGATGCCGGAGGAGCCGGCCATCCCTGCTCCCGCTCCTGCTAGCCCCGCGGGAAGGGATCTGCCGGCCTTTTGCCCATCTGACGCAGGCTATCAGATTGCCCCAAATTTGTTTGTGTTTGACCTGGGCTGTAGACAACCCGAATGTGACTTGCGTGGCTGAGCAAGCCACCGACGGGCGAGTTTGCGGCCACCAGTCCCAGCTCGGCACAAAGATATGTGCGGGGTCCGGCACGCCGGTGTGTGCAGCAGCCCCTTGCCCCAGCCCGAGCTCCCCAAGCCTTGGGGCTTGCTTCCCAGTCTCTGTCTTTCTTCTGGCTCTTCCCCAGCTCCTTTGCGGGCCCTGTTGGACCCCGCGCTTGGGTTTCCAGTGGAGTCTTATCCAGTCCCTGTGACCACCCTGCCGTGTTTGTCTCCCATTAACATACCCAAGGCCAGAATGTTGCACTGAGCTCATTGTCAGCCCCGGTCCCTGGATCCCTTCCTGAGCCAGAGCATCCCCCTGCAAATGTACCGTTCTTCCTGCATGGCTCCTATATCTTGCCATGCTAAAAAGTGCCATTTTGGTGCCTGGTGCATTGCTGTCTGATCTTTCCCCTAGCTGCTGGGCCCTGTTCTTGTCCCAGCTGCACACATTTTTATTGCTACCTTAATGCTTTCACTTAGGAGAAAAAGCCCAACAGGTCCCTGCAGCCCCCAGGACACAGCCCAGGAGGAGTCCTCGCTGGTGAGCTCCACCAAGTAATTGGGTTTTTTAACCCACGTAGCGTGTCCCTGCCAGCTTGCTCATCTTGCTCAGTCCCGAGTCAGATGTCTTGTAGGTTCTCCAGCGTGGTTACCTGGGGAGCTTATTAAATAAGATATCGAATGAGTTAGACAAGACCTGTGTTTACCTGCATGCTGTTGATTGGCGTTAATTAGATTATCCTCCTTTAAATCTCTCTTCTCTGTGAGGTTTCAGCCATGCTGTTACAGTGCATCGGACTCGGAGCAGATCGATAATCCCAAGCGCCTGTGGCCATTCCATTTACCCTCTCAGATGTCAGGGAGGAACCCAAAATATCCACAGGCTTGCAAAGGCAACAGGCACCGGGGCTCCTCGGGTAGCTCTCTGAATGCCAACAGTCCATTTCAGAGTGTCTAGATCAGGCAGTATCCACATCTGCGACTCTGACTCTGATTTTCCTGTGGGATGTGACCCTGCAGCAGGCTCCCAAGGCTGAGGTTCGGGGGAGCCAGAGGTGGCTGGGGACATGTAGGTGATGTGACCGTCCCGCATGCTCCTCTCTCCCCTCCAAAATCCTCTGCCTGGAGCCCTCGGTGCGGTACGAGTTGCAGTTTGGGCTCTGCGGGAGGTGGGTTGAACACTTTGTTCGGAAGACAGCACAGATGGGAGAGCATCCAGGGGTCCAGGTGCTGTCACCCTCAGCTGCCTGTGCACCCTCCCAGCATCCCTGTCGTGCTGCACGCCTGCCTTTGGGACACATCACACCTTCCCGAGCAAGAAAGCGGAGACAACCAGCCTGGGTTATTTTCTGGATTTTTTTTTTTTTCCCTAAGCAGAATTTGGCTGATTAAAATGCCTGTCTGGGAAAACCACGTGCTCTGTTGGGATGATTCCCAAGGGCGGCGAGTCTCCTCCATCCCAGCTGGAGGCACCGAGATCAGGCTCCCCCAGTCCAGCCACCCCCTCCCCTCATGTGGGGCCACTTGGGGCAGGGGCTGTTTATTGACACAGCGCCGAGCTCCCTTCCTCTCCCAGAGGAAACTGCTCCAGGAGGTGATGGCCCCGACCTCGCTGTTTTGGTAGACATCCCCCCGGGACTGTGCTGTCTGGGAACCGGCGCCTGCCAGGCATGTCCCCCCGCTATGGGGTGCAGGGCAGGGGCACCCCTGCTGTCACCAGCCTGGAGGGGTCCCGGAGGGAAGTGAATTTGGGGAGAGGCACAGGGGAGCGCGGCGGCGGTGGGATAGCCCAGTTCCAGCCCCTTCTTGGCCCTCGTCACCTCTGGGTGGGCTGCGAGCGGGTCTGTCCCCTGCCCCGGGCGCTCCGCCGGGTGCTCCCTGCATCCCTGATGGGAGGCAGCTGCTTTTCCCAGCGCCGGTAGCTGGGCTGTCTCGGCTCCCCTGCAGCAAAGTCGCAGCACATATGCGACAGTATTCATATGGGCCCAATTAAAGGCTTGTTTTCCTAGTCCCGGAATAACCCCTCTAACATTCCCAACTCATTATCTTTTCAAATAAAGCCAAAACCTTGCAGCTAATTGTTTTGTGCTGTCAGGAGCGGTGCTGTTATGGAGCAATCCAGTCTTTGAGCTGGTCCTTCATCTCTGGCAATTAAGCCGTTCTGATGTTCACTTTGGTGTTTTCTTTTCCCCTTTTTGCTAATTCTTTCAAGCGCTTTCAGAGCTGTGTCGGCTGCCCTGGGGATTGGTGGCCTCTCTTTGTCTTCATCCCAGCAAAGACGGCAGCGATGCAGGGTGCCGGCACGCAGCTCCCTGGGAAGGGACCGGCCTTGACCCTTTCCACCTCCCCATCCCTGTGGCACTGCTGCCCCAGGGATGCTGCTCAGTGCCGTGGGTCTGACTCTTTCCCCCCCGGCTGCTGGTTAGAGCCTGGCTTTGCAGCGGCTTCTTGCCCGTACAACCAGCCTGGTGCATCCAGGCAATGGGTGGGCGGCTGCACTGGGGCAAGAGCCGATTTGGAGCTGGATGGGGTTTGGGCTGCAGCGAGGAGGAGCTGGTTAAGGGCAGCTGGATGGTGATTTCTCCTCTTTTAGCTTGGAGGGAAGAGGGGGACTGCGACGGCAGTGGGAGCAGGGGGCTGCCGACAGCTGTGCAGGATGGGGCACCGGGATAATTTCAGCCCTGGCGCAGGCTGCGGTACCCATCGGGTGATGGCGTTGCGGGTCTGTCCCCAGGCAAAGCCTATGAAATCACCTACGTGAGGCTGAAGTTTCACACCAGCCGCCCCGAGAGCTTCGCTATCTACAAGCGCAGCCGTGCCGACGGGCCCTGGGTGCCCTTCCAGTACTACAGCGCATCCTGCGAGAAGACCTACGGGAAGAGGCAGCGGCATTACCTGCGGCCGGGGGAGGACGAGCAGGTGGCTTTCTGCACCGACGAATTCAGCGACATCTCCCCGCTGAGCGGGGGCAACGTGGCTTTCTCCACCCTCGAGGGACGGCCCAGCGCCTACAATTTCGACGGGAGTCCTGCGCTGCAGGTGCTGCTGGGGTGGGAATAGGGGTGGGTGCGTGGTCCCCCCGGACCGAGTGCGCTAATGCAGCCACCTGGGGTAAAAGCGCTTGTGATGCTCTGCATCCCTGTAAGAAAAGGTGCAGGATGCGTCCCAGTTGGGCTGGGGAGCTGGTGGCCCGGGCTCCTGGCCAAGGTGCCTTCCCCTGTGTCTCCTGCAGGAGTGGGTGACTGTCACCGACCTGCTCATCTCCTTGAACCGGCTCAACACATTTGGGGATGACATCTTCAGGGACCCCAAGGTGCTGCAGTCATACTACTACGCCATCTCTGACTTCTCCGTCGGCGGCAGGTGAGGGGCAGCCGGACCGAGGTGAGGGTGGGAAGGAGGGGACCTTCCCAGGGCTGTGGGGCCGGGGCAGCTGCTCCCCACCTCAGTCTTGTTTGAATTGCGTTTTTGGGGCAAACTGCTCAGATGTGGCTTCCTCCATTTGTAAACCAGAGCTGGCAGTGCAGAGATGGGTGATGAAACCCAGAGCCCTTCCACTTGTGCAGAAAGGAGGTCTTTTCCCCCCAAGCCTTCTCCATTTGCCAGCAGCTGTATTTTCTTTGCCCTCTCCCACCCCCATGTCTTTTAATGGCACTGGGGCTTGTGTTGCTCCTCCTGTGGTCCTGGGCACAGCAAAAGAGGGGTCCTGGGGTGCCAGCAGAGAGATGCCCTGAGGCTGTGGAGACTGGTGGAAGAGCTTGCAGTCGGTGCAAGCACGGCCCAAGGAGCCAGAGCAGCTGCCGGAGGGATGGGGGAGCCGATGTGGGACAAAACCACCAGTGACACCCACTCAGTGCTGCCCGTGGGCTGTGCTGCATCTGCCCTTCCCCGGCTGGGAGGAGTGGGAAACCTCTCCATCCCGGTGAGAGCTGCCTCCCCCAGGCAGCGGGGCTGGGGCTGCTCCCAGCCGGCCGGCAGCCCCCATCGCTCTCCTCTCATCCCCCCCACGGGTCCCAGCAGCTGAAACTGGTTAGCATCTCACACTGGCCACCCTCAGTGAGTGACTTCCCAGCTGGCCGGGCCAGGATCGCCTCAGGGACACAGCGGGCAGCCCCCAACACCGGCACACCCCAAGCTGCTTTCTGCCCCGCTCCTCACCCCATGGCCACCCCAGCACCAGGGCCACACTCTGCACAGCCCCTGGGCACTGTCCCACTGCTGGCTGCTGCCCACGCCGGTGCTCAGAGGGGCTCGTCCCCACGCCGGGGGTCTCGCCGCAGGTGCAAATGCAACGGCCACGCCAGCGAGTGCGCGCCGGACGAGGCCGGGCAGCTGGTCTGCGTTTGCCAGCACAACACGGCCGGCGCCGACTGCGAGCGCTGCCAGCCCTTCTACCAGGATCGGCCCTGGGCTCGCGGCACCGCCGAGGCCGCCAACGAGTGTCTCCGTGAGTATCTGCCGGGCTGGCTCCGTGGTCACGGCGTGTGGTCGGCTGCGCTGGCGTTGCGTCGGCTCGTCCTGCAGCTCCTGCCCTTCTCGCACGGGAAGAAAGTGCCTGCTCCATTTTGTAAGGCTGCTCTGGGCAGGGAGGGAGGATTTGGCACCGCAGGACCTCCCTTCACAGCATCACCCTGAGGATTCCCTGACGATTCCTTACCCCACGAGCGCAGCCGTCTGCTCTGTGCACGGTGCTGCACCCACCTCTGCTCCCAATGGCAGAGGCATTGCCGAAAGCTCACGCCGCTGAGCCAAGCAGCCCCTCTGGCTCATCCAACCCCCCCCAGGAGGTTGCTTTAACCCCTGGGTGAGCCCTGTACCCCCCAGATGCCAACCACCCCTCCTGCCTTACCCCCCCAGCTTGCAACTGCAGCGGCCGCTCGGAGGAATGCTTCTACGACCGGGAGCTGTACCGCCGCAGCGGGCACGGGGGTCACTGCCGCAACTGCCGCGACAACACGGCCGGGCCCCACTGCGAGCGCTGCCAGCAGAACCACTACCGCTGGGAGCAGCGGGCAGCCTGCCAGCCCTGCCACTGCCACCCCGCAGGTGCGTGGGGCTGCACCGAGTCGGGGTCCAGTTGTAAAACCCCTGCCCTAGCCGAGGCTTGGCGGGGAGGGATGGTTTTGGTCGGTTCTCCCTCACTGGGGGTCTCCCCATCTCCCCCCCTGCCATATCTCTCCCTGGCTGGGGTTGAGCCTCAGGGCTGGCTGGGGTCCACACAGGCTCCCTGCAGCCCCAGTGCGATAATTCGGGGACCTGCGTCTGCAAAGCCAACGTGACGGGCTGGAAGTGCGAGCGCTGCAAGGACGGCTACCACAGCCTCAGCGAAGGTGGCTGCAGGTGAGGAGGAGCCCGGCCCCAAGCAGGAGCAGCAGGATGGGACCGGGACTCACTTTGTACCCTTGTCTTGCCCCATCCAGACCCTGCGCCTGCGACCCAGCGGGCAGCGTGGGCACCTGCGACCCCAACACAGGGCATTGCACCTGCAAGGAGAGGGTGGAGGGGCACTTGTGCAACAGGTAAGCACCACGGCCCCGGGATGGGGACGGGACCGCGGCCCCTTTCCAGGCTGGGCTCCGTGCTGGGGCTCGGTGGTCGGTGCAGGGCAGGTGTCTTCACTCCCATGGGGAATTGGTGCTTTCCCAGCCCCTACACATGAGCCCTCACAGGGATTTTGCGATGGGAATCCTGCGGGGTCGCTCCCTGCAGAGTGCAGCTGCATCCCTCTGGACCACTGGGACTGGGCTCACTCCGAGCTGCCACCAGTGTCCCCACCTGGGATGCTGCTGTGGTCCCCTGTGGCTCTGCCTGCCCTGTGCCACCCGCTCCCGTTTCCTCCCCATGCCCAGGTGCCAGCCGGGCTGGTTTAACCTGCAAGCCCACAACCCCGCCGGCTGCACCAGCTGCTTCTGCTACGGCCACTCCACCGCCTGCACGGCGGCAGATGGCTACGAGGTGACCCACGTCCACTCCGACTTCAGCCAAGGTACCGAACCCCCCAGCCCTGGGGAGAAACAGAGGGCACAGCTGCGCCAACTCCAGCCAAAAAATTCCAGCAGTTTGGGAAGACTGGGGCTGAGCATCCCCCTTTGGGGCTAACTGGTGGTGGCGGTGGGAGGGGGTTTTCTCTGGCTCGCCCCTATTTTGCTGTTAAACCTCTGCGTTTGCCCCCAGCTCTGTGGGGACGGGCTCTCCCCGACTCCCCGTGGCGTCCCTCCGTGCCGACCTGCTCCCAGGGCTGTGCATGGCTCGGGAAATGCTGCGGAGCCGGGCATTGCCATCCCACCACACCAGGGACTATTAGGAGCCCTAAAAATCAGCTCAGAAAAATAAGAACTAAAAGGATGGAGCCTGGTGGGAACTTTCCCCCTAATTCCCTCCTCTCCCCATCCTCAGCTGGGATGGGGTAGGGCAGACAGGGGGGGCCAGGGATGCGGGATGGGGTGCTCTTGCCCAGCTGCAGCCAGGGCTGTGCGTGGCAGGGCTGGATGCGTGCGGGATGTTCGGGGAAACCCTGCCATCTGCCGCGCAGCCCGACGTGTGCAGCCCTGGCTGCGGGCACACCGCGGAACCCACCGCAACCCCTGCTCGCCGGGACCCCCGCCTGCACCCCGGCAGGGTATGGGCACCCATCGTGGGCAGCCCGGCTCTCCGCCTCGGCTGTACCCCGACGGGGTGTGCGCGCCAGCGAGCAGATGGATGCGAATACGCCAGGCGCGGGTTTATCCTGATTGCCTCTAAACCGTGCTGCCAATTGCTGTACTGCTGTAATGTCTTCCACGGCCTTGAAATAGAGCCAGGCTTTAGAGCGAGTCTTTTTTCCACCCTTCACGCAGCCAATTTGGGGCTGCTCCTTTAGGGACAGGTTTGGCAGAGCCCTGGGCTGGGTTACAAGAGGCTCAGCATGGCCGGGCAGCGTGGGGCAGGGCGCAGCCACCCACCATCCTAAAACCCTGCTCCCCAGTCCTCAGCTGAGCTGGATCAGTGCTGGGTGAAAGGGTCCAAACTGGGGATGATTTGATAATCGAGTGCAGCTCACTCAAGAGCCAGGGAGGGATTTCCAAGTGTTCGTCCTGCGGGCGCCTGGGGCTGGAAGAAATAACTCACCCTGGGGAGTGGGGGGGGGGCGGATTTTAACTGATTTTTGAAGGAAACTGACTTAATGCAATTACTCCCCATCTCTCCCTGGGCTTCCTGTGCTCTCCAGCCCACAGTAACATTGGAACCGCAGCACAGGCAGGGGGGCGAAAGTTTAAAGATAATAATTTCCTCCAAATCTAAGAAAATAAGCAGAGGGAGGGGCTGGCTAGGGCTACTCTCCAGTGCATGAGAGCACAGAGCCTGAGCAGAGCAGGGTATTACAAAACACTGGCCCCTTACAAAACCCTGCAGAGTCTCGGGAGGAGGGACAGAGCCCCCGAAAGCAGCACCCCTTTGCCCCTGCACTGCCGCTCCGTGCTGTCACGCAGGGCTGGAGGGCTGGGCTGCCGCAGCTCTGGGCATCGCAGACCTGCCTCTGCGCTGGGCTGATGGGGAGATCGTCACCAAGTGGGATGGAGAGGAGCCGGTGGATTTTCTTGCACCAGGTATCGTGTGTGCCGGGTCCCTGGGGTCCTGTTCTGCCATGGGGACTCCTGGGTGCTCTTGTGGGACATCCCACTGCTACACTGGTGTGTGAGGCACTGGGCTGAATCCCAGAGCTGAGCTTGTTTCAATAACACAGGGCAGTGGTGGGGATTGGAGCGGTGGACTGGGACCCTGGGAGGGCAGGTTGGAGCTGGCCCTGCTTGAGGAGGGTGGCCGTGCCTCCTGGTGATGCTGGTGGGAACAGGACTGCACCGGCAGCCCCGGCAGACTTGGTACCTCCACGTCCTACAGACTTTGCTCCTCTCTCCCCTCGCAGAGAAGTTTCTGCAGAACCAGCGTCTCAGTTACGGGCAGCTCCTGTCCCTGCTGCTGGGAGTGGAGGGGAACGGGACAGGGATGGAGACTGGGATGCCCCTACTCCGGGTCCAACTGGTGCTGGAGGGTGAGGGGATGCAGATCACCATGTCCAGCAGCAAGAGCCAGCCCCAGCACGGAAAGCAGGCTGTCACCTTCAGGTACCCATCACGGCGCTTTGGGGAGCCTCGGCTGGGTTTGGGACACAGCGTGTCTGACCTTGCCTGGGCTGCCCTGTGCTTTGGGGTTCAGCCCTGCTCCCTGCACCCTCTTGGGGATTTTACTGTGCCCCCATCGCTGCGCCTGGGTCCCGGTCAGGGAGCCGAGCTGTCCTGCACGGCATGGCTGCCAGGCTGGCCCTGTCCTTCCTCCCACGTTCCTTCTCCAACAGGCTGCACGAGGCAGAGGAGGGTGCAGAGCCTTCACTGTCAGCCTTCAGCTTCCAGCGCCTGCTCTCCAACCTGACCACCCTCCGCCTCCGCGTGAGCCGTGGCCCTGTGCAAGGTGGGTGGCTCCATGCAATGTCCCCACGGGGACCAATCTGGGATGGGGCTGGGGACATCGAAGCAGCATCAGGCCCTCAGGGACGAGAAGCATTGCAGGGGGTGTGTTGGGGGGCAGGGGCTGGCTCCTCTCTGTGAACACCCCTGGGCTTTCCAGGAGGTATTTTGGGGTCTCCTACACCTATCTGGAGCATTTCCAGGCAGGATGGAAAGAGCAGGGCCGGGGGAACGTGCCATCCCATTCTCACACTGCTCTCCCCTCTCGCAGGCAGGCTGTCCCTGAGCGAGGTCCAGCTCACGTCTGCTCGCCCCGGGCTGGGGGCACAGGCGGGCTGGGTGGAGGAGTGCGTGTGTCCCCCAGGCTACACCGGGCAGTTCTGCCAGTCCTGCGCGCCTGGCTTCAAGCGGGAGATCCCCTTCGGTGGTCCCTTCATCAGCTGCGTGCCCTGTACCTGCAACCAGCACGGGGACTGTGACCCCCTCGGAGGTGCGCACGCCCCCCCCCACTTGCCCCGTTGCTGTGTGCACGGGTGACAAATCCGTGTCTTTGCTTGTTTCTGAGGGATGCTGAAAACCATCTGTGAGGCTGCGGTACCCAAAACTTGCAAGTTGAATTGCTTGGCTGGTTGTAGGGACTGGGTTCATAAATGCAAAGACAGAGATAATTAACAAAGTGCAGTAATGGTGGTAATTTATAATGAGAGAGGCATCTTTCATGGTAATTTATGACCTTAAAGGAGAAGAAAGGAAGGATGCTGGTCCTCAGAGGAGTGGGGAGACAGGGGTCAGGGCAGGAGAGAGGCAGAGGGTTTTGCCAGGACAGGTATCGCAGGCAGCATTCCTGCCTGAGGAGGGGAGCAGGACTGGGCACAGCCCTGATCCCTGCAAACTGGGGGTGAACCTGAGCAGAGAAACAAGTAAAAGAGCAGGAAAATACAGCAGTGCCAGGCTTGCAGGAAAGCACCAGAGGAGCCGCCTCTTGTGCTGCCAGCCTAAGCCCTGCTCTGCCTCCAGATTCAGCTCAGAGGTGCGTGACTGCAGCAGAGACTGTGGCTTGAAGGGAGGAAGAAGCAAAATCAAAGTCTTGAAGGCAGTGTGGCTGTGTCTGGGGTGGTTCGCAGGGTGTTGGCTCTCCCCTTTCCTGCCAGGCAGTGTCTGGGTGGCTTTGGTTAGGGAAGGGGGACAGGATTGCAAACTGCTGCCCTGGAGCTTGAGGTGGCTGCGTGAATCCGGCACCGGCCTCGCTGCTGTCAGCTCTGGGGAAAGGCAGATCAGAGCCGTGAGGGGCTCATGAGATGCTGCCTTGCTCCCTGTCCACCCCTGCAGAAAGCAAAAGCTCTGACTGGCACTGAAAAGAGCTTGGAAATAAGGTGATGCATTTGGTACCCAGCCGGAGCCCCTGGGGCTCCTTGCTGGCTGGCTCCCCTCGGTGAGGAGCGACAATAGTGTATGGCCAGGATGGAAAGGGCTGGAAGAGGCATCGTGCTCAGCAAGTGCCCCTGCCCTGCCAGCAGAAATGAGGCAGCAGCTCTGAAAACTTGCCCCTCATCTCACAGAGCCGGGGCTGGCACTGCCGACTGCACAATCCCCAGGGACGGTGCCAGGCTTTTGATGTCCCGGTCCAAGTGCTGCCAGCCCGAGCCAGCCTGCATGATTCCTTTTGTTTATTTTTCCACTCCTTACTGCCACCCGCTTTTCCTTTCTTTTCCATCATCCGGCTCCGCCTGGATGTGGGGAAAATGGAAAAACACTCGTTCCCTCCTGCGCAACCCGCCTGGTATGACCTGACCCCACAAATCATGGGGAAAAATCCTCCCGCTGGCTCCTTCTCTCTCTCCAGTCAAGCAGAGCATCTGCCTGGAGGTGGGGGGTTCCTTGGGCATCCTTCCTCCTCCTTCTCCTCCTCTTCCTCCCAGCCGATTTCAGAAGGCTGTGACTCACCGGCTCGGCTCGCAAGGAGACGCTCGCTCCCTGCTGGGTGCCGGCCGGCTGCTTGTGTTTTCCATGACAGGCTGGAAATGATGCGCCTCGTCGCTGAGAAATATGTTGTCGATTATCGCAGGCGCCGACAGATGCCGTGCACTTTGATGGTGTTGCCTTCGCGGGCCAGCGCCGCCTCGTCCCCAAGCTCTGAGGGGGAGCGCGGGGGAGTTTGGAGCATCCTCTCCAAAAACCTTCTCCCTTGAGCAAGGACAGGGAGGGAAAATGTTCCGAGTCCTGGCTGGGGACGTGCAATCCCAACGCGATCCCTTGGCTGGAGCTGTGCATCCATTTTGGCACCCGCAGTGTGCCATGCTCAGCACTTGCCTCTCCATCTCTCCCGCCGTCCCCGCTGTTATTCGGGGCTGGGTTTTTGCAGACCCTTAGCTCCGTTTTCCTCCTCGCAGGGCACTGCCAGTGCTTGCACAATACAGAAGGTCCCTCCTGCGAGCGCTGCAGCCCCGGGTTTTATGGCAACCCCTTCGTAGGGCGCTTCGATGACTGCAAGCCGTGCCCCTGCCCCGGCCACTCACCCTGCACCAAGATGCCTGGCAGTGGGGAGGTGGTCTGCACCCACTGCCCCCCAGGACAGAGAGGTGAGCTGGGGGTGGGCAGGTGAGGGGGCCGTGGGTAGCACCAACACAGCCAGACACTCCCCATCTTTCCGCCTTCCCCAGGAAAACGCTGTGAACTCTGCGACGATGGGTTTTTCGGGGACCCCCTGGGGCAGAGGGGCCCCGTGCATCCCTGTGTCCCCTGCCAGTGTCATGGGAATGTGGATCTCAACGCCGTGGGGAACTGCGACCCTGTGTCCGGCCGGTGCCTACGCTGCCTGTACAACACGACGGGCGAGCACTGCGAGAGGTGTCAGCTGGGCTTCTACGGGGACGCGCTGGCTCCCGATCCTGCCGGGAAGTGTGCACGTATGTACGGCCCCTGGGGCTGGCCCTGCTCCTCTGAGTCCCACTGCAGCCAAATTCCTCCCAGCGGTGGAGGCAGAGGGTGGAAAGGGGATGCCCAGTGGGTTTAGGGGCTGAGTGATGGCCCGGGTTGGTTCCAAATGCTCAGGAATGGCTTTTTCCCCCCTCTCTCCGCTGCTCTCCTTCCCTGGAGATACCCTGGGCTGTAGGGGCTCAGCCTCTTGGAGCCCTGTTTGATGAGGAAGATGTGGCCCTCCACATTGCGGGGGCTCAGCCCCGGTGCCCCATCTGCCAGCCCCGTGCCGGGATGGAAGCTGTATTTTGTCTCCCATAGCTTGTGATTGCGACCCCGACGGTTCAGCCCCGGGACAGGAGGGCTGCGATCCTAGCACGGGGCAGTGCCGCTGCCTCCCGCACGTGATGGGCAGAGCCTGTGGGCTCTGCCAGCCTGGCTACTACGACCTGCAGCCTGCCGTGGGGTGCAAGAGGTACGCGTGGGGCTGCGAGGGGACAGCCGCGGCTCCGCATCCCTGGTTTTGGTCTCTGATCTTCGCACCTCTTGCTCGCTCATCACCCTTCGCCTCTCGGTGCCAGCTGCGAGTGCCACCCGACGGGGTCACAGGAGAGCGGGTGCCACGTGGTGACGGGGCAGTGCTCCTGCCAGCTGGGCGTCACGGGGAAGCAATGTGACCGATGCCACCACGGCTTCTTTGGCTTCTCTGCCAGGGGCTGCCGAGGTAATGGGGACGGGGACCGCGCCTCGGTCCCAAAACCGGGGCTGGCAGCCGCAGCGTGACGCCTCTCTGCCACCATTGCAGCCTGTAACTGCTCCCCGCTGGGCTCCGTCACCCCGCAGTGCCACGAGAACAGCACCTGCCTCTGCCGCCCCGGCTTCGTGGGCTACAAGTGCGACCACTGCCAGACCAACTTCTTCCTTGACCCACCGAGCTCCCGCTGCCAGCAGTGTCCTGCCTGCTATGGGCTGGTGAAGGATGAGGTACAGCCCGTGCCCTGGCCAAGGTGGGCGCAGCATCCCGGCCCCAGCACTGCCTCAGTTTCCCCCCACGTCCCCCTGCGTCTCGCCCGCAGGCTGACCGGCTGAAGGCCAGGCTGCAGGAGATGGAGGAATGGCTGCAAGAAACAAGCTGCGATGCCCACCCGGGCCAGTCCCCCGTGCTGGGAGATGCACCCCAGGGAGACGGGCTGCCCAGACCTCACCTCCTGCAAGGTACGGGGGACAACCTCCCCCTACGGGGGGAGCCCCACATCACCCCTCTGGGGACCCTCTGCTCCCGCAGGGTGCTGTGACATGCTGGGTGGGTGCAAGGAGGTCCCAGGTCAGCGATGGGGTGATGGAGAGGGGGAGGGCAGACAGGGGGGCCATGCCTTTTTGTGTAGGACAGAGCACCGCAGGGGTGCTTGCACCTGGGAGGTTTTGGAGCAGCTGGTGATGGGCATTACCGGGGACTGAGCATCCCTTTGGGCGCTGCATCCCTGGGTCCCTCCTGAGCACCCAGGAGGGACTGTCTTCCCCTTTCATTAGCAGGCAGAAGGGGGGGTGCTCAGGCATGGGCAGCCCCACAGGCAAGTGGGGAGCCCCGAGCACCTCTGTGGGCAACAAGCAGCTCCTTGTGCTGCCTGCAGGTGCCCGGGCCGCCCTCTTGACGCAGGTGGGGCGGCTGGCAGGGGTGCTGGGCACAGCGCAACACCATCTCAGCAACGCCAGCAAGGCCACCGGCTGCTCTGGCCACGGACCCCCCAAGACCTGCATCCTGCTGTCAGAGATTGGGGCTGTGCTGCAGTCGGCGCAGCGGGAGATCCTGCATGCTGCGGACACCCTGGCTACCACGGTGCGGGCTCCCACCAGCCCCGGGCTCCCGGTGGGGCTGGTGGCCGTCCTGGGGGGCAGTGGGATGTGCAGGACTAGTGGGGTGGGATGTGCCCAGCACAGCGGGTGAGTGGGAAAGCCTGGGGTCTGGGTGGGTATAGCCTTCCTTGCAGCTAAGTCAAGAGGAGCTATTTCCCTTGCTTACTCCTGTTTGTAAACCTCCTCCAGCCCTTCGGGAGGTTGTCGTTGGTGCTGGGCTGGGGGAGTCCCTGTTCCCCGCCAGGGTCTCACTGCTGCTCTTTGTGTTTCAAGGAGATTCCCCAGGAAATCCCTCAGCAGCCCACGAACTGGAGCCGCCGGGCGCTGGAGGCGCGGGCACTGGCTGAGAGGTACGCTTGCAAGTCTGACCCTGGCACGCACGGGCAGAGGAGGCTGCCTGCCCAGCTGGGGGTGTGGGATGGCCACTGCTTTCCCAGAAGGCCGACCCTGATATCATCTCTCTGGGTACCCTTGTCCCTGCAGCCACCGGGACGCCGCGGCGCAGGTGGAGGCGGTGGTTGGGAGAGCTCTGCGTGCCTCCAACGCCAGCTCCGAGCTCCTGCGGAGCCTGCTGGAAGGGAATGCGATGCAGAAGGCACAGCACGAGCTGGAGGCTGGGTGAGGGGCTGGCAGCAAGGGGAGCTGGCAGCAAGGGGGGGGCTGGCAGGGCACCACAACCTCTTGCCTCTGGCCGGGTCCCTGTTACAGGACTCGGTCACGGTGATTTGGCATCTGCCCAACAGGGGCGTGCCGAGACCCGTCAAACTCATCGCACCACAGTGTTACAAAGCGGAGACCCAGAGCGCTCTGTGCTGGGGGTGTTAAAGGGAAAGCCCCCAGCATTTTCCGCTACATCTGTGTCTGGGGCCAGGTCCCCGATTGTTATCTCTATCCTTCGAGGGACCAGAGGGTCCCAGGTGACAGCGGCGTCCTGTCCACTTAGGTACGAGGAAATCCAGCGGGCGCAGGAGGAGCTGGGCGCTGGCGTGGCGGAGGTGGCAGTGGAGGCCGGGAGAGCTTTCGCAGCCGTGCAGCAGGCAAATGCAGACATGGCCGAGAAACTTCTGCAGGTGGCTGCGCTGGGGCAGGTGAGCAGCGTCCAAGCTAAGGCTCCTGCTTGCATCCCTACCCGTAGCTTTGGCTGTTGGGCAGCGCTGCCTCCCAGGCTAGGAGATGCTCTCATGGAGCCTTTGGCATCCCTGACCCCGCAGCAGGCGCTGCCGGTGCAGGCTGAAGCCCTGGCACAGGACTTGGCAGCGCTGGAGCAGGCAGCAGAGGCACAGGAGCCATTGGCTCAGCAGGCTGTTGAGGCATCCCGTGCTCTGGCAGCCAGATTGCGCCGGGAGCTGCAGAGGACTCGTGGCTTCGTGCAGGTAATTGCCGCTCACTTGCGTGGGGTGTCCCTGCAAAATAAGTGATGGGGACCCGCTGTTCCAGCTGGAGCTGTGGGCATGCTGGGTGCATCCCTCTCCTGCCTCCCATCTGAGGCATGGGGGGGGGGGGAGGGTGACCCCCATCCTTGCTGCTCCAGTGACCAGAGGGACTATGCCTGCAGCCAGGGGGTCAGGAGCAGATATCGTGGGAGACATCTCCCCTCAGGCTCCCAGATCTCCCAAGGAGCTTGCCTGCCAAGTGGGAGCGGGCTGGGACCCATGTTTCCCAGCTGCGTGCAGCTCTTTGCCCCCTCCCAAGCCTAACTCCTTCTCTCCTCTCCCCAGCTGCAGGACCGGGCTGGCTCTGCCCATGGCACAGCCACCTTGGCTGTCTCACGTGGAAAAGCTGTGCTCTCCGACACAGAGTCCTTACTGGCCAGCTTGCAAGGTAAAAGGCACCAGCTAGAGCATCTCCAGCCACAGCTCGGCTCTCACCATGCTGGCTCTGGGTCCCAAGGGGAGAAAGGGACAGTTTGGTGATGGCTGGGTTGTCCCCACAGGCATGAGGAAGGTGCTAGGGCATCGGAAGGGCCAGGCTGCCCTGAGCAGGAGGATGGCACTTGTGCAGGACAGGGCGTTGATGGAGGCCCACAGGAAGATTAAACAGGCAGAGAAGACGCTGGGAAACTCCTTGTCTGTCTCCACCACAGCCCAGAGGACAGCCAGGGAGGCTGAGCAAGTCTCTGGGGAGAGCACCAAGGTCTGAGCAGAGGGATGTGGCATGCGGGGAGCCTGCACCAGGCTGCAGGGCGCAGCCAGGCTGGCAGCCATCACAGGCAGAGCCCAGCCTGTTGCAGGCAGGGCTGCAGAGCTCCCAAATACAGCTTCTGCTGCCTGTCCAGCACAGCCCACCCTTGCCTGCGTGCAGACCAGGGGGATGCACCCAACCAGGGCTCCAGCCTAGGAGCCAGCCACGGTCCCCCCGCATGTCCCCAGGTAACTGTCCCCATCTCCATCCCTTTGCAGAGGGCACAGGCTATGCTGCAGGAGAGCAAGCAGGCCCGCAAGCACGCCAGCCAGCTTGCCACACGTGCCAACGAGACCCAGCGGGAGCTCTCCCGGCAGGAGCATGAGGCTGAGAAGCTCAGGGGCGACCTGGAGGAAGCACAGCGGGTCAGTCAGGTCCCCTCAGGCTGTGTACTCCAGAGCCTGGAAGGGGTTTTGCCCATAGCCCAAAGCACAGGGAGCATCCCGGCTTTTGGGCTCCACCGTATGGGGAATGCCTTGGGGCCATTCCTGGGATCCCCTTCCCTCTCCCATCCAGCCAAGGGTCAGCAGTGTCCCTGATCTGGCTCTGTCTGTGTTGGAAGGTGGGGACAGAGGTGAGTGAGATGGCAAAAAGTCTCCAGGAAGCCCGGGGCTCACTCATCTCGGACATCAAGACCCTGAACAACCTGCTGAGCAGCCTAGGTGAGACCTGGATGGGAGCAGGGTGCAGGCTCTTGGGGAAGGACCAAGCTGTTGGGGCCCAGGGCTCTCCTGCTCACTGGCCAACCGGGCTAAGCTGGGTGCCCTTCGGCTGAGATCGCTCAGGGTCTTAGCAAAGTCTCTTGAGGGCTCACGTCTCGAGGAAAGCTCTCGTGCAGAATGTATTGGGGCTTGCGGAATGTGTGCGCTCATGCCTGGTGTGGGGACACTGATCTCCCTTGGCATCTCCGGGAGGAGCAGGGCTGGGTCAAGGGCTCAGTCCCTTTGGAGCTGAGGGCTGTGCTGGGCTGGGTTTGCTCTTTGTTACTGGTTGGTTTTGCTCCAGCTCCTCCTGCTTTGATCATCTGGGTACATTGCTGAGCGCTCCTGGAGTCTTGCATCCGAGAAGTTTTGCAAAGGGGTGGAAATCATCACCCGTCTGTAAGAGAGAGATGTGCCCAGGCCCTGCCTGGAGCCACAGTCCTATTTACTTATCTGTGATCTCTGGGAAGCTGCAATGCCTCCATGCCCCGCTGCACCCACTCCCTATAGTTTGCCTGATGCCGAGGGTCTGAGCCCCTGGAGCTTGTCCAGAACCTCTCCTGCCCGGCTCTCTGCCTCTCATCCATGTCCTCTCCCCTTGCCCAGGCAACCTGGAGCAGGCCGTGCAGGTGGAAGCGGTGCTGAGCGCCGGGCGGCTGGAGCTGGAGCGGCTGTGGCTGCGCCTGGCTGCGCCGGGTGCCCTGGCCGGCCAGCTCAGCCTGCTGCAGCAGGAGGCGGCACGGCAGCAGGAGAAGATCCAGGCGTTCGAGAGCGACTTGGCTGAGATCCGGGCTGACAAGCAGAACCTGGAGGACATTTTGCGGAGCCTCCCCGAGGGCTGCTCGCAGTGGCAGTGACAGGTCCCTGGCCACCGCCCCACCACCTCCGTGCCCCCCTGCACAGGGAACGGCAGAGTGAAGGACACCCTGCGTTCACCAGCATCGGTCCCTCCCACTGCTCTTCAAACTGCCCACCATGCAATATCACACCCCAGGTCCTTATCCGCACAAGTTCAGGCTCAGCATCCTGAGCACTCTGCGGCATGACTTCAGCCACCAGCTCTGTCCTCGGGCAGGGGGACAACCAGCTACCAGGGACCACCAATGTCTCTGTGCAGGATATGGAGCCATCACAGGGTTGGTCTCTCACCATGGAGTGAACAAAGAACCATCACAAATCTCCTCCATGCTGGACATGTCCCTCCATCCCTCCTTCCCCACTGCAGCACAGCGCACCAGGGAGGGACAGCTTATCAAGTATGTAACGTACCAAAGCTGTAACACCTGGCAGTCCCTCCTGCCCCAGAAGAAGATGAGAGAGGCTGTCGTACGCATGCTGGAAGCTGGTCCTGCTGCACAGCACCCTGCAGTGTGATGTTCATGTGCTGTGGTCACGGAGATGCGGAGATGAATCCCGGTGAAGCCAGGCAGAGAGCTGCTCCCTGGAGGGCGTGCAGCTTGCCTGCTTCCCAGGGGAAGGGAGCTCACAGCAGAGAGGGCTAAATTGGTACCAAGCAGAACCAAAGCTGGACCCTTAACCAGCTCCTGGCAGGCAGGTGGGGCATCCTCTGCTTGCTGCAGGGTAAGAGCAGCTCTGCTCTTGCTGTTCCCCTGCTCCAGGGTAGCGCAAGGTTGCCACTGCCTACAACTCTGGTCTTTGTGTCCTCTCCCAGTTCCACTTGGCTCACTGGATGTCACCAGGTCTGGCTATAAACCAGCCCAATTGCTGGCAGTCCCAGGGGCTGGGTGGCATAGCAATGGAGCGGGCAGGGAGGTGGGAGAGCCGACACTTGCAACTGCATCACCCACAGCCCCGCGTCAGCACCCGCACGCCCTCCCCACTGGAGAGGAGCCGGCTGGTGGCACCAGGCTGTGCAGCCAGCATGGGCTGGATGGGAAGCAGCTGGACATGGCCAGCTTCTGCCAGTGTCACTCCCACTGGGTGGCAGAGGTCAGTGGCTGTATCGCCTTTAAAGGAAAGGCATGTGCCTTCACCCCTGCCTCCCATGGGGGCTGGTCTGTGGGGCCACACAGGCAGCAGCAGAGCCAGGTCCTTGTTCAGCCCACCCTGCGCTGGCTGTGCCGTGACTCCAGGTAGCAGTTGAAGTCACCCCCGTAAGACCAGAAATGAGTCCCCAGGCTGGAGCTCACTTCACTTTTTTAACCTGTTTTACCTGTGCTCTGCTCACAATGCTGGAAATCGGGTTTGCTAAAGTGTTTTCGAACACTGGATGTGAAACTGCTGCCATAGACACTGGATCCCCCCCAGCATCATCTGCGGTGGGTCCAGTGGTCTGGAAGGGACACAGGATTTTCCTGCCACGAACAAACTCATCTCCCTCCTAATTCTGCAGAGAAGCTGCCCAAGGAGTGGGGTGCCAGAGCTGCGGCACTGCAGGAGCATAACAGCAGGGGCTCTCCTCTCACTGCCCAAGGACAGCTCTGCAAAAGGAAAACCATGCAGCAGTGAGAGCACAGTGTGATTCGCCTTGGCCAAGAGGCAGGGAGCCACAGCCACTTACCGTCTCCAATTATACATCTCCAATTGACACACAAATTTGCTGCTGTTACAGAAATGTCAAGCCTCTGCCTTGTGCCTGCTGCTGAAGATGTGGTTCATCCTCCCTCCTGCTCTCCCTGGAACTCTGTTTTTTCAGCTGGTGACACCTGCCTAGAGCTGTATCCATTAAAAAGTCTTAATATAATACATAGCTGCCCGTCCCCTTGAGTGCACGGCAGCAGGAGGGCCACACGCTGTAGCTGTGCTTGCCACTTTCTCAAAGAGCAGGGGTAGCTGCACCTGGGGTTGAAATGCAGCTGGCTCTGGGGTGGCGTGGGGCAACTGGCTGGCAATTCCTACTAAAACCCACTTTAGTCCAGGTTTTTTAAAAAAGGTGTCTAGCTGAGATTGCAGGGGGAGTGAGGGGGCTGAGTACAACCGCCCGCATTAGATCCCGGCCAGGACACGCACCGTCAGCTTGGTCGTGTCTGTCGTGCGGTGGATGCCTTTTCCTCCTGTTCCTGCTCCAGGGCTTCTCCAGGACGGACTCACAAGCGGTTGTACTTTATCACACACCACGTAGCGCGTATCCCACCACAGCACCTTGCAAACCTACCGCCGGTACCCCAGCGGGGACCCCCGAGGCGGCGGTGCCGGGGGGGGGGGGGGTGCACCTGCCCCGGGGTGACTCCGGAGCGGATCCCGGGGGGATGGCGGGGGTCGCAGCCGCTGTTGCACGGTGGGTGCTGGAAGGAGACCGTCCCTTCCCATCCATCCCGCCGCCTCCCTCCCGTCGGGGGCTCGGCCGCTGGAAGCTGACTCCGCCGCTTTCCCCCACCTTGCTCCGGGACCTTACCGTTCTCCGGTTAAGAGCCTACCCGGGGGTCAACGGTCCGTTCTGGACCGGCGGGGAAGGGGTTAACGGCAGGGGCGGAGGGCTCGCACCGCCCGCCCGGCACGGCCCGGCCCGGCCCGGCCCGGCCCTGCCCGCCCCTATTTAAGGCGGCGGCGGGAGCGGGGCGGCTCCGTGAGATGGCGGCTCCGCGCCGGCCGAGCGGCGGGGGGCTGCGGCGGGCCCCGCAGGACGGGCGGCTGGAGGAGATCAACAAGGTGGGGCTGGGGCCGCCCCCCTCCCCTCCACACACACACACAGATCCCTTCCCCGAGCCGAGCCTTGCGGGGGCGGGATTGGGGGGGGGGGGCGCGTCGGGGCTGACCCCACGCCCGGGTGGGGATGGGGGCTGCGGCGGTGCCGGGTGGGGGAGAGGGGGGAGAAGGTGGGGACAGGTGGAACTGCTCCTCCCCTCACCTTTGCCTGTGTTCCCCCCCTCGGAGGGAAATCGGGTTCGAGGAGGCAGGCGGTGGCCTTGAGGGGGGGGGTTGCTCTCCATCCCCTCCACCCGTGGCTTTTCCCCCTGCAGCACCCCAAAGCCCGGGTGGGTGGGAGAGGGCCACGGGGTGCCCGTGGCTGCTCAGCAGCCGGCTGCCACGAAAGTCCCTTTGGGACCGTACCCCAGCAAAGAATCGTTGTTATTCTTCTACCGGAGGGCTTCGACCTCCCGTCCGCGGTATCGAGTGCTTCGATTTCTTCTCCTGGGAGCGAGGAGTTTCTGCTGCTCAGAAAAGCTGACTCAAGCCTTTCTAGTTTTTAATTGCGGTGGGTGAATGGGGGAACCCAGGATGGTTGGACGTCCCACAAGCCTTGGGTAGGGGGAATGGCAGCTCCTGGATTAGTGCAAAGTACGCTGGGCTGCGTGCCCTTCGTGCTGGGGTCAGGCAAGGTCCTCTCCCTGGAGCTTCAGCCTTGCCCTGTCCCTTGCTTGGCATGGCCTGCGGGGGCAGCTCCGTTGGTATCCCTCCTGGCCAAGAGCGGTTCTGAGGGTGGAAAGGAGGTTTTAACCTTGAAACAATTAACAAAGGCGTTTCTAGGGTCATTTCTAGGTGGGTTTGGTGGTCGCTCGCTGATACAGCCAGCGGCATCTTGGTGTGGAGAAGGTGGAGAAACCAGAACTGCACAAGATGAGAGCCTGGAAGAGAAGGTGGGCTTGCTTTGCCCTGGCGTTGTCTAGACCGTGAAAAGTGCTAATATCTTCCTCCAGGCAGGGGTGAGACAGCGGAGGTGAGGTTTATGTAGGTCACTGGAAAGGGAATTACATCGTTAGAAACCAGGAGATGCTACGGAATAGGAGTGGAAAAGAGGTGCTGTGGCATAAGGTGTAGAATAAGAGCGCTTGGCTAAAAAAGAGCCTTTGAAACCTGGTGTTGGAAGGCAGACATGACATGCCCTGTGCCAAGGAGGTACGTAGGTGGGTCTAACGCCTTCAAGGTGGCATTGACCTTTGGGGGAGGAAGGGGGTGTGTTGTACCTATTGCTGCAGTTTCTGCTGCTGCAGAGCTGTCCTCCAGCATCACTTGGGCACAGGGTGGATACGTGATATGGTAGGTGCTGTAGGACTGAGTCTGGGAAGTCATGCTTCCAGGGACACTGCTGATGTGCTGCTGCTGGGGGCTGGGGGCTCTTCTTCCTCCCATGCAGGGGACAGGCTCCTATCCCTCCCCTAAGCAGCCATCACTTCTGGCAAGCTTTTTCTCTGGGTGAAGTTTGGGTGACGAAAATGAAACAAGCTACATAACTTCCCACTGATGGAGGTGGGAGCTGCTTGTTCCTTGCTGCATGCCCTGTGTGTCGGCTCAGTGCTAGGAGAGGAGATTTGAGCAGCTAGAAATCAAGCTGCAGATAGCATGGGTAGCGGCAGCCCACGGATGCCGAGAAGCTGTTGCACTGTAGCAGCTCTGGGCAGCAAACCCCAAGCTGCTGCGCTTTGCTCGCTCCACCAGCTTTTGTGCGGCGGTGGTGGGGGAGTTTGCTGTGAGCGGGTGCGCAGCAAAGCGCCTCGCACCTCCCTCTGACACAGAGCTGATATGTAGACCTGGGCTGATACTGTGGCTGGAGCCAGGGAGGGGATTTCCCAAGCCCTGAAGAGCCCCAGGGCTGCAAACCGGTAAAGTGCTCCTAATAAAACCTATCAGGCCAAATTCCTATCAGGCTTAATCTCATTGTCTCATCCTAACACTTAGCTCCCTCCCAGCCCTGTTTTTCTGGCTGGTTTCAACCCCAGAGCTCTCACTGGGATAAGGGTCTTTGGCAGGCCGTGTCCTGAGTGCACACGTGCTGCTGCAGGACAGCTGAGTCCTAGTGTTGAATTCTCTCTTCCAGCCTGAAACGCTCCTCCGGGATCCCGTCTTGGCCGTTCCCCTCTTGCTGGGCAACGGCAATCACATTGTTTAGCCTCGTGCATCAAGGTGGCAAGTCTAATCCAGCCCAGATTAATTTCAACCTAGTTTTACCCTCTAATGCTCTGGGTTGCGGGGAAGGAATTCAACCTGCTGGAGAGCAGGTGCCTGCTGCTCCCATCCAGGGTAGGCATGAGCATCCCTCAGCCCCTTCCCAGCCCCAGCAGGCAGGGTAGCTGGCGTTGAGCACTTAAACAGCCCAGTGGGAGCTTGGCCTGCTGGTTGGAGATGCCTTTTTGGAAAGGGAGGAAGCATCTGGCTTTGCTCACGTTGTCTTGCAGGTAGCTGGGACTTGTGTGGCTCCTTTTATTGGCTTAGAAAAGTATCTCTGCCCAAGAAAGGCTGTTCAGGGCAGGAGTGGGGGAGAGGCTGGGGCTTATGAAGCAGTTCTTATTAATAGAACACGGCCCTTAAAACGGGAGCTTTAGCAAAGGGCTCTAGGAGGAACTTCAGCCACTCTGAGTCACTGGCCCTGGGGACTGAATTCCTGTGTGCTATTGTGAGTGTTTGCCTTATCGCAGTCACAGCCAGGCTTGCATACAATGTGGAGGGTGGAATGCCTTTGAAATATGCTCCCCTGTTGCTTCCTTCGGTCTGGAGCAGAGCTGTGACACTGGTAGGCTGTCCAGTTCCCCTCCAGTTGAAATGCAAGGGGACTGGGTGCTAGGTGTGTGCACAGCGTCACCCATCCTGCTCTCCTGCCACGCTGCCAAGGGCTGTTGGAGCCCCGGGCACATGTCCCTCAGCTATCATGTATGGATGTAACATTCCCTTTGGTTTTCACCATTTCTGTGCTACTGCTTGCTCCGAGAGAAGTACAGCACTCTGCTCTCACAATTGCCTCCCCTGCTGATGGGTGGAAGCTGTCTGCTGCTCCTGCACAGCAGGAATGAGACGCTGACCTGGTGGCCAGGAGATGCTCTGGCCCTGGTTCAGTTCTCAGTGATGTTTGGCAGGTTCCTTCTACAGAGGCTATTCGGTGGCAATGGCAGTAGGTAACACTACTCCACTCTCTGGTGACTTCTGCTGCTGGCTGAGCCCAGGTCTCAAAGCTGAATCGGGCCCTTTGTGTTGGGCTGGCAAATGATACCCCTGGGTAGAAATAACAGATAAATGAAATTGAGTTGGCAAAGGAGAGCAAAAGAAGGAACTGGGAACATAGCTTTTCACCACAGCTCTCAATTTGAGTTGGTGTCCATGGTGATAAGGGAAGTCTGTGTCACGCTGGTTTAGTGGGCACAGACTCTGGTGTCCCATCTGGAGTTTGTGAGATGGGAGGAGGGGATGGCAGTCATTTCTGTCCTACTGCACTTCCTACAAAACCTTAGTTCAGCTGCAGAGAAAAGACTCGCCAAAGCAGTGGTTAACTGGCAGTGAGGGTTTGAGGCATTTGGACTCCCTGGGCAGGTCCAGGCTCCCCTGTCGCAGCGAAAAAGGAAGGGCAGCTCCAGGTGTGTGGGCTGGGGGGCCTGGGAGCATGTGCTGCAGGGTTAGGGTGGCAGGCAGATATCAAGCACGAAAGGCTTGGGGCTGGCTGTGGCAGCAGGAACCAGGCACCAGCGTGGGGCTGCAGTGTTTCCGGAGCTGGCCCAGCAGCCAGACTGGGGGATAGCTGGTTTCAGTTTTCCTTCTGGAAGAAATGAGAACATGCTCTGGAGGTTGGAGGGTGTTTGGGTTACTGATGGCTGCGTGGACCTCCTACAGTCCTGATGCCCTAGTGCGTGCCAATGGGGCTTCTTTGGGCGGGGGTGGTCTCATTAAGCACAAGTGATGCTGCCCCAGTACTACCAGTGCCGGAGATCCTAGTCTCTTGGCGACCCACTCCTGCCTTCCTTGTGAGCATGGAGAACAGTGGTGAGGAACACATGCCCGCAGTAGGGAACAGCCTCAGCTCTCTATCCACCCTAACCCCTGGAGGGGTTTTATCCTGGACAGGCCATGCAGAAGCTGTGCAGATGTTAATGATTTCTACACTGAAGAATGTGGTGTTGTTGCTGAACACAGATCGAGTCATTAAGCTGTGCTGGGCTCGCTGGAGCTAGGCGGTGTGGGAGGGTAGAGACAGGAGCAAGACCCTGCTGCTCACAGCTGCAGGGGCGGGGGGTGTTGCTGGCAGGGCATAGCAGTGGAGCTGGCTCTGCAAGTTGTGGTTTGTCCTCTCGGGTACCTGAAGGTTTCTGAGGTGGGGCTAGGGACAAGTGACCAGAAGTGACCCAGGATTTCCTCTTCAGCCTGTGCAGGGTAGGGGAGGAAAAATGAGTAGACAGTCTGAGAGTGAGACCCTGTTCCTTACCCCAAAATACCTGTCCTCTCTTGAGTGCATGGTGGTCTGTGACCTTTGCCTGTTCTATTTACTAGCCCTCAGAGTTTATCCAAAGAGTTTGAAATTGGAGATCGGAGCGCTTTTTGCAAGGGCTAGGAGCCATTGCTGGGAATAGGTGCTCGACCCATGCTGTGCATGCTTAAGTAGACATGTGGGGAACTGAAACCTTGGATGAGCAAGAAGAGGGAGTTTCATGCAGTTATTCCAAAGGCACATGGGGTCCAGTCCTCCCTGGAGCTGTTGGTGGGAAATCTGAGACACCAGAGGCATTCCCCTTGCGCTGGAATGTTAATGACAAGATGTGGGGGGATTCAACCCATTTTCAAGCCTCGTGGCACTGTTGCTCAAATGTGGCGCTCTGGGAATTGCGTAGGTCTTCTGGGTAATGCTGCATTTGTACATGCCTTCTAGGGTGTTTTCCTTTGCATCTTTAACCTTGCGGATATTCTTTTTTTTTTCTGTTTTAGGAATTTCTCTGTGACCCAAAGTTCAGTGATGAAGAAGATCTGGAGGAGAAGTTGGCAGTGTTCAAAGGTGAGAACTGGAGGGTTTCCCTGTCCTTTCAGCCTGACTATTTGCTCTGAACAGATTGTTTTCCTCAGCACATGGATCTTACCAGCCTGAGATTCTCTGCCAAATACAAGTGACTGAGCTGGGATGGATGCCTCCCCCTTGCTTGTGGGACTCAGTGAAACTCCCCAGAGAGGTGGTTTTCCCACATGAGCCTTTGTGCTTCCCCCGCTTGCAGGGCAGGGACATGTCACCCTACAGACATCTTGCCTGGTGGCTGCTATTACTGCAAAACCTGCTGCGTGGGCAAAACCATGGGGAGCAGCAAAGGAGGACGGTTTCTGTCTAGATACCTAGACGAGCCAGCTGGTACAATGGATGATGCAGTAGCTGGACTTCTTTTTTTTCTTTCTTTTTTCCCAGTGAGTAGGAGGACCTCTTCCCACAGAGCAGAGGTCTCAGCTGCTTTCTGAAGGAGTCAGGGACTTTCCCCAAAAGTTTCTTCAGTCTGATCTGGTCCTTCCCCAGCGCCTTGGTACCTGAGGCAACAGCAGCAGTGTGTCTCTAGTCCTGGCCAAAGCCTAACTCCAGTGGGTCAGCAGATCTGGGGCTTAGGTTTGGGCCATTTGCTGGGATGGGGCATAGAGAAACAGCTCAAAAGCCTGGGGTCCTCTGGAGCTTGTCCCCAAAGTGGTTACAGGGTAAGATTTGGCAGGGCTGTTCTGGATACATCCACTTTCTTTCCAAGCAGTGGCTGAAGGCAGTTGAGAAAACATGCCTTCTGCGTCACACTGCCCTCAAGGTTTGTCCTCAGCCTGGCTCTAACCAAATAAAACCTGACCTTGCTTCCATTTCAGGTGTTATCTGCTTTTTCCCTTTGAATTTTGGCTTTGCAATTCAGCATGGAAGAAGCTAGCTGGGGTTTTGTGATCCCTTACCCTGCTGTGCACAGAGAAGCCTCCTGCGCTCCCCGTTCTTTCTGTTGCCTTTTGTACGGCTTTGGCTTTTGGCTGCAGCCCCGCATTATTTTTCCCATCACAATTGGGGCTCTTCAAACATTGCAACTGTAGGTCACAGGCTCAGAATTCCCTGTAACGAGAGCCTTTGGCATATCTTCCCGCTGCCTCGTGAGTTTGCCTCCATGGCCTGTCCCGCTCTCCAACGCCTCCTCCAGCTCCTCCAACAATCGGCTCATTGTGTGATGATGGGAGCAGCGTTTCTTCTCTGCCGTCCTTCCCACTGCCCTCCCCAGCCGGGCCCGGGGAGCCCCCGTGCAGTGTTTGTGTAAATGCATTTGTGAGGGGAGGGACCATGCATGGTTTTGCCCCACCAAATCCCTGCAGCTGGGATGGGAGGGAAAGACAAATGTGCGAGCCGAGGCTCAGAGCACGATGATGTAAAGCTGCCGCTGTTCTCTGTGCTTTTGGCTAAGAGTCAGCTGAGAAGAAAAGAAAACATGTGCTGGGCACGGACACGGCAGAGCAGGGTTTGAGTCCCTGAACGCATGCTGGGGTGCCTGACCCCTGCCCAGGGAGGTGGTGGTTCATTTGCACAAGGTCATTATGGTGGGCCAGAGTGTAGGGAGAGCCAGTTCCACATCTAGCGTTGCTTTGGCCCCTGGGCACATGTGACAGCCCCAATTTCATCTGGGATTGGTCGCTTAATGCTCAAAGGAAGATGTTTATTCCTGCCTGAAGCATGAACAGCTTTGTTTTGTACGTGGTATTCCCATAGGTCTGTCCTGCTCAGCTCATGACAGCGGTAATGCACCAGCTGAGACCCAGCTGAAGACATGTCAAGCTATTCCTCTGCCTCCTGCCTGTAGTTGCTATCAGTCCAGTTAACCCAGGACTTTCCTTCAGAAACACAGGTTCTGGGAAGGCTCCAATGTGTGAAATATCCCCTCTTCCCTTTAGCTCCTTAAATTAGCCTGCCACTTCTCTGTTCATGCTCATCTGCTTGCTGGTGTCCCTGGAGCAGAGGCAAAAGGTCTTTTCCCTTTGGGGAGAGGAGCGGCCTGGGAGCTCTCACTTAATTTGAGTCCTCCAAGGCTGTTCTGGGGAGCGAGTGCTAACTGCAGGGCAAGTGGAGACTTCTCCAGCTCAGCACAGATGGATGGTGGCAGCAGGCATCTTGTTCTTCTCATTTAGCAGAACTTGAGATGATGGGGGCCCCCCTGCGGTGCTAGGAGCTGTATTGTCTGCAAGACAGACAAATCCTTGCCTGAAGAGCTTAAAGTCTAAATGGGGAACAGCTAGCAGGGGAGGGAGGGAGGGGTAGGAAGCACACAGGTGTGCCACTCCAAAGGTCAGAAGCAGCACAGGACTGAAATTCTGATTTTTCTAACTCAAATCAGTGCTCTGTCTGTTACAGCATGTGAGCTTTTGTCCTGCAAAGCTAACCAGACTTTCTTGCGCGGGATCTGCCTTTCTCCAAGGATGCTGGCGCTGCCCGATGCAGCAATGTTTGACTGCAGGCTGGAAGGGCAAACAACCTGCTCCAGCATAACTCCTCCTAGGCTTGTTCTTGGCTTTGCCCTCTTGCTGTGATCCTTGAGCATCTCTCCTGGCAGGTGCTGCTCTGGGAGTGCAGCATAGCTTCGGGAGGACTGTAGAGCCTGTCCCTTGGTATTGCAGGCAACTACGTCATTTAATCTCCCTCCTAATCCGATCAAGCTTCATTTTGGGAGTGCTCAGGGTTTTGTTTTCCTTGCTACTCCTTCTGGGAGGCTGTTCCAGAGCTTTGTTTTTCTGGCTGGAAACCTTTTAATGCTATTCATGGCTAGCTGATACCTTGTTCTCATGCCAGTGTTTTCCTTCAGCTTAAATGAAAAGCAGCCACAATTAAAGAGTGCTTAGCTCCAGGGCCCTGGAATTGAGATAAGGGTGCTAAAACCAGGTCTTGAGATGGTCTCCCTCTCTGAACTGTTTGCATTCAGCAGTATATCAATCTTATCCCCTAATCTTTTATTTCATTGCTCTAAGCAGGAAGGCCTCCAAAGCCCTGCATACCCCCTGCTCTAGCGTCCTGCTAACTTGCATCTGTGTCTCTTCCAGAGAAGTACATGGAGTTTGACCTGAACAACCAAGGCGAGATTGGTGAGTGACTCGGGGATGCTGGTGCTGGGCTGGAAAAGCAACAGCTTGCTGAGGTGGTGTCTGCTGCTGTATCTGCTGCTTCCCGCTGCACTCATGTTGCTGAGGAGGAAAACCTGTCGGTTTTTCCCATGTCCAGCCTTGCTTGGATCTTGATTGCCAGCCAGGGGCTTCCTTGGCTCTCCAGCCCCTGCCTTTCAGCTTCCTCAGTCTCTCCTCACCTGCTTCAAGACCTAAGCTCTTCTCAGTCCTGTTTTCCTCCTGAGTTTCTGCTTAGCTCCTCTGCTTCTTTCTGCTTGCTCTAAATGTTTTTGGTTTTTTCTCCCTTTTTTCCCACTGAGGTCATCTTCTCAATCCTTAGCATTTCCAGAGCTAGGAAGTTGCAGGGCTTGGGCAATCCTGGGTTTTGCCTGGCTTGAGGCAGAAGCTGTATAAAACCACGAGCACTGCGGTGCAGAGACGCTCTTTGCTGGGAGGGGAGCGGAGGGAAGCGGGGGACTTGGGTGTGAGTCTGGCTCAGCTGAGCGGCCCTGGTTTGGGCCCAGAAAGCACCAGTTATGTAAAGATCCAGCCTTCTGCAGGCCTGGAGCTGACACTGAAGTGTAATCACTTGCATGCTGTGCCCTTCCAGGAGGCTGCTGCCTTATTCCCCTCCTCCACCAGTCCTCAAGCTGAAGGAAAGCCTGTGGGGAGCGGGAGGAGGCCTGACTCAGCTGCGCTGCCGTTTCCTGGAGGGAAGGGGCCGCGGCTCACAGCAGAGCAATGGAAGGAAATGGCCTGTGGCGATGGGCAGGGGCACCTGCTCCCCACAGCCTGTTTGGCTCTAACCCCAGCCTTGCTTCCCTCCTCCCCATCCTTGTGATTCTTGGCACCATGTTCTGAGCTAGGGAGCGGTGTCCCCACGTGTCTGGAGCACTTGGAGGGTCGTCCCTCTTCTGCGTGCATGGTGCTTTTATCTTGAGCTGCGCAAATGGGAAGTGATGCTCTGTACTGGGCAGTACAGCAGTAAGCTGTACTGGAAGGCTTCTCTTGGCTTTCAGCAACACCTTGGTGCTGTCAGCCCCAGAGTCTGCAGGTGAGGTGGTCTGAGGTGGGAACTCATGCCTATGTCCCTAGGGTTGTCTGTGCTCAGTGCGGTCACCTCTCGACAGCACCGATTGCCTTGCTCTTGCAGATTTGATGTCTGTCAAGAGGATGATGGAGAAGATGGGGGCTCCGAAAACCCACCTAGAGCTGAAGAAGATGATCTCTGAGGTGACCGGAGGAGTTAGCGAGACCATCTCGTACCAGGACTTTGTCAACGTGATGCTTGGGAAACGCTCTGCTGTGCTTAAACTGTGAGTGTCCCTGGGAGGGAGTGGGGGGGAGATGCAGGACCTGAGCTGGCATGTTGCGGGAGCCGGGAAGCAGAAGTTGTTCTGCCTGGTGGAGGTGGAGCTGTGCACGTTTGGTGTTTGTGGAGGGGAGACAAGGACCCTTGTGAAGGGGAAGTTTGCAGAGAGACATGAGAGGGTGTAATAGCCCATGTCTGGGCTGAGCAGTGGTGAGCGCTCACAGCAGAGCTGCCTGCTGTGTGTTAGTACAGGCTTCCTCCCACACGCTCAGTGTGGAGTGATTCTCCCCCTTGCCTGAGGGTGTGCAGGCACTCGGCACTGCAGGACTTCTTCCCGTCTCTTCCCTGGGGCTTCTGCTGGCTTTGGGGACACAGGCTTCCCCTGTGAATGGTGGCAGGACTTGAGCAGTGAATGATGGTCCTGCCCACACCAGCAGTGCTGGCTCCTATTTCCCACAGAATGCTCCCTCCCTGCCTGATTTTGGAGAGACGGGCAGTAGATGGAGAGAGGACACATGCTTGAAACAGCTGGCTTTTGCTGGGAGAGGTTTTCTGCGGTACCGGCTGCCAGCACCAGCCTCCCACGGCCCCCTCTGCCCTCTCGACAGGGCTCTGAAAGTCCTGCTGTAACAAATGGCTTCCGAACACTTGCTTGGCTCCATCTCCACCCCATTGAAGCCTGGCTTCGCCTTTCACAGTCACAGAGGCTGGCCCTGCTTTTGTGTCTGTAACCACAATGAATAGGAGCTGCTCCTCTCCATCCCCCTTGCCCCTTTCTGAAGGCAGCTTTAGAAATGGAGCCAGCAGGTTGGGAGGAAGGATCTTGCTCCCACGTCTCACATGGTCCCTCTAAGCCAGTATGTGCTTGCTGGCAATGAGTGTCTCCTCTCCCCACTGAGTGCCCTGTGTCTGTGTGGTGGGGTGCTCCTCTTCCAAGCGTGCACAGACTTCTGACACCCCTGCTCCTCCTTTCTTTCTCCGTGGAAGGAGGCTGAGCCTGCAGCCTGTCCCGTATCTTCCATCCTTCCTCCCAACTGCAACGGCTTTCACAGATGGGTCCCTTCCTTTGCTAACAGACGCCCCATTGTCTACTGGACTCTTTAGAGCAGGAGCAGAAATGCGAAACTTGTCCCAAGAGCGGTACAGTCCTTTGATCCAGCGTGGCAGCTGGCATTCCCAGCGTAGCTGCAGTGCTCGGGTTGGAAGACAGTGCGAGTGGTTGCAAAATGGTTGGGACTCTTCTAGCCAGTGCTTTGCTCCTTGTCTCTGCCCTCTTCCCTGGCTGTAACTGCTGTTGCTTGCTTGGTGTTGGCTTCTGAATGTTCAGCTGTGTGGTTATGTACAAGGTGGGCCAGGGACAGTATTTGCTTTTACGCATCAGGAGAACTTGGCATGCAGTGTGCGCCCAGGGGATTTCGGAAGTGGCTGTCTAAATAAAACATTCTAATCCTCTGGGCTCTGAGAGGAAAACCAGCAGGGGCTTTGGGAACCCACTCCTGGAAACTGCTGGAAAAGCAAAGCTGCCTGCCAGGCTGGCAGCAGTGCCCTCTGTTGGCTTTCCCTCCTCTGTTAACTATCGGATGCCCTTTGCATGGGGGGCATATGCTATTTTTCAGCAGATGAGATAATCCCACCCCCAATGATGGGTAAAGATGCACCTGCTTTTTTTCATTGGTATTATCTGTTGTGTTTTGCAGGGTCATGATGTTTGAAGGAAAAGCCAATGAAAGCAACCCAAAACCTTCTGGTCCGCCTCCAGAGAGAGACATAGCCAGCCTCCCTTGAAGAGGACAGGCTGAAAAATTGGCACTGTTTGCTTTGCTGGTCTGTAACAGAGGTTACCTGTGCTTTGTTACTCTTTACTGTGGACAGTCCTAGTTTTCAACTAACCTGCCTTAGAGGAACAGCAAGGGAAGCTGGAGACTCCCAGCTCGTGTCTTTCTGCTGCATCCCTTAGCCAACTTGATTTGTTAGACAGAAGCTGTAGCACCAATTGTAATGTGAGACCAAAAAAAAAAAATTCCTGTGATCTTACTCTTTCCTCTGCCCTTCCTGCTATTCTCAGACAAGGAGCTACGTTCCTCCCAGTGTATGGATTCAGAGCTGTGCTTGTCACGACAGGTTCCTAAAGGGCCTTGCTGCCAGACATAGACCATTTCTCTGGCAAAGCCCCCAACAGCAGCTTCATGGGTGCAAAGAAATAAGTGCCTTCTCTGCTCTGTCTTATGCTTCCTGACTTTGGACTAGTTCTTCCCCTCCTGACCTCACCAAAACACAAGTCAGGCTCCCACCTCTGTGGCCTAGTAGCATGCTAGGTGAACGTGGGAAGGTGCATGGACACCAGAGGTCTGCCTGCAGGGCCTTTAAGCTTGGAGGTAGGCATGGCTGACTGCAGGGACAGCTTCTGTCTGCTCTGTGGGTTCATCCTGCAGTCAGATCTTGGTGGGTCCAACACCAGCCACTGCAAGTGAGGATGATTACATCTACCTTAGGGGCCCCCTTCCTGAAAAATCTCTACTTGGATCTGATCAGGAGCATAACCTCTGAATGGGTGGTTGTCTGTCCTGTCCATCCAGTGCAGAAACAAGCCTGCTGTTATGCCTTTGCAGCCCCTCAGGAAAGCCTAGAGGAAATTAAACCTTCAGGTGAAAGGAGGCTGGGTGACTAAACTGTGAGCCCTGCCAGACCAGTTGCAGATGAAGATCTGTCCTCATGCAGCTGCTCTGTCCCTCTGATTTTTGTAGACCTCCCTGTATGTGTTTCAGCTTGGTTCCTGGGGCTATTGGGTACATTTCCCTGATGGATAAGCCCTCAAATCTGCAAAATAAGAATGGCTGTAAGTGTGGAGTATGAGCTGGAATCCAGATGTAGCTGGGACTGTGCTATCCACACTCTGGTTACTGCTGTGATTCTTGCTCTGTACACAATTTCTGGAATCCAGATGTTTGCTCTTTGCCCTTTCCCTACTGTTCTCTTAAATGTTCTTGGCAGCTTTTAACTTTTTTTAAAAATCATGTTTTAATAAATAAGATTTTTAATGGAAATACAGATGATTAACTCTACTAGGCTGATTTGTTCCTGCCAAAGGCTGCACTTTTAAATAATAAAAAAAAAAATTCTCACTACTGTTTGCATGAAAACCAAAACTGTAATGGAGAGAAGAATTATGAGCAAAAGCAGCACCAGTCTACTTTAAGGACTGAAAATAAATCTTCTGAAGCTACACTGTGTGTCAGTGTATTTAGTTTAGCTCCTCTGAAGCTTGGTCCATGTGGTTGGTTGCAGATTAAGTGAGCTGGTTTCCACGTCTGTTAATATAAACCCTTAAATAGATCCTAGAGATAGGTTTGGACTGTGTTGATCTGATCTTGATCTGTAATAACTGACCGAATGCCATGGAGTTTGTGTTACGAAATGCAGAGGCCACCTCCTGAAAGCTGTCTTTTTTGACTTGCTGGGTGGCAGTGCTTGTTTTAAGGAATAACTTGTTTATCAGGAGCAGATACTTGTAATGCTTCTCTTAAAAGACTATTTATTTATTTTTTTTCATCCTCTCTGCTCTTGAAGCAATCGCCTGAGGTTCTTGTCTGATGTGAGTTATCAAAATGGAGACCAGGTTTCCTGGGGGAATGACTGGGTACACTTTTTCCACGTGTTCCTCAAAAGGACAGAATTGCCCTTAGATCAGAGCCCTGTGTCTGCTTTCTGCTGCCTGTTAGCCTCTGGGAAGGCACCTGCTTTTCTAGGCCATGTGTGTTATAGCTGTTGTTCAGTTAGAAAATAAAGGGAGCATATTACACAAGGGAAATTTGGATGTGGTTTGCCACAGTTCAGATCACCGCCCAAAGCCATCACTGCTTTTGTCTCTGTGGAAATCCTTCTGGTCCTGGAAAAGACAAGCACAACCTGCTAGAGCTGGAAACAGCCCTTCACAACATGTCCTTGTCCCCACAGGGCTAAGCGCTAAGGCGATATACCCCTCTGAGTGGGGGCTGAACCCCCCCGAACTTGAGGCAGGAGCGAGCAAGGGAAGAAAGTCAGGTCCTGTCGTGACTGAAAAAACACATGCTGCTTTTGCGGGGCCCTGGAGCGCAATTAGGCTGTCCCTGCTCACAGAGCTTCCATCTTTCCAGCTCAGCTGCACCTTAACTGGAGGCGTACAGGCACCGACCCTGCGCATCGGACCGTGCGCTCCCACTGCAGCCCACGCTATGGGAGTGGGATGTGCTTAGAGCTGCAGCAACGTCAGACTTTCGCTGTGGAAAAAAGCACCGAAGCCCCTTACCAAGAGTTGACGATGGACAAGGTGGAGCGGCTCCCTGCCAGCCTCCACCATTGCGCAGCTGGGAGAGCTGGCTTGCTGACAGCCAGGCCCCATCCCTCCTGGTAGCCGAAACTCAGCCCCAGAGGGGTCTGTCCCCTCAGGGCCTCCCCGGGGAGTGTGTGTGTGGGGGGGCACAGCCCCATGGGGCTGGATCTCCTCAGGGCGGAGAAGGGCCGGCGGGTGCGGCCTGCAGCAGCCACCGCCACCGGGTCAGGCCCTACCTCAGAACATAAGGAAAAAAGGGTTTATTAAACACAGCCTGGCCGTTTGTCCTCCCGTCCTTTAGCCCGCGGGAGCCGCGACAGACAACGGGGAGGGTGATGGTGATAGCGGGGGTCCCCTGGAGGACTCCCGGCGCCGAGGAGCATCGAGAGCTGTGGCTAGAGCGGTCGCGCCGGAAGCGGAAGTGAGCGCACTGGCAGGCGCGCGGGGGTTTCCCGGCTGTGCGCAGGGCGGTGGGGACCGCGGGCCTCGGGGCTGCCGGCGCCGCCATGGGGGACGATATGGACGTGATCCCCGAGCGGGAGATGAAGGTGAGGGGCGGGGGAAGAGCAGGCGGACTGTGAGGGGAATGCCTGCGGTGGTGGTGGGGGGGTTGGCTCGGGCGGTGGGGGGGTTGACAGGCGGTTTGGGTCGGGCCGGGGGCGTTGGTTTGGGCCTGGAGGGGGGTGGCAGGCTGTGGTGGGGGGTCGACTCGTGCCGTGAGGGGAAAGGGGCTTGGGGAGGGCTTGGCTTGGGCTGTGAGGGGTGATAGGCCGTGGGAGGGACTTGGCTTGGGCCGTGGGGCTGACAGGCCGGTGGGGGGTGGGGGGTGTTGGCTCGGGTCATGGCGGGGGCCTTTTGAGGCATCCTTGCAGGGTTTGTGAAGCGCTTGAGGAGTTTTCAGCAGGGTCTGGTGCAAGGGTGTGGAGTGGAAGAGGGAGGGGCTGGCATGGCCTCTGGTGGAGAGGGGTCCTGGTAATGCCTGGGGGAGGAGAGGCAGAATGTGAGAGTTGGAGGAACCTTATTTTGGGAGAGGAGTGGTGTGTTTCTAAGGCCTCCTGTCAGCATGCCTTGCGCTGGGAACGTCCTGCTTTTGGGAACAGCATGTGTGGTTGTCTGCTGTGGGACAGTGTAAACTGGAGTCTTACAGTGTGGTGCCACCCTAGCCCATCACTGTGTCTCCCGGAGTGTTACTGTGAGGCTGTATAAGCAGGGACTTGGCGGGACAGATTCCTGAAGACCACGTGGATCTTTGTGCAGCTGCTTTCTGCTCAGGCACCTTCAAAAACAAGGGAGTTAGGCTGTTTGCTTTGCAGAAGCTTCTGAGTTCCTGCAGCTTCCTCAGGTTGCAGGAATGTACTTACTCAGTGCTTTGGCAATAATTTGGAAACAAAATTCCGGTGCTTAATTTGAGTTGCTGGCATTAGATCCAGTGCTCTGTTCAACAGTTGGCACCTTGGGAAGAGAGACTCACTCCTAAGGGGAACCTCAGGTTTTGCATGGTAATAGTATAACTGCTGTTTCTTAATTCAGTTTGTGTTTTTGGACTTTTTTTAATCTCTCACTCTGCTATTCTCTTCCTCCTTTTACAAAAGGACAATGTAAATTATGAGAGAAAGGAATGCAAAAAATAAGTCTGATTATACAGAGTCATTCCTGATGGTGGGTGAAAGGAATAACTGTATCTGTTCTGTGTGTCATAAATTACAGTAGCAAACCAAGATGCATCTAAGCAGATGTGTGCTTTGTAGGTTTACAGCAACAAGTTTTAATCAATGATGTTGTATTTCTGCTTTGACCCTTCTCTTTCTTTTTGTCTTTCCTATGGATTGGCCAGTTTTGGTATGTGTCTGAGAGGGTTATGTGTCCCAGACAGATTGAACTCCCGCAGGTTTTATGAACATAGGCTGCTGTGTAGAAAAGAGGTTCAGCCAATGGAAAAAATGTGGTGTGATCTCAGTCTTTCTTAGAAGAGACAGAAAATGTGATGGGATGGCCAGTGACGATGTGGGTGGGGGCTCTGCCTTGGCAGGTGTTTCACAGCTCTCGTGGAGAGGCTTTTCAACTTACTGTCTTAGAGAAACTGAAGTAAACTATTCCTCTTTGCCAGCATATGTACAGCTACTTCCCAACTCTCTTACAACAGGATTTTCAGTTCAGAGCGCTGAAGAAGGTCCGCATCTTTGATGCTCCAGATGATCTTCCCAAAGAGCGCTCTAGTCTCCTTGCAGTGTCTAACAAATACGGGCTGGTCTTTGCTGGTGGAGGAAGCAGCCTGCAGATCTTTCATACTAGAAATCTTCTCATGCAAAACCAGCTGGGAGAAGATCCCAATAAAATTGGTAAGGCATCCTTATGTCTCATGGTCTTTGCAGACGCAGCTTTATATGCATTTTTATGATATAGAGCTCTTGGCTTCTGATACAGTCCTTGTCATGCTCTTTCGTGCATTTGAAATTACTGTGTTTTCTTGTATGAGAAGGCAGGAATAATATTTGCTGTACCGCTAGCTGAAATGAAGTACAGTTGTTGGGAACATGTCACCAGGATGTTCTGTGCTAGCTCCTGTTCACGTGTCTTTCAGGTTTGGCCACCTATGTTCAGTGCCATACAGTGAGGTTGACTTTTCCTACCCGAGAATGCACCCCTTTCCTTGCAGCCACACAGTGTCTTAGTAGCCAGTTGTACGTATCAGAGATGTGTGTGAGCGGAGGGACAGAGTTCTCGCACTGAGTTGTCCACAATGACTAAATGACTGTCCTGCAAGAGAGGAAGCAATCACTGTTCTACCACTTAAGTGCAAAATACACCAAAGTGCAAAATGGTTTTCATTCTCCCCTTGTCCTTAGTAACTGTACCACCCAGGGTATTCATTTGCATACATAGGTAAAACAAAAACTCTGTCCACCTATTTTTCCTCCAGGTTACTGAGAAAGGAAAGTGGAATCTTCTTTTCTTAGGCATTTGGCAACTCTTGAGACTGTATTGGTAGAGATGAAGGGGTTTGCTTTCACTCAGTTTTTCTACATGTTAGCTTTGACAGCTGCTGTTAATAGGACTGGTGATTTTTGCATAAAATTGTTCTAACAGTATTGCTTTACAAGAACAGTTCTTGGTATTTAAATTTGTCCCCTTCATTTTATCTTCCTTTCCTTTTTTAAGTGGAAAATGTTCAGAGTACCTTAGTTCCCATGAAGTTTCCTGTACAGCACCTGGCTCTAAGCTGTGATAATCTCACGCTGTCCGTCTGTATGATATCCAGTGAGATCGGTTCCTTCATTGGCTTTTTTGATGTCCGCACGTTCTTAAACCAGGTAAAGCACATGAAAAGTGTTTTGGTTTGTTTTTCAAGTTACAGCAGGAGGAGAGGCATACCTTGGGTGGGATTTTGTGTTTCTCTGTGGGAGGTGTCTTGTAAAGGATTTGTTCAGTAAACTCAAAATCTGCTTATTTTCATCAGTCATTAATTTATAGGAAGGTCAAAAATGCTTGGGATTATGACTTTGGGAGAGCTTGATTTTGTAATCAGTTTTGACTGTCTCATGTATTTGTCTTTCCCAAAAGGCAAAGCAGCAGAAACGTGCATTTGCGTATCACAAACTGGCCAAGGACTCAGGAAGTGCAGCAATGGTCAATGACCTGAAGTGGAACCCCGCTAGTCCCACCATGGTGGCCATCTGCCTGTCCGATGGCAGCATCTCTGTCCTGCAGGTCACGGACTCTGTGAAAGTGTATGCCACACTGCCTTCCTCTGTAGCTGTTACATCTGGTGAGTGGCAGCCTCGGATAGCATACAGAATGTCAGACACTGAAGAATAGAAGTGGATTGATAGGTGTAAAAAGACAGGCTATTTGTCTGGGGAGGATGTTTCTTAAAAAAAATTCTTTACAAAAAGGGAGGATTTAAACTCCCTAAGACTTGGAAAATGTGTTGCAGTGTAACTGCTCTTTCCCAGTTGATTGGAGGAGCTGCATCTTGTGAATTAGTCAGATGTGCCCACCTGTGGTTTGTACTGTCTGAGGCTTGACTGTCATCTTCAAGGCAGCACGCAAATAAGAGTCATCATCTGCTGGTTTTTGATCTTGCAGTCTTGTTTTCTCTGTGACTGGATGACTCCCTGTTTGTTTAATTCGGATTCATAGTTTTTTGCAGGGGGAAAAAACTGCAGTTTTAATGTATTGGTCCTGCTTTTGTGGGGCCTTGTAACTCTCCAGTTCCTTAGTGCTAATGAAATTCTCTTTTTTGCTTAGTGTGTTGGAGCCCAAAGGGAAAGCAACTGGCTGTAGGGAAGCAAAATGGCACCGTGGTGCAATATCTGCCTGTAAGTATTGTTGCTAGTAAGGCCTTATGTCTGTTCACTAGTTTGCAATATGCTTTATTTTCTTTGCATTGCAAGCTACAGAATTTGGTCAGGTGGCACATGGTGTGAGCCATGTGAAGCTGCCCAAGCACTTCAGTAATATTAAGAGTGTCTTAGACCAATGTTGGGTTTAGTTTAAGGTTTGCACCTGCCCCTGAAAAGTCATGATTTCAGAGTGGCACATGGTGAATATTAAAGAGTGGGTGAGTTGCTCTAATCCGGTTCTCTGGGCTTTCTGCAAAACTTGCAATTGGCTTTGTTTGTTGGCTTTTTCTTTGTGCTTAAGAGTAGTTTTATTTGCAGAATCTGCAGGAGAAGAAAGTAATCCCTTGTCCTCCTTTCTATGACTCCGACAATCCTGTTAAAGGTACATCTTTTCATTTCTTTTTTTGCTTTCTTTCTTTTAAAATATTTTTACTCGTTCCTCCTCATGTTGTTTTTAGTTCCAGAAGCTGTATACTGCACTGGTTATGTAATTACACTGTGATTTTTAAATATTTGGAAAAAAAATAATTATGTGCTTTATCTCTGGGTTGTGTAGAAAAATTACCAGTCGGCCAGAGTCCTTGTCTATTTCTAGAATGTTTTAAATATGCATTTTAAAAGCTATTTTTTGCTTGCTGATGTGATAGACAGTACTGTCACAAGTAATCTCCCTTTAGCATGAAGATTTCTGGATATAAATCCTATTCTCATATTTCATGTAAGTTTCATCTCATCATTTTGACTCTTCAATAAAATGTCAAAGCAGTAAGTTTAGAAAAGCAGAAACACTTCATTTGGATATGCCAAAATATCATCCATGTTTGGAAATGCTGGTGTTGTCTCGCCTGTGGTATTGTCAAGCAAATCAAATACATTCTTTTGGTTTGTTTTGGAAATTTCTGGGATCAAATAGTTTTTCCCCCTAATAAGATTGATGTTCTGTAGCCAGATCATTGAAGTTCTTTATCTTGGTAGTTTAGAAGTTAGTGATTCCTTATTTGTTTTTTTTCTTTTACTTTTGTGTGCTGTGCACAGTTAAAATCGATATACAAGAAAGTATCATTCTGAAGTGTTTCTGCCTGAGATAACTTGTTTTCTTCTCTTTCAGTTTTGGATGTACTGTGGATTGGCACATATGTCTTTACTATTGTATATGCAGCAGCTGATGGGACACTGGAAACACCTCCAGAAGTGGTCATAGCCATATTGCCTGTAAGTGCCAGCAAGTCACAATGACAGAAGTGTTTGTTGCTTGTGTTTGACTTGTTTATTGCAATGGCAAGTTGCTTTTAATACTGACATTGGCATCATGTAGAATTCGAGTTTGGTACTACTGTCAGTCATGGTTTTGGGGTTGGGGGATTGAGTGGAGGAAGTAGTATCCAATTGAAAACCAGTCAGTAACCTGTTCTCTGCTGAGATCAAATTGTGACATGAAGACTTCTGGCCTCTGAAGTAAACACTTGGGAAGAAAACCTTAGCTGATGTAGAGTCCTGATACTTTTTGTGTGTGTGTATGTGTGTTTTTTTGTTTAGGTTAAGGAGATTTTGGGGCCTGATGATATGCTCTTATTTAGTATCAGGTTATTCATTGCTGGGGGGGGGAGTGTGAGATCTAAATTCCCTGGTAACTACTTTATTGTTCCTTTATCTTTTGGAGGAGGGTTTTGGTTTGTTTGCTTTTTTCTTTGTTTTTCAAGTGGTCTCGCGATGCCTGTTCTCTCTTGAAGTATGTGGCAATTATTGGTGTACCCTGATGCAGTCATTGGAAGGTAGATTAATAATGTTGGTCTTACAGAAAAAGGAAGAGAAGCGACCAGAGAAGTTTGTGAATTTCATGGAGCCTTGTTACGGGAGCTGCACGGAGAGACAGCATCATTACTTCCTCAACTATGTTGAGGAATGGTGAGTGGCAGGAATCATGGCAAGGTCTTTCCCTTGTTATGCATGTCTGAGTGGTCAGTGTTTCTCCGCATATATTGTGTTACTCCTTTTTTGTAAACTATATAATACCTGAATATGAGAGAAATGAAATGGAATTGGTATTTTGAAAATGCTTTGTGAAAGCACAGCTCATTTCTCTTGCGCACTTTATCTCCATGCCAGCACACTCGTTTGTCTGGTGAGAATTCACATGATTTCATGCAGGTACATAAGATTGTTTAAAATCTGTCATAACCATTTCCCTTGAGATTGTAAGTCATAGGTTGGGTAAAGCATGACCTTTTGTCTTGCTTAATTGTGTATCTATGTGAAGAAGCTGTTCCTAACTTTTCAACTACCTGACTTGGACCATCATTATTTATGATGCTACAGTGTCTGTCAGATCATTGGTTGGCAAGGGGATTCAGCCCCTGATGACTAGTTTTAAAGAAAAAAAAAAAAAGTTCTAAAAAGTTCTGTAGTGATGTAGCCAGTCATATTTCCCTCATCTTGGGAGGAAAGGTCAGTTTTATATTGTTACAACTGTATTCCTAGTTATGAATTTGTCTAGATGATAATGAATTGTGGAGCTGGGGACCTTGCTGTGGATTGTCATGTTGGTTTTAACCTATTTGTGTCCATGCTTACAGGGATCTGGTTCTGGCAGCTTCAGCAGCTTCCACAGAAGTCAGCATTCTTGCCAGGCAAGGGGATCAGGTAATATTTTTGTTCCTGTTGCATTTGTGCGTAGTGACACAAAAGAGAAAGGGTAAACAGAAACACAGTATGTTGTGAACCAAGTACTAGAGGTCTACCTTTCATGGTTCACTTGGCAGTCTCAAAATTTGGTCAAGCTCACTGTAATAAAGTGATTCGTGTGAGCTCATCAATTGAAGTTAAACATTAAAACTGTCTGACCTTAACCCTGACATGCAATGATGTGTGAGAAATCACACACAAATCTGTAATGGGCCCTGATACTTCTGGCATTTGTTAATTTGACAAATTCAAGTAGATGCTTGTCTAGCTTTTTTGCAGTCTTATCTTTCAACTGTAGTAGGCTAGAGTTCTGAAGAAGGCTGATCACAGGAAAGCAGTACTCAAAATAATAATCTAACTTTTTGCAGAACTGGGAATCATGGGTTTTGGAGGACTCCAGCAGAGCAGAACTTCCTGTGACAGATAAGAGTGATGACACTCTGCCTGTTGGTGTTGCTGTAGACTACACCAGTAACATGCCTATCCCAATCAGTAAGTCTTGTTAGTCTTTTTTTGTGGAATAGTCCAATAATAGAGATATTTTTGAGGGGCAGCCTGGTGCACAGGGTTCTGGGAGATCATTCTGAAAGGGAGGCCGACACACATCCTGCCTCTTTATACTAAGCCCATAGCACATGTGGGCTTGCTTCTGTGTAAGGATTCAAATGGCAAAGTTTTAAATACGATTCTCCGTCAAAACTTTCAGCAGCCTGGGATACTACACTAACAGCACCTGAGTTATGTCTATGTTTCACAGAGCCAGGATAATAGTGAGTTTAAAGGAGTCATGTCCTAACACCAGGGATTTCAGACTGCCTGGGAGGTTTTCTTTATTCTTGTAGCTTACGTCGTTTGGCGGAACTGTTTTGTATGAAGTACATTTGCACTGATCTAAAGGAAAAGGGGGTTAGTTTCAAAGCCAGAAAAAGCAAAGATTATTGAGGTGAATGCGTAGATTTTAATTCTGCATTAAAGCACAGGGCCTGTACTGACTGAACCCTGCTGTGCTCTACATCTAGCCAGTTGCATTATTGCTGTACCTTCTGTGCTGCCTGAAGGCTCTTCAAAGCACCTTGTCAGAGGCTGAAGCTGGAGATACATCTGAGCTATTGTGTTGTACCTTAGTGAATTCTGAAAACTCTCTCTCAAAACCCAGAGACAGATTGAAATAGAGATGCCTTCAGGCAGAGTGGAAGGTACTGCAGTCAAGAGTTCCTGAAGAGCACAGGAGGGTGCCGATTAACTGAGAACTTTACCTGAATGAAAACCTACAGTAGGGAATTGAGGTCAAACTTTGTAGTTGAATGCCACATTGAATCTAAAGCCTTTTCTCTGTTAATCTATACAGTTATTGGATTAAGGAATCTGTTGGGACAGATTTTTTTTAAGCCCAGGTTGTGCTGCCTTAGACTTTTTAGAAAGATTTTTGGAGAAGCTTTTTGCTAGCACATTGTCTGTGTTCTCACAGAGTGCAATCAGCTCAGTTTTGGCTGCACATTAATTGGCTTTACAGTTCACAGCAAGTTTGGATTGTAAAGAAACCTCATTTGTCCTGGAGCTTGTTCCGATGTGGAAACTGCCCTTCCCTAGCATGCTTTTCCTGAAGAACCAATAGGTAGAGAAACATAGCCATCCACTGCACTGCCTGACAAACAAAGCACTGTGATTATAGCACATTTTTCCTGCATCCTAGATTTGTTGCTTTTGTTTGTTTGTTTAATTAAGCACAGTTAAACCATTATAGAAATCTTTTTAGAAATACAGGGAGTGGTTTGGGGCCTTTAACTGTGCTGAGAGTATTTGAACTGAAGCAGACTCTAGGCTCAAAGCTGCAGCTGCACAAAACGCAAGTATTTTATATCAGAGGTTCAGATCATCAGGATGTTTGTTTGATGTTGGCTTTCTTTAAAGTTAAAAAGCTTTCTATCTAGCAATTCTCTTTCATACTTTATATAAGTGAATGTTAATGATGTGACAGGACCCAATGGAATGTGGGGATTGCTCAAAGGCATAGAGGTTTGAAGGAAGGAGCAGAGTATGGGTGAAGAAAAAGGACTGCTTCAAAATATGAAAAGGCTTGGCACAGGAACTCACAGGTGAAAGTTGGGCTTTGTGATTTGGGACATGACATGTGATTGTCAAAATAACCCTTCATCTGTGAATTTATGAAATGTGAAGTCAGGAATAGGAAGGACTAAAGAAGGAAAAAAGGAGAATTGGGCATTCATGGAGAAGCAAGGGAGCAAAGATGCAAGTGAAAGGAAGAAGGGAGAAATGTAAGAAATAATTGTGCTAAGCAAGTCACATGAAGGTGCCAATGCCAGTAGGAACAGAACAGGAAACTTTTGCTGCAAGACTTACATATGTGGTCTCTGGCAGGTGATGAGAAGACCCTTGCTCCAGCTCCAGTTCTGATCTTGCTCTCTACGGATGGTGTGCTCTGTCCGTTTTACATGATCAATCAAAACCCAGGGGTCAGATCGCTTATTGTGACCCCAGAGCCATTGCTGTTAGTAGGGGAGAGAGTTCCAAAGTCAGCAGGTAAGTGCTCTGGTGCGTTAGGGAAACACTTGTATTTGTGGATCTTTGTCATCTTCGTCTGTAAGTTTGGTAGTTAGTTTTTCTTTATGATGATAATGGGGAGCAGTTCTTGGGTGTTTTGTGCTCCCAGGACTGTTCTTTGTATTTTGCTCATCAGTATGAAATTATCTAGTCCTATTCATCTCAAGCACTTTGCAGACTGTGCACTTAGACTCTACTGTGCAATCAGCCTTTGGGTAACAGGGCCAAAGCAATTCTAGGAGGCCCTTTGCCCGAGTTTGGGATGTATGACTGCAACTGCAGCAGTAACTGCAGGCTCTGCTTGGCAACAAGAATCAAGCACTGTGCAGACCCAGAGCATGGTCTGGATGCTGCAGAGAGGTGATGGTTTTCCTCCATATGTTTTGCCACAGGAGGCCGTGATAGGAACTAAGGTGTTTGGCTGCCGCAAAAGCTTATTTAAACAATAGCTTTCTGCAGCACTGTGAAAATTGTGTTAGCAGGTGAAGAGTAGTAGTTTTATCTGAGTTAAGTATGTGTTGCCATATGCAGTGTGAAGTAGGCAGTTTCCTATACTGGGGTAGACAGGTAAGTTGATTCTTTTGTCTGCATGCATGCAATAATAATTGGAAACCCACCATTTTCTTCCCTAACTCCAAATTTGCTTCTCCTTCCCCAAACAGAATGCTTTTGTTTGGCAGCCTGCCTCTCTGCAGCACTGGCTGACTTGTGTGCTGACAGCCTGTTTTATTTGAGATGGCAGGAACCTCATCAAAATCAATGGAGAAAGGTGAAGCCTTTTCACAGGAAATTCCAGACAACATTAATCTAGACAGACTGTAGTATTGATCGTGGCTTGGACTTTGTGCAGTTTCTGTATCACTTACTAGGTTTGGGGACTGGAAGCCCGGCTCTGCCATCTCTCTTCCTCACTGTACTGTCTGTCCAGTGAGCAAGATAGTGCTGAACTGTCCCCATCAAATAGCATTTGGCCTTGCAATATCTTCTGCCATTATTCAGTGCAGCCAAATGAGTCTCTTTCTTCCCCATTTGTCTTTCCGCAGGAAGTACTGCCACAACGCCAACCACTCCCCCAACTTCTTTAAAGCCTGACACAGTACCAGGTGTTGCTCCTAGTGCGCCTGCCTCAAGTCAGTCTCCTGCAGTGGGTGGAGCTGCTGCTTTTTCCTTTATGCCTTCGACTGTGAAGATGCCTGGCTCTACAGGCAGTGATCCTCCATCTTACCCCTTTGCCACTGATGCCTCCACGCAAGCCCTCGCTCCCAGTCTGACTGGAGCAGCAACGTTCTCTTTCTCCGCTGCTTCTCCCAAGGCATCCATGACTCCTGCTCCTTCTGCAGGCACCGCTACAGCTACTGCCACCTCCTTTTCGTTTGGATCCATGAACTTCAAACCAGCTGCAGACAGCTCACCTGGGCCACCACTCTCCACAACACCTGTTGCACAGAAGTCATCTTTTGTCCCTTCAGCTTCTTCAGTCAAAGTGAACCTCAATGAGAAGTAAATAGATACAGTAGTTAATGCAGTGGCTGGATACTTGTAAAATTGCTCCAGGCATGGACAATGTATGGTAGTTCTGAAGATGGTTTCTAGCTTTTTGCCCTGACAGCTCCCCAGGCTCCCAAGAAAGCACTGAGGAAGCCTCTCTTTATCTCAGACATAGCTGTCTTGGCTGTGAAAACGCTCAGTGCTTCCCATGCTAGAGGTTATGTTCAAGGGCAAAATATTAGTCAAGCGATGATGTCAAAAATTAGACTGATAATTTGCCAAATTGCCAGAGACCTAGTTTTTTCATATCTTTGCTTCGTAGGCTTCAAACAGTAATTCCATGCCTTGGTTTGATGCAAATCATGGTTAAAGACTCTTGGGGAGCACTGGGATTTGAAATCCTTTGTCTGGGACTGGTTTAGTGTGGCGGTGATAGTACAAGTTTCTTTGACTGTTTGTTGAAGGTTCTTTACCCCCAACCTAAAGAGTAAGTCACAGAGCTGAGAGGAAGCTGTATCCGTAGCTGATGGATTTCTTTTCCACTCCTGTGTTCAGTGGAAAAGGTGCCGGACCTTTTGGTTATCTTCTTAAATGGGTGCTTGGTCACTGAACACAGGATCTGAAATCTTCAAAGCTTGTTCATGCCAACTGAAAGAAATCTAATATTGATTAGAAACTATGCAAAATGGATTTGAGTGATGAGTGTTCTCAGATTTCATATACCTACTTTTCCCTCCAACTCCTGAGACTTGCTCTCTGTTTTTAGAAAGAATTGTTTAAAAGACAGAGCTGTGTTAATTGGAGCTACTTTCTGTGGAGAGCAATTTTCATGTAAATGCATCATAAAAAATTTCTGATGGTTCAAATGATTCTTTTTTAATTAGAAAAATCTTTACTACACCAGGATCTGATGGTAGCTCTTATGGCTCTTTAAATTTTATATTTTGTGTATAAAGCAAATGATACGCTTGTGAATTGCCTGAATATTTAAATTGGCTGCTTTGAGGAGCTGAGTTTGCAGATGAATAGAAATTCATATTTTCTTGCAGAATTTCTGTTTGAGCCTTGCTGCAAGGATGACGCTGAAGGGCAGCTCAGATTTGCTATAGTTGGTGCAAAATGATGAGGTGCATTTTGAAGCAGGGTAGTACTTTCTGCTGGCATTTGGCTTTTGCTTGCTGGGTGGGTCTATGGTAGCAGTCTTTGTGGTTCCACATATTCAGAAATGATCCTGAATGGCTCCTTCCCACTATCTCCAGAAGCTACACTTGTAATTTTGTATCGGGAGCTTGAGTTGTTGCTGATCCCAGAGGATGCTAATTCATTGGAACTTAGTGCTTCATTTTGGATGGAGGGAAACAGCCAGGACCAGTTCAGAGCTGAAAGATGTTCTGCTTTCTGTTGCAGGTTCACTGCTGTAGATACTTCTTCTCCCACTAGCAGCAGTGGTCAATGCACTTCCACAATGTTTTCATTCTCAACCGCTTCAAAAACTGCTTCTGGAGGTCCTCTGAGCCAGTCCACGCCCCTCGCAGCCTCTCTTACCACACCACTGAAGGCTTCGACACCTGTGCCTGCCGCAGGTAGGAGTCTGATGCATATTGTTGGGAATAATGCATTATAAACAATGTTCTAAAAGTTTTAGGACATAATGAGCTTCGTTTGGCTTCTTTCTTTCTTGTTTTTCCTGCTGCTTTTACTGATGCAGCAGGCCTCCTGGTTTGCACACCATCATGATGTGATGGACTTTAGTGCTGAAACTGAGAAGTTTTTCCATTTGTGCACTTTGTTCCCCAGAGAGCCATACGTGAAATGAATATATTTAGCTTCTTAAGTTCATCCAGAAGTTCTGGCATTTTCAGTGCTCTGTAATACAGCTCTGATTATGAAAGTTTCTGGGCAGTCACACAAATCAGTGCCTTATCTTGCATCTGGAGTGACTAGAGTTCAAAGTGGTCACAAATGAGTTTGAATTAGATAGCACTTATTCGTTAGCAGAATAATATTCCATCTCTCAAATGATCTTGTGACTGCGGGTCCTGAGGTCCTTCAGGAGTGGTGCAGCCAGATATTGGAGAGTGACAGTTGTTACCATTAGCAGAGAAGTTGGATGGGAGTAAAACAGCACTTAGGGAACATTCTTGCACTGGGGCCCATACCACTATTGCTTTTGGATTTGACAGCGGTGATTATGGTTGTATCTAATCACAACCTGTTTTCTCAAGCTTTGTATAAGTTCATAAATTACCGTTCCTCTTTTTAAATTCCAGTGGCACGTCCTGCTCAAAATATACCTTCAGCTTCTTTACTACAGAAGACAGCCAAAATCACCCCGTCTGCAGCAAAGCCAAGCTCTACTCAGGTAATGGGAACTTGAGTGGATTCTTTAGAGGGTGAATGTTTTACATGGCCCATGAGTTGATTAGAACTCATTGGACTGAATGACTGTTCTTAGGTCAAAGAATTAGCTAGCTTTTGATATTAAAATAGTAGCAAATCTGAGAGACTAAAACTGTTCTGTGCATGTCTCTATAGAGACCTGTGTTTTGATGTATATTGTCATAGTCAGAGTTGTTCCTGTTTTTCTGGAAATGAGGTTTCACAGCTTTGCTAGCTAATAAGTGGTCAAGAGATACCTTGACCGTGTATTAAGAGAGACACCAAGTTTGTTGGATATTAAAATCTAAGCAGTAATACAGAGCAGCACACAAAGATTTCCTTTGCCTTCATAAAGCTTTAGCCACATATCTCCAGGTAGTCCGCTCTCCTACTTCAAACATGCACATACCAGTCTTAATTTACTGTGGAACTAGTATTTATGTTTATGACAATTGTCTCCCTGGTGACTGGTGTCTGGATGGAGTTTCTAACAGCAGGCCTTTTTTGATATTCTAAGCTCCCTGTTGCTAAGGATATATCCCTAATATTGTTGTGTTTTTTTTTTTTTATTTTGGGTTGGGTTTTTTTCAGGGCAAATCAGCACTCCCCAGCACAGCTTTAGAGAAACAGTCCCACCAGTGGAAGGATTCAGACCCTGTCATAGCAGGAATCAGAGAGGAGGTGAGATTTTCAAGCAGTTTTCTTAATTTTAGAAGCTGTAAGACCACCTACAGGTACACAGACACTTATTTTCAGTTCACCTATGTTGTGATGGTGTCTGTCAGTATTTTAGGAGTCAGAATGGAAATTTTTCCCAGGATAATCAGCCTAGTTTGTAATTGCTGTTTGTGTGTCCTGTTCAGTCATCTTTAATTTCAGTTGCTGTGCTGAAAGAATTGAGTATTCTTTCCTGTTAACGTTGAAGAAGAATTTTCTGCTTTAGTTGCAAAGTGACAGGTGTTTATGGTGTAGTAGAAACATTATCCAAGAGCTGCAACATTTGTTCCAGACTCCACTGTGTTTCACTGGCTGCACTTCCGCTTGACTTTGTAGATTGCGCATTTTCAAAAGGAGATGGAGGAACTGAAGGCCCGGACTTCCAAAGCCTGTTTCCAAGTTGGTACTCCAGAGGAAATGAAGATGTTGCGAACGGAGTCAGATGATCTTCACACCTTCCTCTTGGAAATTAAAGAGACAACAGAGGTGAGCAGAGTATCTTCAAACTGTTTCATTCCTCAGCAATGACTGTTCCTCACCTGATGTTCCTACTTAACCTGCTAAAGCTGAACTGATGTAGATGGAACATCTGACTATGCAGCTTTAATGTAGGGGTGACATTTGTATTTGTGCGTTCAGGCAGACACTTGCAGAAGCCCCTGTGCTAGAGATGGCAATGAAAAAATGTCACTTTGAACCTCATCCCATCTGTTTTGTTTCTATTTGCAGTCACTTCACGGGGATATTAGTATTCTGAAGACAACTTTGCTGGAGGGATTTGCAGGGGTAGAAGAGGCTAGAGAACAGAATGAACGGAATCATAGCTCGGGGTATTTACACTTGCTCTATAAGAAACCTTTGGATCCCAAGAGTGAAGCACAGCTTCAGGTATGAAGCATGTCACCTAACTTCTAATCTAAAGTTTTAAATAAAATAAAACTGAGGCTTGCGTGTGCAAGTGCCCAGCAGTTTTGTTCTGCCCTAGGTATTTGCTGTTTCAACGTAGTCTAGTAAAAGTGGGATGAGCTTTGTTTTCTATGAGTTTGCAAGACATGCTGAAAATTCCCTCCTAAAGCTCCTCTGTGTTGTTGCCATTTGCAGTGATGATTCAAAACTCCTGCTGAAGGGAAGTAGTTTACCCGAGATCCAAATATATTCTAAGCTTGAAATGTGACTCTTGACATCCCGTTCCTTCTCAGCCTGTAGTGTTTGCTCGGGGATTTCAGTTAAAAGAACTTTTTTTTCTTTTTCCCAACACTTTATAGAAGAGTTCTTGGAATTATTTTTATCTCCAGCAAGTGCCTTATGGAACAACTTGATGATTTATTATGACTTACAGAATTGTGTGGTTAATTTCGTGGATGGTGGAGCATAAAGCTAAATGATATTCTAAAAGCTGGGGCACAAAGGAAGATAACCATCAGTACATAAAGAGGCTTTCAAAGACATGAAAGCAACTAAGGGTGAACCACTCTTTTTGTTACAGCTCTGGTGATGAGGGCTATTTAACCCTAAGCAAAATAGAGTGAATGTGCCCTACAAATGATACTTGGTCTTTTATAAACCGATAAGTTCCCCTCAAGAAGTTCGACTAGCAGGCCGAAGATGTAATTGAATGTCATCTTTGTCAGAGTAGGTATCAGCAGCATGCACACAGACAGTTACTAGAAATCAGCTGGCATGAAGTAATTTCTTTTAGGTCTGATTGCTAATCTTCACCTGGATTCTGTAGATTGATTCACTCTCCTAATTGTATGCCTGCTTTGATGTCCAATACGTGGCTTCAGAGAGATGGTAATCTCGAAATGCTTGTTTCACTGATCTAGAGAGAGGATCATGAGGAAAGAATAACAGAGTGGGAGAGAAGTAGAAGTGGCTTGGAATGTGGGGAGAAAGCTTTCAGGTCAACTTTCTGAAAGTTTACAAGAAAGACAGTTCTAGTCTGACTCTTAAATTTTGTTCAGTCTACATCATCCCCATTCTCCTGGGTGAGAAAAGCTCACTTATTCAACTTTGTGTATTAGTTTTCAATGAAGTTTTAAAGATCCTGAAGCTTTTCTGATGTCCAGCCATATTGATTTGCTGTCCAGAGAGTTGTTGCTATATAATGCTCATAGTTGCTGGAGAGAGGAAACCTGTGCTTGGTAGTGTGTAACACAAAGCCCACAGTAGGACTGGGGTTTGGTTTCTGGTTGGGTACGTCATGTTGGAATTTCATACTGTATCTTGAAAACGGTTGCAGTGGAATTTTTCCCAAGCTGTGCTACTTGGCTGCTTCATCATTGTATTTAAGTGAGCATTCTGTTGAGATGAACTGAAACCGACTGCAGTTTCCATTTCCATTTTACGAGATCGGAGTTCAAGACATGTTCATGCCATGACAGGCTGGAGGGATGACAACAGTGAGACTGAACGCTGGGTTTGTTTAGGGAGCAGGGCTTGTAGCCAGAGATCTCTGGCTTAGTTGTGCCAGTTGTGCAACTATGTGGTCGTGGATAAGTCACTTTACTCTCTCTGTGCTTTTTTTTTTTTTTTCTTTCCTACCTATAAAAATCAAGTTAATTCCTTGCCTTAATGTGGGAGTTGTGAGTATTTGTGAATGCATTCATGAATCATAGTCTGTGAACGCTGGTATCCTAGAGCCATGTGAATAGCCTGCAAAGCTTTGATCACCTATAATTGTTAGAAGTTTCAACATTGTAAAATGGGAACAAATGACTCATGTTCTGGAAATAAGATTTGAAATAAGGTTTGTTTTGTATAATGCCTGATGTTTGTAAAAACTCTTTCTGTAAAGACCTGGCAATGTTTTGCAAACATTATAGAAAGTATTATTTCTAGTTGAGAGCTGGGATAAAATGTCCAAGCCAAGCCCTGTGGGTACCCGTTGATTGATAAGTAGATTTTCAGTATGTTGGGGGTTCTGTTGTGCTGATAAAACTTTCCAGGCAGAAATATGGGGAAGTGCCGTATGGCTTGGACTGAATGAGCCCAAAGGGTCTTCAGCTTCTCCAAATGAAACTGAGATTTCTGAAGTGAATTAAAAGCTGACTTTATTTTGCATGGTAGGAAATTCGACGCTTGCACCAGTATGTGAAGTTTGCTGTTCAGGATGTGAATGATGTTCTGGATTTGGAGTGGGATCGGCACCTGGAACAGAAGAGAAAGCAGAAGTAAGTAACTGAAATTGGAATACAGAACAACTGTAAGTAACATGTCAGTGAATCAGGCATTAGTCTCTAATCAACAGATAAAAGCCTTTTTCTATTTAACAGTATGATAATTTTCAAGGGGTCTAGGAATAAAGCTTGACTAAGACACCTAATGGGAGCTGTAGGCTCAGACTCTTTGGCTTCGTACATGTTACAGGCTTGCTGCATCTCTGTGTACAGGGTAAATAGTGCTTATAGGAAAAAAACCTATAAAATAAGCTTTGTAGAAACCAAATGCATCCATTGGTGGTAGCTAATAAATGGAGCATCTATTCTAGTAAATAAAGCATCTTGAATAAATAAATAAAGCATCTTGAAGTAAATGAGCTAAATGAATAAACTTGCAGCATATCCAAAGGAGAAATATGCATTTGAGGTGAACTGAACTGCTTTGGTGTTCAAACCAAACCATGTTTGACCTCATGGTGTTTAAGTAGCTAGAATCACTAAACTACTTTGTGTATGCATGCCTGCTTGTGCCCAGATACGTAGAATGGTCCTTACCCCTGCCTCTTGATCTGATGTCTTAAGGCGTCTGATAGTTCCCGAGCGAGAGACTTTGTTTAACACCCTGGCTAATAACCGGGAAATAATCAATCAGCAGAGGAAGAGACTAAATCAGCTTGTGAACAGCCTGCAGCAGCTCCGACTGTATAATCAGACATCTCAGTGGAGTGTTCCCAGTGATACATCTTCTCTTAGCAGTGCTCAAAGGTATGTGAAACATGAGTTCCTGAGTGGTGTTGACACTCCTTTACTCTTGTCCCCAGTAATGTGCAAGGGTGCATCCTCCAAAGAATGATGTTTTGTGGATGTGGTATGGGAGGACAGGAAGTCCTAAAAATGATACTAAACTATGCCCAGGTACTACAGAAGCTCATTGGTTACATTCTGTGGCACGCTGTTCAATGATTCTCAGAAGTTTCCCCTAAAAGCTACATTTTTATAGTAAACAGGATAATAGAGCCTCGAGGCTGAGGTACTGCTGGTTGCCTGAATTCAGGGGAAGAAGTGAATGGCTCTTAGAGTTTCCAAAATAATTCAAGATGCATGTGTTTTAAATAGGACAGTATCTAGAGGAGTCAATTGTTCTTCCAGATGAGCCAATGGTTCTAGTGGTTCCTTTGGCCCCCTTTTGTTCCTGATTTGGTTGGTTTCTTTCTGCTGATCATGTTTTTTCATTGTTCTGCCTTGTCCCAGTTTTGACAGTGACCTTGAAAGTCTGCGCAATGCCTTGATGAAAACTACCTTGGAATCACATGCCAAGCCTCTGCCTAAAGTACCTGGTAATTTATTCTTTCTTCCTGACATTCACACCATAAATGTGAATTACTTTTTTTTTTTTTTTTATTGTAAAGTAATAACTGTCTTCGGTTTTCCAGCTAAATTATCCCCCGTGAAACAGGCACAGTTGAGGAATTTCCTAGCAAAGAGGAAAACTCCACCAATTCGGTCTACAGCTCCAGGTAAAATTTTAGTTACTGTAGAAGTCTGAAATGCTTTCCAGGAGGATGACTTACCTGCTGTGGGAATCAGTCCTGAAGTTACCTTTTGGCTTCTCACATCTCAACCCCTACTTCTCATTTCCTGTTTCCTCATTGCTCTCAATAAGAATTTTCCTCAGTTACCATCTTGTTGAAGGCTGCCTTTCCTGGCAGTTAAGAAGTCAAATCCTGTCAATGCAGGATTAAAACAAGCTAGTAGAAGAGCATCCTAAAATAGGGTGTCTCTGTCTTGTCTGTTAGGCTGGATGGTTCCCTCAACTTAATATGCACATGTCATTTTTTTTTTTTTTTTCTGATATTGCAGCAAGTTTGTCCCGATCTGCTTTCTTGTCCACAAGATACTATGAAGATTTGGATGAAGTCAGTTCAACATCCTCAGTTTCCCAGTCGCTGGAGAATGATGATTCACAGGCAGTGGACCAGGAAGAAGAGGCTGCTCCAGTCCAAGTCCCTCGTCATGCTCCTGTGGTCCGTACTCCCTCTATCCAGCCTGGTTTGATGGCTCAGTCTCCGTCCTTTGGGAAGCAGCACCTGTCCCTGGGTGCTTTGCGTGAGTTGTTTTTTTTTTGCAATGTATCTCCTATTCTGCATATGTTCTTGTTGGTATCTTTAACTACTGTATCCATTGCCAGTGCTTCACGTCTTGGAGAAATGAGATTGCAGCATGGTGATTTACATTGCCTAGTTTCCAGAAGCGGTTAGCGGAGTGGCGTTGTAACCTCATGAACTGGAGCTAAAAGCACTAAAATATCTTGACTCACTGACTGTTTTTTTGATGGCCTGTTTCTTTCAGATAGTATTGTCCATAGGTAGCATTGTCTTCCTTCAGTAATTTTCCTTAAGTATATGCCATTATTTCTTAAAATAATGCCCAAAGACCAGGAAACTGAAGTACTACTGCATTTGGTTGGTGTGGCCAAGGTTAGGAGTTCTGAGCCCACTGAGTCACAGTAAGAACTATGTTTGCATACATTCAGTTTTCCTTGTGTGAGAGAGGTTATTTTATCTCTGTAGCCAGCGAGAAAAATAAGGTGTCAGCAGAAGTGTCTGTAAGAGCAAACTGAAAGTCATCTAATGCATTGAAATGACAGCTATTGGGACTTACTTGCTAAATTCATTGGGATATACAGAAACTGCCAGGGACCGATTGTGTGGATTGTTTAAAAGGCCTGCACATCAGTCTTGTCAGAAGGAAGCTGTGTACTTAGAGGAACTATAGTTCAGCAAAGGCTTTCAAGTCTCCATGATTTGTAGAGATATAGTGAAGTGTAATGTTTTTGTTCATTTGTTTTTCAGTGCCTACGTCTTCAAACAGAATCATACCACAAGGGGCAGACAGTACAATGCTTGCAACAAAGACTGTGAAACATGGGGCCCCTGCTCCCACTGTCACTGTTCCAGCACCACAAGCAGCTGCTGCTGCAGCTCTGCGGAGGCAGATGGCTAACCAGTCCCCAGGTAAAAGGATGGCTAATTGCCCAAGTGACCTCTGAGCAGTTGAATGTGTCTTTCACAGGAATTTAGTGCTCTCAAAGGAGAAGATAATCAAACAAAATGTGACGCAGATCTGTATTTGTTCCATCTCAGAGCTATCCCGTGTTTCTTTGTCTTCCTTCTTCCTGTAAGCTACTAGTACAAAATGCCTGAGAAACTCCCACCTCAGGTTTCTTTGTACGCCTTCTCATCTGTGCAGTGGCAGAAATGTTGATGACTCTTAGGAGATCCTGGCATGGCTATTGATCTGTGTGCAAGAAACTCTTGGAGAGCAGGGAAAGGGTGTCACTGGCCTATATTAATAACTTCACTATTAGCTATGCAATTAAAGATCTGAATTGTAAAACAATTTTAATATTGAAAAGTTAAAGGTGAACTGTTGAGTTAAGCCTTGGATCTGCTTGTAAGGTGTTGAGTTGACAGGAGAAAGGTTCCCCAATTTAAGCTTTCCTTGTTTGGTTTTAGGCATTTCTTGGTGCTTCCCCAGTACTGCAGCATCAGTGCAGAAAAGAAACAAAATTCCATTACTGGTAGAGGAATTGGATTAGTTTATTTTCTTTGCCCAAAGAGAGCATAAATGCAGAAAGTGGGCTAGTGACATGAATTCTGGCAGAGGCTAGGGTGTAAATACACAGGTCATTTCTGTCAACCTAAGATGTTACAATGTAGGTAGGGGAAAGTTTGTAAGAATAATTAGATTTGGTCAGCCAGCAACGAAAAATGTACCAACTATATAGAAAGCTGTCCGTTGCTTTGGTGTCCTTACTGAAGGCTGAGATACCAAATGTTTTGGGCCAGTTACACCACATACCTTTTAGGAACTTGGATGGATTTCTTCTGGAGATACTCATAGGCACCATATTGAATTAAATGCTTAATATGGAGATAATTTTTACTTCTTCCCCCCCCCCCCCTTTTTTTTTTTCCTTAAAGCTGTAAGTACCTCCTTGACTGAATCAACTCTGAAAAACGTTCCTCAGGTGGTGAATGTGCGAGAACTCAAGACTGGTTCATTGACTCCAGCTGTCTCTGCGGTAATAGGGTGAGTGAGTGCTCCCTTTCTTCATGGTAGCCTTCGATAGCACTTGCAATAGAGCACATCTGCCGGTGGGGAGCAGTAGTAGTACTTTACATAGTCTTAACTATGTAAGACCTAAAGTGGATGCATTTAGCGAAGAGTATTGGGTTTGTGGAATGAAAGGAAGAAATATTTTCTTTCCAGGTCATTCAAGGATTTGCTAATGGCTTGTCCTGAACAAACAATAAGACCAGTATTAACCTCCTTCTCCATTAGCCTGTGAAATGCATTTTAGTGCATCATCTCCTTTTGGGATCCAGTGGTTTTACTGCTAATATGTACTTTGGATCTGGTATCTCTCCAGTCGCTACCTCTGTTCTGCCTCTTTCTGTGAGGGAACTGTACCCCTCTGTCGCTGAGTGTGGTCTGTGGCCTTAAGCTGTTCCTTCTACTTTGTCATCCATTACAGAGAAAACCTTCTCTGGAGTTATGCCTCTTCTGTCTGTACCCAGATTGACCTGCCGAGGGAGGGAGGGAGGGAGAACTGTGCTCTGGCTTTTCTGGAAACTTGTCTCAAATTTTTTGATACCAGAATTTTGACTGAAGGGTTGGGTGTCAGCAGGGGCTCTGTATTTGGGAAAATACAGAGCTGCAAGGCTGTCTTCCTCATGAGTAAATTATGAATGTTGTCTTCTGGTATTTAATATTGAATTTGTTAAAATTTCTCATGAGTTAGCTGTAACACTTGGCTTTCCTACTTCTCTGCCTCCTACAGACAACAGCCAGCTCAGCTCATTCCAGAGATTTCTGTCTTATCACCAGGCTCTGTCACCAGCCACAGAACTAGTCCTTTTCCCTGTCGTCATAACGACCTTGAAACTGTCTTTGCTTGAAGTTTCTGCTATTGCTTAAGACCAAGATAATGCATGGCCATTTCTGGGCTGGGGAGGCAAGGGCACTACTGAAAAGTCTGAGCAAAGTTGGGCTTACTGCATAAAGCAGGATAGACGCACCACGTACATCTGATTATAAGTCCACATGGAGTTGCAAGTGTTTTATCCATGTAACTGTGGGCTATACATGCAGCTCCTGGAACAACTTCTGTTGTTGCATCACTTCTGGTTTTCATACATGTGTGTATACTCTTCACTGTCAAAGAAAAAAGGTGAAATTCCTTTGATGCAGCTTTTCAAAAAGGGAACAGAGTCTTAGAGTGGTGGTACTCAACTGCTGACTGTGAAATTTATTTCATGATTTCTTCTGCATTTTAATTGGGAAACAGTTTGGGAGCTTTTTACTATTTTTATTTTCTCCTAAAAGTGATAAACTGAAAGGGGGAACCTCTTTCTTTTGAAAGTAAGATTTGCAAACAACTCTGCTTGAGAAATTTTGCTAAAAGCAGTGTTATGACCGGGAAGAGTTCTCCACCCTTTCTTTCATCAAAACTATGATGAGAAACGTAACCAGTACTGGCTGTACATAGCCAAGGACATGAGTGAGCGATACATATCTGAGATTTGGTTTTCACTTGAACTGTAGTTAAAGACCTGTCTTTCTTTCAAGTAGTTTTAGACTTGCAGTATTGATTGATCTCTCTAACTTGTAGAGCACCAGCTAGCTTGATATCTTGAAGGCTTTTTACAGTCTTACTTTATAGCTGACCTCATAAAAATGTAGTCTCTAAAAATTCTACCCAAATGAACCATGCCTGCCAGTCAGATTCAGCACTAAAATAAAGAGCATTCACCCAGCAAAGTTAATTCATCAGTTTTTGCTACTTCAGATATCCTGGCTCTCTTTTGCCACCACAGCACACTCTTCGGGTTGTTAAGCAGTAATGATTTTTCAGTTGTTATCAGTTGTTCAATGGCCTGTGGCTAGGTGTGTTGGTGGTCCCAGTTCAGTTACTTACTTAAAGTTTTCAGTGGAAAAAAAATCCTCTTTCCACAACTGAAGTAAAAACCAGCATTTTCATAGCCTTGTTGGAGAAGTGGTGGGTGAAGTAATCTTGAGACTTTTCTGGGGAAAAGGTCCCACCCTATCATGAATTTCACAGATCTTCTGTTGTTTTCTTCTTTGTTCAGGCTTCATATGAACTTGAAATTTACAGCTGCACCTTCCCAACGTGGACTAATCTAAAGTGCTAATCTGAAGTTCTCCTTGTTTGCTTTACTTTTGCTCTGGGCAGAGGGCAAATCCAGGCCATGCAATGTAGAGAGAGAGTGCTCATTGCTGGAAGGAAGGACTTACTAGTAATGTAAAGCTGATTAAGGCACAAAACCCTATCCAAGACCAAATAGTTACGCAAAATTACTGTTTCATGCATGTGTCCCCTTCCTTTGGAATATAGTAGGAAATTTCTGTGAATTGGCCTGTAGCTGACCAAATAGTAAATGCAGTTTGGGAGTCCTCGTGCTTTAGGAGATATACACGTTTTGATGCCCAGATTCACATACTGTCTGGGATTTGCAGCCTCAGCCGTTTCTATAGTATAGAGATTCTTTATTGCCTTAGGGAGCACCTGGCCTGAGTTAAGATGGAAAGAGCTTGCTAGGGTAAGGAAAAGCTGGCCTTTGCCACCAAGACAATGCACTCAGTGTTGAATTTAAGTTTCCAAAAGCTTCTGGTATCGGCCATTTAAGCTGCTGAACTTGGTGAGCCACAGGCTTGAGATGCTAAAACTGAAAACTGGACGGCTGTTCCCAAGTTACGGTGATTTGGTGTGTTAATGGCCCACAGCATGTAGGTAGGATGCTTCACCCCAGAAGTAGCTGCCATTCTGCAGTAATTGTCTGTGGGCTCTGATGTACAATTTATTTCATGGTCAAAATTCCCAAACCTATAATGTAGAATATAGGTTAATTTTATCACAGTTCTTGCCATAACTTCATTGATGTTTATACTACACTTCAAAGATGTGAAGTGCTTCTCCCCACCACCCCCAGCTTTGTTTCCTTGCTCAGCATTTCTGAGAGTTGCATGTACTCATCTGGGTTCCACACTATAAAGGAGGCTTCTTAAATTTGTTATCCACTAGGCATAAAATTGTAATCCCCTTACCTGCTGATTTTTCATCAGCTCCCTGTAAAATAGAAAGGCCTGACTCTCTTCAGAGACAAGAGTGTGTGAAGAAGACTTGATCATTTAAGTCTAGAGCTTTAAACACATTTGCAGACTGCCTTTGTTAAATGCAGCTGATTCATTTAAGAGGTTTATTCCCTAATCAGATTTGTTCATTTGGAGTTGTGTGTGGAATCTTTAACAGCAGCGGTTGTTCAAGACTTCGGGAAGCTGTGCTTTTTTAGAGGCATGGAAGTCCTCTTTTAGACTAATCATTCACTTAACATATTAATTTTTCTTTTTAAGATCATCTGTACCTCACTCTGCAGCCCAGGCAGTCCACCAAGTTTTGGCAACTGTTGCTACAAATCAAGCTAAACAGGTATCTTGATATAGAACCCTTTCCCTGTGGAATACTGTACCTGGGCATGCTCAGCACACTTTGGGGGTTTAATTGTTGGTGAACAGGTCATCTAAAAATCTCTTTTCACAGCTTGCCCTGCATTCTTGGCAAACCATGTATTTACCTGTGACCTCAACAGTGTGATGTGAGGCATATCTTTTATTATGTCTTGCCATTTCTCTCTTTTGAAGACTTGCAGCTTTCTAATGGCCACAGCCTTGCAGCAGCGAGGGTTGCAACTAACAACAAAGGAAACTGTATTAGGTAGCAATAGCTAAATTTCACAAAAAAAACCCAAAAAACTGCTAGGCAATCAAGGGAAAGAGTAGTTTACCTATCCTGTTATTCTACTGAAAACATTTCTTATTGGTTGACAAGCTGCTAGGTTTTATGTCCACACATCAAAAAACCATGCAGCAGTCTTTGTCCCCTGGCATCATTGAGCTGTTGCCCACGGAGGCTACCTGGTCCCTGCAAGAGACTTCTTGAAAAAGATGAGTATTGACCCTGTATTTAAACGTCAAGACATAACAGGTCCTAAGTGCTTCAACCACCTCCCTCTAGTTTGTTCTTAAGTCATTGCATGACTCTTGTAAGACCAGACCAATGTTAGAAGGACCTTTGTTAATGGACAGACTGCACTGACCTGAAGTGGTATTGTGTTTTTAGACTCCTCTAACAAGCTCACTTAAGGGACAGACTCCACCTTCCTCTGTGTGTGCACCCTGTCCTATGGCATCTACAGCTGGTCCAACATCATCTGGCAACAAAATCTCAGGTAAGTTGTCTTTAGTGGATGGAAATAAGGCCTGGATGTCTCTTGCCACCTGTCAGGGTGCACAATCCAGGCAATGAAGACACTGAGGAAAAAAGATTTGCCTCCACTGAGAGGCTGCTGTGCCAATCTTGAGGGAGACAATTTGAAAAACCAAGGTACAGAGGAGCAGGAGGGTGGTTTGTGTGTGTTTTGTCTCTGTGCCTGCATCTAGAATTCAATGATACAATTCCTTGTTCAGAGTGGACTCGGAATGTGTAACCCTTATCGAGAAACGTTGAAAGCATATTTACCAAAGGCTACTGTGGTTTGACAGCAAATCAAAAGCAGCCATCTTTGCTGTTTTGTTTTTTAAACATGAAAATCATGCTGTTTTTAAATATTTTAAACATGCTGGTTTGCTCTTTAAACATGCAGCACTATACAAGTACCTGAACTAGCTTGAAATGAACTAATTCAGGTACTGGGTCTGTTGAGCATTGAGCTGTATGACCAACTTCAAAGTCGGCTCAGACACTGTCATCAGTCACACACAGTTTAGAAGCTTCTAAGGAAAGGAATGCTCAGTTTACATCATTCAGTGCAAATGGGGGAAGAGGAAACACTGAGGGAAAGAAGGAATTGATTTTTAATGTATATTAGATAATAATGCTTGCATTGGACATGCTTTTATAAGCCTCTTGCATAAATGTCTGAAATCCATCTCTGTTGGTCTTCTGCCTTTAATCCATGGATGTAGGTTGCCTCTTAGCCAGGGGTAAGAAGCAGTAAAAATAGCTAGGAATTTTATTTGACTTGGCAAACGCTTCTTAAATTTTGATTTATTGAAAATGTTAGCTCCTGAATTTGATAGCACTTTCTTTTTATTTGAAACGTATTTTGATATGTTGATGAGAGATTTTACCAAGGATTTCTTGATTTTATTGTTTAACTTTTATTGTCAAGATGATGACACCTGTCTTTGCTCTAATCTGATATATGTTATTGCCTTAAATCTTTGAAATAATTCATGCGTTCTCTGATATTGTAGCAGTAGCAGGAATGTTTCTGTGTACAAATATCAGACCTGGTATAAGTGGCAAAAAAGCTTTGTTTCCAATTGATAAAATTACAGACTGCCTCTGCAAACTACTTCCTTTTCTCATAGTTGGATGACAAGGTGCTTTTTTTTCTTTTTTGTAATGCTTGTTCTTGTAACTTACAGGACAAGGGACGGTAAAAACAGTTACAGCTGTGACTTCTTCTACAGTGACATCAGTACAAGCAACAACTGCACAGCTTAACAAAGCATTCTCGTTTTCTTCTGTGGGGTCTGTATGAATGTTAAGATTTCTTTGTATTTGATGTTAAATAGGAATATTGGCTGTTACAGCAAGTGTTACCTACAAGCTGCGTAATACTGTAAAATGGCACCTGCAAATGTTATATTGGGAGGGCAGGGGCTACACCAGAGTTCTCTGGAAGACCTTCTTGTTTGTGGAAGCCTACCTGAGTGAGGTCTGAAGGTCTGTGAGAATTTGACACAATATCGTGTCGCTTTGAGATTTTTTCAGTCTGTAACTAATCAAGAGTAAATAATGACTGGGTTTCTTGTCAGGCTTATCTATAATGGACTAGTGAACAAATCATACACTGTGTGTACCGGTATTTCTCATCATCAGGTGATGATTTGAGATTAGAGCAATATGACTGTGGTTAAAGCACCCACTCATGGTCTGATGCACTGGGTTCAGTGACTGTCTTTGAGTGCACGTCTCCACTTCTCATGGAGTCGGAGAACAACATTTATGCTGTATCTTGTATGTTGGGGTTAAGGAAGAGGAAGATGAGGCAGTCCATAGCTAGTTTTAAACCTTGTTCTTTATTTAGTGAAAAAAGAGCAGTAGCGGGAAAATCATCCCTAGCAAGTTGTGCAAGAGGTCGAACGCTGGAAGCTTCTGCTCTCAGAGAAGAACAACAAACCTGAACATGGTCATATTAACACTTGTCACCTCTGAAGATGGATTCCAAAGAGAATGACGTTGGGTTTTCTAACCTGGGCATACATATGGGTTTCAAATGCTGGCAGAGGTTTGAGAGACAGAAGTGCTGGAATTCCCAATTAGCACTTGAAATTTGTGCTGATGGTCAATCTTGCTGAATTACTTATTTATTTTAGTACAACAGAACAAATTCCATGTTTTGGCTTGAAAAACAGTCTGTTCATGAAGGTGGCTAGAGAGTCCTCATGCCATCTAGTGATTTCTGTTATAACAATAACAGTAACACAAAGCAAGGCACATGTTATGAACATATAGTTATTCTGAAATCTCTGTTATGGAGTGTTTTTTCAGATATGAAGAAAATACTACTTTGATCATGTCATATGTTTGGGGAGAGGGGTGACTCCTTGGAAATGACTGTTTGAAATTCTGCGTGTTTACCTATCTAATACTCAAGTGAATTTCTCTTTATGAAGTGGGTAACATTAAGTATTTCAGAACACGCATATTTTCAAATGGCTGGTTTCTTTCAGTCTTAACCATTTCTCTGCAAGTTTGTCAAGTGGATGTTACCTAAATGCCTTGCTGTGCTCTTCAAAGGGCTGAACTAGTCCTTTTGAGAGATGGAGATTCAGATTCAAAAAGCAAACAAACCCTGCCTTTATCCCAGGCTGCAGTGCCTCGGTCTGTAAACCATATGCTCAATACAGTGCAGTTGTCAGTGATGTCTTAGTTACGCAGCCTGACTTCTATATTAGCAGCTGGTTTTTGAGAATTGGAGAAAGCTTAAAAAGCCTTAGGGAATGAAGGTCTCTGGAGGACCGCAGTGCTCATTATGAAAGATCACAGTATTTTTGCAAGACAGAATATTTTTAGTGTGAAATAGTCACGGAAACTTAATTTCTGTCTTGCTATGAGTGATCTCCTTTTTGATGGGTGGTAGTATCCAGTTATTCCCTTTTGTACATGCACTGTATCTTACCTTTTAGCTCTTTTAAATAAACTGTAGTCTCCACTGTGGCTTCTGCTCTTTCTAGTCTCCCAAAAGCTATCAGGATTTGGTGCACGGTGTTCACCTGCTGAGCTGAATGGGGAAGAAACATACAGCAGAAAGGAGAGAATATGGGAGGATGAGGAGTGGTCAGAAGAACTTTGAACTCTGACTCTCTTTAACCCTCTAGAAACCTTGTCAGAGGGAAAACAAATGGAGCCCAGTCTGCGTGCATACTTCTCCCTGCCTGTTTAGTTGTTGGAGAAACTGTTCTTGTGCCTGTGTGCCTGACTTTGTGCAAGTCTGTACTGGAAATCTGAGTCTCAAAGCTGTGTTAATCATGGGGTGGAAATTTCAACACTTTGAGCTAAGTGTATTCTTTCCCTTTCTGCTCTTTCCTCCTAGGTCTGGATTTAATTTTGGTGTTGTCACATCAGCTGCTTCATCACCGACGCTGCCCAGCCTTGCTTCCTCGCAAGGTTAGTTTGGAAGAGTGTGCAAACAACACCTCTTCCCTGCTAAGAGAATGCTTACTCTTCCTAATTCTTGTGGTTCTTGTTTTATGTTGCAGTTCTATTATTAAAATTGCAGTAGCTGCAATAACTTTATATACGTATGCTGGATTATGCCCTGTAATGCAGAGAAATCTAGGCCACCTGCCTTTTGATTAAGAGTAAGCAAAATATTTGCTGCCAAGAACATCTAGGAGGTACTAGTTTATGAAAAGGGTAACATCCCTAGTCATTTCCTCTGCTGTCTTTAATCTGTAGATTTAAAGTTGCCGAGGTGGTCTGACACAGAAAGCTGTCATTAAGTGGAAGGAGCATTTAGTAATGGGAGTGGAATGCTTGGGATGGCTTTGTCTGGCTTCTAAAACTGAGTTGGTGATATATAGGCCGCCTTTCTGTTTCGTAGGTAGACCATATTTGCCCAGTCTGGAAAAAGGGGACTGATACATCTGTTTTATAATATTCTTGAAGCTTTCTGCCTCTAATTTCAGTCTTGCAAAAGAGATTGTATGGTCAAAATCTCACTTCCAATGTTACTGGTTGCTCTAATAAAGGATACCACCTTTTCTTACAAATCTTGGCTTGCTTATACCCTTAGACCATCACAGCCACAGCAACGCTACTAATACTCTGTTGACGTTAAGCAGAGAGAACTAACTTGGCTTAAAACTTGAAGATTCAGTTAGCTTAGGTAAATAACACTGATTAAAGGAGGAGTGGGAGGTGCAGGAGACAGACTTGTAAACAACAGCGTTGTGTGAGGGCAGTTACTTCACGCTGCTCCAGGAAATGGTAGGAGCACCTTTGCCTCTGTTAGCTGGTGATGGAAGAAGAACAGAAGGAAATTTAGTGCCTCGGGAGGAAACAAATGCTACATTATTCAGTGTCAGTTACTAATATACTTAAATATACTTAATATAGGGTAAAACACAAGGATAATACCAGCTGTGCTAAGAAGCTTTTGCTCTTTGTTATTTGATCTCCGTGCAGATTTCCTGTACCTTGTCCAAATCAACCCATAGTCCAAACACCAATGCAATGTCTTCAAGTCAAGATTTGTGTGTGGTGCTCAGAAACAAAATGACAATACATCAGATAAAACTAGTCCAGTCTCCCTTAAAACTTCAGCAGTTTCACACTGCTGGACAGCAGTATATCTTATAAGTGGAGGTGCTTTGGCAATTACATTTGAGAGCTTTTCTCTAGTCTTTCAAAGCTGAAAACAGGCTGTCTAGAAACTGGTCAGTGGTCTATAAATAGTTGAATTTGTAAAGAAAGATTTGATTCTGTAGAAGACTTTTCAAGTGCCAGAAAGTGTTTGTATGACCCAAACTCTGTTCTGAGCCATTGGTTTAAACAGAGTTCTTTGGTGAATGTCAGGAATTGTTTAGCTGAACCAAGTAAGAAGGGGTGAAAATGGTGTTAACAGCAAATGGTCTGTACTAACCAGGTCTTTTATGTTTTTATCAAACTGTTAAAAAAGAGATAGGAGCCAAAGGCTGAAGTTGTCTGTACTCAAAGAGAAGGATGGTTAAGTGGAGGCTATGACATGAAAGTAACAGTGTTTGTCACTGCAACCCTGTCCATAAAGGCTTCAGATGTCACTGTTGTCTCCTGAATGCACATGGAAGTGGCATTTACCTGATGGTCAGAGGCTTTATAGTTTGAGGCAAGAGCACTATCTAACAATCTGTGAAGCACTAACGCATGCAATTTTGTAAGAATGATAAATGAGCTTTGCATACCATAACTCAATTTATAACTTCTGTCTCTCTCACTGACAGCCCCTGCTAAAGAGTCCACCCAGACCGATTCATTTTCGCTTGCTGGGGGTTCCAAATTTGGAGTAGTCCCCGAGAGCTCGTTTGCTTTTGGATCCCTGAAGCCAGCAAGTGCTCCAGGAGCCTTAGTAGGAAATAGCTCCTCAGCAGATGGCACCCAGTCAAACAAACCTGCTGTAACAACATCTGCTCCCTCCACAGCCTCTGGCAAGTTGGATATCCCTCCATCTAAACCAGGAGATCACTTGTTTCAGGGCAATCTAGCTGGGGAAACACTTGGGAGTTTCTCAGGACTACGGGTTGGTCAGGTAGATGATAATGCCAAGACCACCACTAAAACACCATCTACCAGTGTTGCAGGAGCACAGTCAACTAAAGTATCTACAATACCTTCTGGGTTTACTTTTGGTGCTCCTCTGTCATTAGGAAAAGCTGGAGAAGCTGCTTCAACGGCAGTCACGTCAGCTAGCACGGCATCCCCGTCCATCAGTACCAGTGCCACAGGCAGTCTCTTTGGCAATGTCCAGATAACCAACACAGGGTCTTCTGGGGTATTTAATCTTGGAGGCTCTAGTGGCAACAAACCCACCTTTTCATTTGGTATTCAGCAAGCAAACAGTATGAGCACATCCACCTCTACCCCTTCTACTCTCACTGCTTCAACGTCCCTCTCATTTGGAAATTTCTTGAGTTCATCACAAACTGCTGTCCCTGCTGCAACTTCTAATAAGGGTGCAGGGGATGCCAAATTACCGTCTGTGTCAGAAAAGCCATCTGAAAATGAAGCTGTAGCAGCTGGGCCTTCACTTCCAATGACGCAGTCACCACAACCACAGATACAGCTTTCAGAGTCCATTAAAGAACCCGCTTTACCCCAGGCCACGGCCGGGGACACCGTCTCTGGGGGCTCTGGCACCACGTCGGCAGCACATCCCCCAGATGCTGTTACTACTCCTGCCTCCACAAGTGATTTGAAGGCACCGGTGCCTCCTGCCACCTCTGCATCTGTCCCACCAGATCAGAATGTCTCAGCGACAACCTCTGCAACAAACATTGCCTCTCCTGCAGAAGCCACAAGTGCGTTGGCTGCTACCTCTGATGTTACTACATGTGTTCAAAGTCCAGCTGTGGGTGCCTCTGTGTTTGCCCCCACTTCTGCAGGCTCCTCGGTGTTCTCTCAGCCTCCAAGTTCCAGCTCTTCTGGCTCAGCATTTAGCCAGCCTGCTGGTGATGCAACTGCTGCTCCTTCCACACCACCTGTTTTTGGACAACTACCAGCAGGTACCACAGCATCCTCTCCGTTTGGGCAACTCACCACCAGTACCTTGTCCACTGCCACCGCTACCACACAGGCTGCCAGCTCAGGTTTTGCTACTTCTGCTTTCGGCACCACCACTACCGGGGGCTTTGGTCAGCCAACCTTTGGACAAGCACCAACCTTTGGGCAACCAGCAAGCAGTTCTTCAGGTGGTTTTACCTTTAGCCAGTCTGGGTTTGGGACAATGCCAACCTTTGGCCAGCCAGCGGCTTCCACAGCGGCCTCAAGCAGTGGCAGTGTTTTTGGAGCACCGGCTAGCACCAACAGCGCCAGCTCCTTTTCCTTTGGACAGCCATCTGCCAGCACTGGAGGTGGGTTGTTTGGACAAAGCAGCCCTCCAGTGTTTGGGCAGAACGCTGGCTTTGGCCAAGGGGGATCCGTCTTTGGTAGTGCTGCTGCCGTTACTACTACAACATCATCTGCTGGGTTCAGCTTCTGCCAAGCTTCAGGTAAGAACAAATTGCAGGGAGATGCGATATCCCAGCGGCGCTGTCTGGCTGAAGTACAGAGAGCAGTATATCACTGGGGAAAGTAGGACAGTTTTTAATGCCTTTTTTTTTTTCCCCCCTATGGCACTTGATGGTGGTTTTTTTGTTTGTTTGTTTGGGTTTTTTTGGTGTGGGTATTTTTTTTTCCAACTAGAAAGAATAGGAGCTGCAGTGTGTGTGAGAGGGAGGCTAACGTTGGAGACCAAAGAAGCTTTTGCTCTGCTTTGCTATTCATCAGTAGGCCTCTGAATGTAGCCTTTTCAACCCAATCTTGCATTCATTTTATACTTACAAGTCTACCTTGACTTAATTTTGAATTGTTTTGTCCTGCCTGTTGCACAATAAGTGGGTTGGATTCAGCGTAGTGTAAAAGATCTTAAACTAGTACATTGTTGTAAATTGTTACACTGAAGTGGCAAGGCAGCTCTGAGACCATAATCAAGGCAAAGAATACAGATGCAGCACTTCCTTCAGTGGGCTGCGTTAAGTATGTTCAACATTGGCTGTATAGCCAGGTATAGTACTGTGTCACAATCTGGGATGGCAAAAAAATTTTAAGCCCTCAAGGTGATGGGTTAGCAAGGAACTAACCTGTTAAATCCGCTTTTGCATTTGGAGACATCTCAAAATTAAATCTAGCAGTAACATGACCATCAGCTACCTGTCTACATAGTTAAATTGAATACTTGCACAGACCAAACCTTCTTTGTCAGTCTCCTTTTGCTTTCCACATTGCTACAATATATTGGTTTTTTCCAAAGCTTTGTCTGTACAATCTTCAGAGAGCTCCCATGGAAAAGTGAAAAGTACATAATAATAATAGAGAACTTGTATTTCCAAAGAAGACAAACTAATTAGGCTCATTTAATTAAAAATGATGGCACTGTAGGCAAACTGCTTGCTCATTTTAACTACAGTAACAGAGAATAGTTAAATTGGGGGAAGCGAACTCTGCTTGAGAAAGGTATTCTAATTATAGAAATGCAAGTTTTATTACAAAATGCACATTTAAGTGAACTGGGAAATGGAATGGGGAGTTCTTTTTTTTAATCAAAACATTTCATTATCTATAACGGGAATCTTTAGGTAACAAAGCTCAGATCCTCCCTACCCAAGGGCAATCAGAATGCTACAGTGCTTGTTCATGACTTACAGCATTATTATAGCAATGTTAACAGAAATTCAATTCCCTTATATTGTTAGCAACAGTCCCACAAGTGAAAAGACCTTTTATTTTCTGTTTGTTTTTAAGTTGGCTGAAGAGAAAAGGAGAATGACTTTCAGATAAACTTTCAACAGAATTGATTATTTGTGTGTTGGCACATACTTTAAATTTGTCCAGCCTACATACATTTGGTAACATCATTTGTATCCCTGTGTTTTGGCATGGGAGACCCGTCCTCTCCCTGTTCTGGACTAGTGTCACCTCCCTCAATTGTCTTACACCCTGGTAATTGTTCTGGTGGTTTATTTTCCTTTCTTTTCTTAGCAGGTTTTGGTTCTAGTAACACAGGTTCTGTGTTTGGGCAAGCAGCTAATACTGGAGGCACTGTCTTTGGCCAGGCAAGTATTTATTGGTTTTTGTAGAAACAAGACACTGTTATGTATAGTGGACTTGTTCAGGGTTCCCTACCTACTTCTGATATATTAAAAACAAACAAAAAAACCAACCAAAACCCCCAACCAAAACAGAAAACCCAACAATTTGATATGCTTAGTAAAAAGTGTCCCAGTCTGTACCGAAGATATTTGCTGTTATAGTGGGTACCACAGCAGCATCCGCATGAATGTTTTCCAAGGGGTATGAGGAGAAAAACATTTTATCACATGCCAGATAAGATAGACATGCAGTAAGTCACCTGCCTTTATTCCATGCTAAGTGGAAGGTGGACAGTGTAGGGCAAGTTTCAAAGGCATTATTCTGTACTATAGGCAAGGTTTAAGACTTAAATAAGATTTCATTGCATTACATGTTGGAAGGTAATTGCTTGCTGGTTCATCAGCCCCTTCGTACATCCAGAGGAACAGGCCAGACAGAAAAATCAGCCTTGGGGGCCTGTGCTGTTTTGACTTATCTTAAATCCCCTTTTTTGTCCTTTTTGTGTTCTAGCAGCCATCTTCGTCCAGTGGAGGTTTGTTTGGAGCTGGAAGTGGTGGGAGAGATGGAGGCTTCTTCAGTGGTTTGGGAGGAAAGCCAAGTCAGGATGCAGCCAATAAGAATCCCTTCAGTTCCTCCAGTGGAGGATTTGGATCTGCAGCTTCCCAGAGTAAGTGAACAAAACAAGAATAGAAAATGTACTGTCATTTCCATCTGCTTTTGTGATCCCATCTGCTTTTCTGCCACTAGTTGTCTTTGAGTAAATTCAGTGTTAACATGAAAGGCTTCTAGGGGGTAGCAGAGACAGAGAGTATGCATGATGTGTAATCCAGAATTTTTCTTTTAGGTTTGTGGAAAACAAGTAGGGAAGCTGTTGAAACAAACAAGCGGATGCAAGAAGTGTGAAGAATATATACTGTAGGGAATTCTTGGCCAAATGGTTCTTTAAAATCAAATACTCTAAATTCTTGTCACTGAATTTCTGCTTCCAACTTGGTTGGAAGTTAGAAAGCTTTAATTATTTCTCATCTGCCCTAACACTGTAAAAATTGTAAAGAATCCTATGCTCAAGAGAAACCAAGTTAAGTAGTATGTGATGGATAGCAGTTTCCTCAGCTTTGTCGTAGAAATGGCTATCTTTATGCAGCACATGCAAGATATTTTATCAAAACTTGCTATAATATATGGATAAGTCATTTTTTGTGTCTAGGAGATGTGAATTTTTTCAGTCACATGGATGTAGTAAAGAAAAATAAATATGCTCAGTGGTTGGTTCGGAGATGTGGTCTGTTTTGGTAAGGAAGCAGAATTATAGAGTTCCTTTTATCAGTTTTTATCCAGGTTTGATAGACAGGGTGGGTTTCTCACAGATAAACTTGTACAAGCATTGTGAAAGCTGGGTAGATGAGAGGAATTGTGTTAAAGCCCTCTTTGGGAGGAGGAACTTGGCACTTGTCCTTTCTTTTCCTCCAGTTGTCAGCTAAAAGACATCAGTCCGCGTGGGTGTTTCAGCGAAATCAATCCGTACATGAGGCGCCACACCAACTTTCCCACACGTTGCTTCTTGCCCAGCCAACCAACCTAACAAAAGGATGCATGAAAAGTAGTTAAGAATACATTAAAGCTACCCTCAGGTTCCTTTGCACCAGGGACTTTAAGGGACTATTAGAATTTTTTTCTAGAAGCTATGAAGGATTAACAGTAAAGGCAAGAATCAATCACTGTCTATTAGTGTAATGATTATTTTTTTTTAAATGCCAGAGTCAAGTTAAAAACACACTAGTCTTGAGGTTTTTTGGGCTAACAGGTCTCGGTAATACTCTAAAATTTGAGCTGAGATGCATGTATGCTACTGTCTGCTGTAGCAATTAGTTTGAAATACTAGCAGGCACTCTCATGCCTTTCATGTGCAGCTATTGCAGATCTGCACTTGTTACATGGATTTTGGTGTCACAAAACCTATTCATAATGATTTCTTAAGTGTGGCTTTTATTTAATGAGACTGCCGGGCTTTGTGATTTCATCACTTGTGACTTGAGTTTGGCAGAAGGGGACAACAGAAGGGGTGGAGTCCAGCAGGTAGAAAGCACAAAGAAGGGGAAGCAGTGTCTAAGACATAAAAGTAGGGGAACAAAGCAAAGCTGTAGAATTAGCTGCAAGTGGCTAGAAGTAGCACTTCAAGTCTTGGGAGAGCAAATCCATTTATTTTATTACATCTTTAATGATCCATTGGGATTAATGGTTGAGGTCAGTTCCCTAACCTTGCTAATTTATTCCTCCTTTATTGCAGTGCTGGGTTTTGTGATGAAATAAAGCAGATGGTTCACCGGAGAAGAGCTTTGGTTATTCTGTGTCCTGCCACTAGATGCTAAAACTCTGTGCAGCCTTGTGAAAGATTAAAGCTTGAGTTATTTCTCAGTAAGGCTGGAAAAGTTTGGCTCCTACTTTAAGGTCCTGTCAGATAGTCATGTTAAGAAATACTGGCCATTGCCAAAATAGCTGAGAATCTTTAATTTGTGGTGGACTGATATTTATGTTGTTACAAGAGACTGATTCTAGCTGCTGTGACTTCTTGCTTGAGGGATCGTCTTTTAGTGACTGCAGCACGGGATGCAACTAAACAAATGGTCCATCACTGTGATTTGCTAGATTGTAGCAATAAAGGGTTGTCAGTGGTCTACCAGATCGAGAATGGGTCTTTGTGGAACTACAAAGCCCTGTAGGAATAAGGGAAAACTTGGCTTCTCTCTGTAGAGTGCTGTTTTCAATGTAGTGTTCATTTTGTGCTTGGGGGTTGGGGAAGTAAAAGGCATTTCCCTTTCTTCTGATCCAGCTAATGAAGTGTAATGTAGCATATTGTCTGATATGAGCTTCACAAGTATTCTTCATCTCCCCAGATTCTTCGAGCTTATTTGGAAACAGTGGAGCAAAGACTTTTGGATTTGGCAGCTCATCTTTTGGAGACCAGAAGCCTACAGGCACTTTCAGCTCTGGTGGTGGAAGCGTGGCATCTCAAGGCTTTGGGTTCTCCAGTCCAAACAAAGCAGGTACTTTGTTAATCCACTCACTATGAACACCCACACTTACCTGAGAGATATTTAGTAGAGTATTATACCATATAGATGTCTACAGCCTGGACTCAGTACATGTACAGGAATTGTCTCCAAACAACAAATAGAAAATAACTAATGGCTTAGTGAATGGAACTTTAGCTGGTGGATTCAAGGCAGAGATTTACAATCTCTTGTGCAGAAAAGCATCCAGTAAACTACATTTTCAGGTGTTCATTCCAGAAATTCCTGTTGCAGTTTAAGAGCAGAGAGCTATGTACTGTACATTGAAGAGTATAGAACATGGAACTGAATAAATTTTTCCTATTTTAGATGCTTCCTTGGAATATTATCTTCCAAACTTCACTGTGGGTTTTGTAACCCTTTTTGTCCCCATTTCTTCATGTGAGTGAATGCACAAGTGTCTACAGTGGGAACGCTTCCTCATAAAATTCGTATCAGACATGCTTCAAGTCCTTCTCTTTTGAAATCAGTCTGACCTGTCATCGTACTTTCTTCTGTGGCTGAGCTGTTGCTCTCTCTGTTGATTGAGTTAATTGAATCAAATATTGGAAATTTCACAAAACCTCTTTTCTTTTTACTGTCATCTGCCCAAAGAGCAAGCCACAAAAGTAGTGGTGACTGTGATATGTTCATTAGGACTGAATGGCAAAATGTTCATTCTGTTAATTACCAGGCAAAAATGGAGGCCCAAAGGGTCAGGCAGAGCAAAGCTTTTCTTCTCTGTCCTCAGACCATTCTTACAGTGAACATTGATGAAGATAGATGTGCTGCTCCAAGTGTGTCTATTGAAGCTTCATCACTGGGGGAAGTAGGGGAGGCTTGGTCATCCTTGAAGTTGTCTTGAGACAATGGTGCTCAAGAGCTCCCTTTGGAGAAGCAGTGCTTTGAGAGGAAGCACTCTCTGCTTTGGCAGTAGCAGTGCTCTCATGTTAGTGAAGTGGGTGAGAGCGTAATGATGATGCTATCAGATCCAACAGCCATTTGTAAAGTGGCTCTCAAGTATTGCATTCCACTTGGTAGCGGACTGAGTTTCTTGTCTCAGGCATACCTCCCATCTGTTATTTTTACTAGAGGAGGAGAAAGGCATTCCTGAAGGAAGTTCTTCTTTCATTCACCCAGTGACTCTTTCCTTGCTTTTTATTATTTTGGTTTCAAAATTCTTCTTGAGATGGGATTTTTCAAGAGGTTTCTGCAGAAGGCACATCCACTCTGACAGAGCCCCTCAGAGCCTTCTCTCCTCTGGTTATATTTGCTAAATACTGAAATGAATAGTGTGTCTTCCTCTCCCAGCTGCAGTGGAAAGGTTTACTTGATTTGAATCCCCCTTTGTCCTGGTTTCACCACTTACAAATAGTGGAGAAAGGAAAGTGAAACATGTTAATAGGCATTGCAGAAGAGAGTGTATGCTGAGCAAAGCTTCAGCCCCTGTGATAAATAGTCTAATGTCCTAGAGATAGAGGTAACAAGATATCTGATCTGTGTTTAAATAATTTAGGCGTAGCATTGTTTTGTTTTTTTTTTCCCAGACCTTTTGTGTTTACAGCCAAACAGTATCCATTACCTTGACATGGACTGGAATTTCACCCAGGGTATTAAAATGTGTGGTGGTATCCCATCCTCATCCCTAGTCAAACAAAAGGGCAGGTGTCCTTCATGTTCCACAATGTCAGTTAGAAACAGGCCAATAATATCAGCAGATGAACGTAGAATAAAATAAGCTGGGTAGAAGTCCATTCAGACCTGCAGAAGGCAGCTAAACCCCAAGCAGAAATTGCCAACAGCAGAGTTCAGTTCTTGATTCCCTGCAGGAATTGTGCAGTTCCACTGACCTGGCATTTAATCATTGCATCTTAGTTTCCACCACTTAAACCAGGATTAGATAAGACCCTGCCTCCTGAATCTTTTTGCATCACTGGAGCACCTAAAAAACAAGCTTGCAATCTACCCTCTGATCTTAAGAGATGGGGGTGACTTGTCCATTGCACTGGGGAGTTCTTCCAGTTTAAGCACTTGCATGTATGAAATTCTGTCCACAGGACACTTTTATGTCCTTCCACAGCTTTAGATTAGAAGCCAGAGTAAAACACTGCAACCAAACCACAGCAGCAAATGTTCACAAAGGTGACCTTTACAGGAGACTTTTCAGTCTGCATTGTTACATGCAGTTCCTTTGGATAGTAATTTGTTTAAATGGTGATGAGCAGAACTTTACTTTAAAACTGACTGCATAAGCTACGCTTTTTTTCTGGTAAGGAGTGCTAGTTTTATGATGAAGGATGGATATGTCTTTTTTTATATAATAATAATAAAAGCATCAGTCTAGCACCTGTTGTGTGTATTTTTACTATAACTTGGTTATTGTGCATGTTTGCTATCTCACGATTAAGATACTGGTCTTTTTTATATAAAGCAAGTGGAGATTCCTTCACAGTGTGCAAGCGCATGCATGATATATTACCACCTTCCAGTACAGCTCTGGGGATTGAGTTGATCTTGTGCTCAAATGTTCAAGAGACCCAGAATGTGGTTTTCTTCTGGATAGTCTCTTACTCAGTTGCAGGTTTTTTGCATGCATTCAGGCACTTTTATCCATGTCTTTTGTAACAAAATACCTTGCAGTTTGGAAGCTTTGTGGCGGTTAGTTTTATAAATAATGCTGTGTCCACATGATAAGATGAACACCCCCATTATGGAGATTGTCTACTTGGAAATCTAGGTTTTGTTTTCTCTTTCTGCATTATTGTTTATGTGACGTTCTTTTCCCTTTTTTGCCTCTGTTTTGCTCAGGTGGCTTCGGTGCTGCTCCAGTGTTTGGCAGCCCTCCGACTTTCGGGGGATCCCCTGGGTTTGGAGGGGTGCCAGCATTCGGTTCAGCCCCAACCTTTTCAAGCCCTCTGGGCTCAACGGGAGGCAAAGTGTTCGGCGAGGGTACAGCAGCAGCCAGCGCTGGAGGATTTGGGTAAGCCAACCAGGGTCCAGGGTTTGGGAAAACAATGTTCTTGCGTGACAAAAACTATTATGCTGTTACCTCTGCTGCATTAATGTAAAGAATATATTCTGCGATTGATGGCTAAGCTCTAAGTATCCTTGGTTTGTGGGGGTTCTGGGGCTTTTTGCTTGTTTGTTTGTTTTTTAAATATAAAAAAGGCATAGAAATAAGGCTTTAACCCCAAAGGAAATAATGTGTATGATCTCATTTTAATGCTGAAACTACTATGTTGAATCTTTATCTTTAGAGATTGGGGTGGGGGGCAGGGTGAGGGGGGATGTGAGTCATCTTGCAAGCGTCTAAGGAAATGCAGGAGTATTTTCTGTGTGCACGTTTAATGAGTTCAACTCTAGGCCTACAAACTATGCCTAGCAAAGAAAATAATAAATATCATTATCTGTGACTCTGTCTAGCCACCTTATCCACTAGTGAGATTTGGTCTAGAGATACTAATGAGAATTCAGTCTCTTCTCTCACCTTTGTGGGGTGGGACGAAGCCCTTGTGACAGCCTGTGCTCCCAGAGCAATTTGTGTTTATCCCACACTGATTGTTTTTACCTGTTTCTTTACCCCTTAAGCCTGTGCTTGGCACCAGAGCAGACAGCACATTATTCCTATTATACAGAATTTCAAACCTTGCAAAGCAGCTTCTGCAATAGGCAGCAAATGCACTTCTTCAACATGGCACTACCAGCAAGCAACTCTCCTTCACGCCCTACAATTATATTCAGACTGAATAGACCCAATTAAAAAAAGAAAAACTTCCAGTGAAAAGAGGAAACTGGATGCCTTCCCAGTCTTAGGGTTTACATATTTCACAAGCATTTGTCTTTAGTTTCAGGAGGAACTGCCTTTACGTAAGGCACATTAGAACATCTAGAAGCGTAACTTGTTAATTCCCCATGAGGTTAGGCAGATGCCCATCTGCCAGGGCACCCCTGAGCTGTGGGAGGCTTCAGCTAGGTCCTTCTGCTATGTCCTGAACTCTGGTGCAGCAAATTGGAGAGTCCCTTTGGAAAGGGTAAAAATAGAGGCAGCTTAATTAAATCCCCACAAAGAAGGATGTGCTTGTAGGGACAACTTAGCTTCAATTCAGCTGATATTTTGTTCCGTTCCAACTTTCAGCCATTGTGCTGCAGGATTTTGTACTGAAACTGGATGCGCTCAGTGACAATGTTGGAAGCTTAAAGATAAGACGGGATTCAGAACAAGAAGCATGGCGATGCAAACAGAGGTCTTGCATAAGCAGTCTGCAGACTCAAGAAAGATAATTCATTGGCTTAACTTGTGGGGAGTTTTGAGAATTTCTTCTCTATTAGAAAGGTGTAGACTCAGTCTGATATTTTCAGAGTTGCCTGAGGAATTTGATTTTGATTTTAAAAAAATTTAAAAGAGCGTGCAAAATTCCCAGGCAGCTTTACAAAACCCAAATCTTACTGCAAAATTTTGAGCAATAGTTTAATTCTGCAGTATAATGTAGCATCTGTGCAGGACTTCCTTTCTGCCTTTCTCTTGAAGTGAAACTTTAAAAATCCCAAATCCAGAGATGTTACTTGCCAATACGTTGTGCAGTATTAGCTCTGAGTTCCTGAGAACACCCTGCTAACTTAATACATGCAATTCATTGCTGCTTCAGTTCTGAAAAATCTGCATCACTTGATAAATGACTTGGGTGTCAAAAATAGAAACCACTACACTTCTTCAAAGTCTGCAATTCCAACTGTTTGTGAGCAAATACTGTTTTGCTTTCATAAACTAACCTCAAGTGCCTCTCAATTCTGTTTTGTATAGGAGCTTTACAAAAGACCTGAAAATCCAGGCAAGATAGGTTTGATTAAATTGTTACCAGGCGATGACTGTATCTCAGGTCTTTTATATGTTTAAAAAAAATAAATCTGTTCCATAGCTTAAGCTGTTTCTCTGTTCCTACTATGCTTAGCATTTTTTCAACAGGCATGTTCTTCTAGTTGTAACTGAAAGAAACAGTTTGAACCACAAGTTTCCATGTCACTATTTTCACCTCCACTTCCTTTCGCCGGGTGTGTGTTTAGTGGTCTAGTCCTGAGGAGATGGAGCACTGTAAGAACCTCTTGTTCTCAAATGCATCACCCCATCTTGCTTCTTTTAAAAAAGAACTGCAACACCTGTTCTGTCCATGCTGAGAAAATCACATTTGTGGTTCTGGGCTGAAGTTGTCTGCAAGGTACATTGGTCAAGAGCCAAACCAGAGGCACAGGGGATGGTTAGCAGGGCCAAAGATGCAAAGTCACTGAACTGCCCATTGTAGCTAATGCAGTATATGGAAGTGGTGTCTGTGGTTGACAGTGTCTGGGATAGGAGAAGTGATGTCCTTTACCAGATGAATTGCTTGTCACACTGCTACAAGGGTTGTCTTTTATCTGGAGAAATATGTTTTGATGTGGCTTGTTTTTTTTTTGTTTGTTTGGTTTTTGTTTTTTTTTTTAAAGTCTACTAGATCTGGATGGATGGGGAGGTGGGTTAATGTGCTGTCAGTTCATATTTTAGGTCAGAAATGACAGTAGCTTGTGTGAGGCACAGCCTTGCAAAGCTGGCACGCTATTTGACTTCACCAACTGTCTGCTCAGGGGAGGGCTGGTGCTGGGTTAGTTGTAGTAGCATTGTGCACTTGCAGAGCTTTAGCGGAGCTTGTCATTTGACAATTTTGTGTCTGCATTTTTCCCAGTTTTAAGTTAGAGAAAAAATTGAAGCTCATTTTTTGAGTGCACCTCTTACGTTCAGAATTGGGAGAAGTCTATGGGGGGAGCAGAGAACCGTAATGCATATTGTGGTCTCATTAGTGTGTCATGCTGATAGCTCTACAATACCTGGTTGGACAGAGTGGGTGGAGAAGGGAGACCAATTTCCATACATAAAAGTGTTTCTTATTTCAGTCCCCAAAAGCATTTAGGGAAGTAAACCAAAGGTGGTGGGGAAAAGTGCCACGTAGGTGCAGATCTTCAGGAAAGCACTGGAACTGTGTGTGATTCAAAATGGGCTGGGGAGAGAAAGGAATTGAGAAATCTGCAGACAGTTTACATGGGCAGTGGTAAGGTACCATCTGAAAGTTGAGAGTCTGGGCTCTGTATCTAGGTTCTGCTTTGTGCTCTGGCCATGAGTAGCTCAAACCAATTCTGTGTTTGCTGCCCTGTTTGTGAAACGAAACAATGCTGTACTTTCGAGCTTAAAGGGGTGAATTAATATATTCCATTTGATGGCAGGAGTTGGTATTTCCAAGCACTTGAAAACATTACCCTGTGTAAGCATGAACATATTTGCCTTTCTGCCTGGCACAGAATGGCAGCTGAGCAGACATTTGTACGTATGATAGCCTTTCCCAAACCAGAAAATCACTTTCCAGAATGAACAATTATAATTATTCATATCAGGTGGTCTCGCTTTTTTTATGTATCCTCGTTTAAGGAGTGCACTGTTATCATTGCGGGTATGGGGACAAACTTGCTGTGTAAGTGAGAAGGTGCTTGCAAACACAAATTTTCTCTCTAAACTGCAGGTTTGGTGGTACCAGTAACAATACAGCATCGTTTGGCACGCTAGCAAATCAAAATACCCCAACATTTGGATCGCTGTCACAGCAGGGTACCGGTTTCGGCACACAAGGCAGTGGATTCTCAGCTTTTGGGACAGGTGGAGGAGGTAGGAGAAGCTAAAATATAATGAACTTAACAGGCCCTATGTCTCCATTTTTCCCTGGAACTTGGGTGTGACTCCTCATCTCCCTGTCAAAAATCTGCCTGGTCCTGGTCATGCTATAGGGAAGGCACTGTGTCCTGGAGAACTGAGCTGCAGGGTAGCGTCTTCTCAGACGTTAGCTCATAATTCCATCACTTGATTGGCTGTGTGGCATGTCAATAAATCACTCTTCTTCTGCACACCTCATCAGATTATTGCTTTGCACCCCTTTTTGTGGAGTTGTTCTTTCTTCTCAAAGGAAAGTACCATATGCATGGGTATCTGTATGTAAGTACTTAATGTCAGAAGAATATGCACTGGAAAATTGAGCTAGAACACCAATGGCCGAATTTTTATCTGATGTAATTCAGTGAAGCTGCAGTGATTGACACAGGGCTGAGAACAGAGCCTTTGAGAGAGGATATGTTCATTGGTGGTCTGCCTGTCACCATTGGCTTGCATTAAGCACAAACTTCATCTTCAGAAAGCAGCCCTCTATTTTCATGGAGAGGTGAATAAACCAGGCACATTGTATGCAGTTGCTACTAATGAATGGACCTAGCTGATTAGCAGTGAAAGCAAAGCCCTCTTAGGAACCAAGGCAAGTCACTTTTCTTCTAGATGGAGATTTGACTTTCATTGTTTGCCCATCACTCTTTCCCTGGCCTAAGGCAGGAAAGAAATGTTTTTCAATCTGTGTGTGGGAGGGGACATTTACTACAAATGTTATGCATTCATTTTACCTTTTAACAATTATTTTTCTAATCTTGCATTTCTTTCAGGGTTTGGTTTTGGATCATCTAACACGTAAGTACCATTTTGTGTCTAACTCTTCATTAAAAATACGAACAGAATCAGAATAAAACAGTTGAATGGTTTACAAGAGCAAGCTTTGAAAGTAGCAGTAACATAATAGTTCTGATTTCCTTTCTGGTGGCACTGCATAGAGCTCAAAGTCCAGGCTCTGAATGTGTGCTTTCCAGTGAGTTTAATCTTTCATATAAGAGAGAATTTTCAGTTAGATCATGCTCTTTCTCCACCTCTCAGGCACATGATGCGTGTGCTCAAGCTGCATGTGTGAATCTAGTATCTACTCCATTTATCAGGTTGAAACAAGGAGTGAAATAAATCGGTACTTTTCCAGCTGAATTGAGGTGATGATTTTTACAGTTAAAGAATGGGACTAAGAGCTGAGGTTAACTCTGTCATCCACTCTGCCGCTGGCTTGCGGGATTACTTTTAGCAAGTTTCTTAAACTTTGTTGTTTCCCTGCCAAGTAGAGAGAGCACGTATCTCTGCGGATGGTAGGCTCTAGAATAAGCATAATTATATCTAGTTAGTGTGTGTTGATGCAGTCTCAGGTAAAAGAAGGTAGAAATACCAATGCATTCTCATAATAAGCTTCTGATACTAGGGAGACTGGAAGTTTGAGAGATCTGCTGAATTAATACTGCCTGAGGGAGACTCTAGCACTCATTGCTGTGTTGGTTTTTTTTCTTGCTCCACAGATCTTCCTCTGGGTTTAGTGGATGGAGAAGCTAGGAAAATCCTGAACTCTCCTGTAGAACTGTGCTGTAGCTCCTGCATTCATGACTCACCTACAGGATCAATATCCAAACAGCTTTTCTTTTAAATACGAGTTCTCAGACTTTTTTTTTTTTTTTTTAAGAAAAAGATTCTGCTTATTTTTATGCAACACTTGTTCTCGCTCTATATTAAACTATTTTATCTGCCTTGATGTTATTTGTGTTGGAAGGGTTTATCTCCCTGCATCTAGAGGAAATAGATGTATGCTGTGATTACCAGCCCCATACTGGACTTAGCTTTATGTTGTTCATCCCTTGCCTAGACAAGGGGGTAGCTCACGTTGGTTCCTGATACAAACCAGCACATTTTTCATTGAAGAGAATGACTGATTATCCTAGGCCCTTAAGAAGGGGCTGAAGTTTGCCCTGCTAATTTTAAGTATAGGATGGGGCACATGCTTTTCTCACTGAAGTGCTAAAAGTGAGTCATGTGTGAGCCAGAGGCTTAGTGGAGAAATAGGAAATTAACTGAGAAGAAACTGGCAGCGTGCAGAACACGTTCCCATGGCAGTAACATTCAGCAAAGGGGTGGGAAGTAAAAGCTCTCCTATTTTTACCTTTCTCTAAATTTTACAGAACTCAGAAAATGGAACTCAGGTTATAGGGAAAACTTCTGGCCCTTGAATTAGAAGTGTGACCTCCATCCAGAGGCATTAGTGATTTTGCTGCTTAAGGCTTTGGCTGTTGGATTCTACTGTCAGCTACATTTTTTCTAACATGTATGAGATTGTACTTTTTCCCTGTAGCTCTTAGCTTTAGTCAATATCATTTGTGAAATTCTCATATGTTTATACTTGAACATACTGAGCAAATGTTTTAAAGAATGCCCTGAAGGCATTCTGGACAAACACTTTTTCTATTTGATGCATCTGACCTCCATGAAACCTCTAAATGATGTAATGGGTTTTTGTTGCTCTGTGAAAAATGCATTTGAAATAACAGCTTATGTATTAGTTGAATACATGCAGATTGGATGGTTTTATCTTGTTGGTCCTTTCAGGACATTTTGGGGTACTTCTGCTTTTTCTATTTTCAGCAGAAACATTCTAACTTTTTTTTTTTTCCCCTAAATACTACACAATATGATGACAAGTGTCATTTTCTGGTTTGGTGGGCATGTGGTCACTTTTTGGAATTGTAAATAGTTGATAACTGCTTGTTTTCATGTCCAGTGTTGTAAACTAAATACTTATATCTATCAACACTTCCTGAAGAAACCGTTTTTTTCAAGTCAACCTAAAATGTTAGCGTTTGACCTAACTCCTGTCCTAGTTGTGGAAAGTGTCCTTCCTATCTCTGCACCTGGGAATGACATTAGGTAGGTGCCCTTTAAAAAGGAAGACCACTGAAATACAGGAAATATAGTGTACAAGGAGGGCTTATTTTTAGATCTGGAGAGGCTTTGCAAGGCTATAGGCTCTAAGGCTTTTACATATGCCCAGGATCGTGAACCCTGGCGTGCCGCATGTCCTATTAGAGGCAGCACTGTTGTCGGGGTTTTGTTTATAACCTCCCTTCCCCTCTAATGGGAGAGAGCGAGCGCTAGGGATCCTGGCACCACAGCACTAGAACAGAGGAGAAAATGTTCTGAAATTTGCTGGTTTGGAGATGGAAGAAAAAGCTGAAGATGGGTTGAAGTGTGCCCTCCCAGTATGTTCTCCTTGACTATACAACATTTCTTAAGGCCTAGAGGTGATACTGCTGTTCTGCTTTGCTTCCTCTTTATAAATAGCAGCTGGCCCAAACCATTGACCTTAAATTCTTTGCATTAATCTCCCCTTGCTGTGGCATGCGACACCTCCTAGCAAGGCCGTATCAGCTGTGCTCCCCCAGATAGCTAATAAACCTCTTGCTATGGAGAAGATTGGCTTGGTAAGAATGTGATGTTGGCGTGCTGAGCCATTTAAAGTTTCTTTTTTGGAATGATGGGAGCAGTTGGGGGTTGTCCCTGCTGTGCTACTTGGTACCTGTTTAACTCCTTTACCCTCTGCAAGTGAAGAGCTATTAGAATTACTCCAGGTGCGGATTGAACATGCATTTTCCTGCAATGCTTCCAAAAATCATGGCTGAAACAACCCAACCCCCTGAACTATCTGCCCTTGAGAAACAGGTGCTGTTCCTGGTTTCCATAGTAGCTGCTGGAGGAGCCGAGCAGCGTAGAGAGGCTGATCGTGACCACAAGCCCACAGGAATATGCACAAAATGTAGCAAAGTCGACTTTGAAAAACCTGCATTTTTATTAGATGACTCAAGGACTTGGCAAGTGCGTGTGGCGCTTGGTTGGTGGTTGCCAGAAGCTGTTACAGTCTGTCATCTGTGTTAAGTGGCCTGTGATCTCATGGCCTCTGTCCAGTTTTTTGTGGACAGATGTCCACCAAAGAATAAAGCTACTAACACAGATAGCCCCAGTCTTGGCAGACCTGGTAAAGCAGCCAAGGACTAGCTGGGCTTGGAGCCCTTGTTTCAGTAGTTTTGTTGTCTGTGCTGGTTAATCCTCAAATAACTAATAGCAACCGTTCCACGGCTACTCTGAAGGAACTTATCATTGTCTGTGTTAATGTGGTTGTATCTTTTTTTCATGCCATTTCAGTATGAGAAGAAATCTTCCAAGGCTTTTATCAAAGGTGAATTCTTAATTATCTCTAATGAAAGAACACACTTATTGTTCCCTCCCCTGAGACTATGCCATGGCCTTGAGGCAGTGGCAAGCCGAGGGCTGGTGATGCTCTGCTATGGCAGAGCGCTAGTGATGGTGTTACAGACTTGGTGGGCAGAGGGGAGCCTGAGGCGCAGAGAGGATCTCCCCAAACCCATGGAGAGACCAGACCGGGGATTTCTGCTTCCTTGAAGGCTAAAAGAGCAACAAAGAGGCACAAAAAGAAAGAAGAATTACTTAATCTCTTGTTTTAAAGGTTTTTACTGTATAATATTTGGTATTCCAGAATACGCGTGGTCTCGGCCATACCCCTCCATCAGGATCTGTCTCCTGGGAGGGAAGAATATAATTTCTTTGGCCCTTCTGTGCCGCAGTGCCATGGTGCAGAGAGGCGACCAGAGGACAAATGCCGGTGGCATCCGTCTGCTGTCAAACCGAGGAGGGATCGCAGGGCTGAAGTTCATCCTGTGCTGCTGGGTTATATCCCTCGGCTCAGCCTCATCGCTGATGGCCACTTTCCTGCTTGAGCAGTGCCGGGGACAGAGCTGACATGCTGATGACCAAAACTTTGGCAATGCTCTGTGGGAGAAACCAGACGTGTTTCTGACACGACCGTCCGGCTCAGGATGGGCTTATTGGCCTCAGCAGCGAGCTGCTGTGGTGTGTTTGCGTGCGTGTGGTGAGTCTCAGGGATGAGTAGGATCTCTGTGAAAGATGGTGGAGGTTAGAAAAGTGCTGCTGAACATCTCGGACCTTGGTTCCAGCTGCTGGGAGCAGGGAGCGAGGCAGTGGAAAGGTGAAGGCAGGCAGTGGCACTTACCTCTCCTCTCACCCCTTTGCCAAGGAACCAGGGGCGCAGCCTTGGCCAACACTGGTCCCTGCACCCTGCCAGCAGTCCTGCGCAGAGCTGCCTGCCTTCGCCCCGTCAGTCCGTGTACGTGTCCCTGCTGCTGCAGGCCCAGAGGCTGAAGTGACATTTTATTTATCCCTTCTTAGTTTTCATGTGTCCTGCCCTTGTGCATTGCTTTCAGCATTGCTTACAAGGAAAAATAATCCTGCATGAGGCTTTGGCATGAGTGTGTCTGGTAGTGCCGGGGGAGTTTTTGTTCCTAGATAAATGTCGCGTTGAGCCCGAGGGGCTGGGAAGAGGCGGCTGCAGCTCGGTGGGGATGAGCAGCCCTCGGTCGGCAGCAAGACCAGCTCCGTCCTTTCTCCCTCTCGCAGCAGCGAGGCCCTGGGGTCTTGCAGCCATCGAGAAAAGACCGACTTCCTCGCTGAGGAATGAGCCTGGATGCGTCGGCATGTTTTTCAACTCTGCAGGCCTACCTGTGCCCATGGGCTTCTGTCTCGGCTCCCCGAGGGTCCCGCGGTTATGCACAGCACGTTCCCTGTCTCGCACCATCCCCACTTTGTTTTTCTGCAATTGCCAGTAGGTTGCAAAGCTCCTTCTCTGCAAACGTGTCTCTGGCTCCCGCTGCAGAGCTGGGACTTCTCCATGCATGCCTTTATCACACACAGGCACACTTTGTGCTGCCAGCGCCTGTATCTGAACTCGCACCGTTCCCTGAACACGAGATAAAAACGAAGTTGTGTATTGCCAGCAAGCGCGTTGCTCGAACGATATAGCGGGGCTGTTGCTGAGCCCTGGTGCTGCAGGTTCCTGGGCACACGCAGCCGCGGGCGGTGCTCTGGCCTCAGTCCTGCCTTGTCAGTGTCTTATTCCAGCGCTGGAAGAGACCACCACCATCTCATACCACCCTCTCTCGGAGCAGGGTGCTGGAGTCGCTCCCGGGTCTGTGGTTCTTGCAGAATCCCTCTGTAGTTCAGCTCTGCAGGTGCCAGGAGCTTCAGCGCTTCAAATGCCCTGTGCTTAAGTGATGTACGGCTTCTGTATCAAAGGTGAAATAAGCTATTGTTCTGTTTTGAGGGGGAAGTATGGGACAACCCCAAAGTTACGAATCGGGGTAGGGTCAGACCTGCCCCGCCAGTGCTGCTCGACTGTGTTCGGGCTTTCTGCCAGGACTCTACCCGCTGGGTTCATGGGGACCAAGTTACAAAGGTGTTATGAAAGGCAGCCTTGGAAAACTCGATGCAGACTGTTTGATGAGCTCTGTTATAATTACGTGCATGTAACACATGACACAGTATTTTTATTTTTTTTTTAATAGATGCTTCAAGGCTCTTCAGTGCATTGCTAAAAATATTTTGCTTTAAAACTTGAAAACATGAAGGAATAAAATGAGCATGTGCAGCTGCTGCACATGAACAGCTTAACAAGATGTGAGATAGAAGAAATAGGAAACAAAACTTGATTTGCATCAGCAGAGGGAAGTCCCTGCAAAAAGTTTCGAGCAGGGACTGTGGAGGCCAGGGTGTATTTCTTCAAATGAAGGAACCGTTCCCTCAGTCTGTTTAAAACCGAGGTTAAAAAATCACAAAGCCAGCGACAAAACCTCTAGAAAGGTGATGTTTGATTTGTAGCCTCAGCATTCACAGATGCAGCGCACTAAAGGATTGGAAGCACCAGAACTGGGCTCCACCATCACCTCAGCTCTGCTGGGTTCAGCAGCCACCATCCTTCCCACCGTCCTCCTGATCTTTCTCAGGGGGTTTTCCAGTGTCTCGGTGCAGATAATAAGCGACCGGGCGCTTTCAGCTTTTTCAGGGTGTCACCCAAAACAGCTGTGAGTTGGCTGGTGTCCCCTCTCTCCCCTTCCCCCCCCTCCAAAACTAGGACATCTAAATTTAACCTGCTATCAACAGATGAGGCTGGAGAGTTTCCACTGTGGAAAGGAATCCCACTCAGAACCTGTCCTCTCCTCTGCTCAGGCTCCATCCGTGCATTCCTTTCCTCGAGCTGTGACCTCCCATACGTTTTATTCCTCCCCTTCCCCTCCGGCGCTTGGGTTCGTCTCCCTGCTACGTGCTGGTGGAGCTTCCCAAACTGACGACGTGGCTTTCCGTGTTTTACGTGGGCACACACCTCCGTGGTTTGGGGATGATGGTACCAGGTCTCCCTGCTGCCCGGCAGCACCGTGCAAAAGGCTCTCGAGCTGCAAAGGTTGGCTACAACCTTTAAGGGGCATTATCCGGCTTTGTCACGGGCTCTCGTTTGCTCCAGGCGGGACCCGAGGAGATGCAGCGAAGGGGAGACATCGGTGTGAAGTGCACCTTTTTGGGGGTTGTCCCACAGGTAAGGGTCCAGCCCCTGTGCTCGGGACACATGCCAGGAAAGCCCCAAGCGTGGTGTGGCTCCGAGGGTCCCAAAGGTGCTGGGTGGGAGCCGATGCAGCACCGTGATCTTGCAGCAGACAGAGCAAGTCTTTGCTGCTTTTCGGAGAAGCCTCGATGCTTCTTTGCAGGCAGGATCGGAGAGCAGCAAACCAGCAAAACTACTGAAAGATCAAAAAATTAAAAAAGAAAAGAAGGAGAAACCCATGTCTGCCTTGAGGCACAGCCGGTGCGAAGGGAGCCCACGGTGGGATCGGCCCGTGGCAGAAGGAGCTGGAGCACAGACCTGGAAGGTGCCAGGGTTGGGCCCTGTGGATTAACGGGTGAGCACTGGGGGCCAGGCACCCCCCTGCTCTCTGAAAATAATTGTGACAGTTTCCTTTACTGGAAAGCAAGCAGAACCTAAATATGAAAACTGGGGGGGAAAATAATGAAATGAATACAGGGTGGTATTTGAAAACCAGTCGTATACTGCAGCAGCTTTTAACCTCTCGTTTGCCCGGGTCTGAAAGGGCAGGGCTGCTCTCCGCTGCGCCGGGTACCACGGCCTGCCTTTCTCCAGATGCGGTATTTACAGCTAACATCTGACCAGGCTTTTGCTAAATAAGCAGTGTTGGGAAACTGAACCGTGCGGAAGTTCAGCTGCTGCCTGCGCCAACCGCCTCGACTCTGTCCTGCCATCACAAGATGCACAGCAGCCTGGTAATGAAAAATGCAGGATGCCGGCTGGTAGTTTTAAGCAGAAACCTCCACACTCTATCTGATGCAGCGTAAGAGCTGAAATGGAGAGAAAAGGCACTCGTGGTAAATAGGGTATTTATTGCCGGTTTGAAATGCGAGTGCAGAGGTGGTGGAGCCGTTCGTTTAAAAACAGCCACCGCCCAAAACCACTCCAGGCAGATGTTTGAAAATTTCACTTTATTTCTCTTTTATAAAAGCCAGTTTTGGTTGGTTTTTTTTTTTTTTTTTTACATCTCTGTAAGTGTCCAGACTCGGTACATCTTGTTTTTATTTTCACAGTATCTCTGCAAGACCAAGGACGATTCTTATTGCTGCGCCAGGAGCCAGGGCAGGAGGGATGGCGATGCCGAGGTTCAGGCAGCCCTCGCCTTCCCCCCTCCTCGCTGCTGGACCCAGCCTTGCTCTCCTCCGCGCCGGCTCAACAGGTCTACCCCTCCCCAACGCCGCTTAATATCTTTGTTGACTCTCCGAGGCGCTGCCCCTCTCTCACCACGCTCGTCTCGGTGTCAAGGGTAGGAAACGAGAACCGAACGGTCCGCGACGCCGTGTCGGTCGTGCTCGACGGCGCCTGCCAGCCCCCGCCCCGCTGCGGGTGAGGGTCTCGGCCAGGGCTCGCCCTGCTCTTCCCACCCTGGACCGCTATGGGATGTTGACAGGGATGGTCAGGCTACTCTCTCCGCTCCCGTGGTGATTTGGGGCCACAAAGAGCTGGGGATCATCGGTGGGAGAGGTGAGGCAGAGAGAAGCTCACGTACGTCAGTATCCCGTGTTGGTGCCCCATCACCTTCCCAGCGTATCCTTTGTGCATTCCCGGTTCTGCAAAAAGCTGCCAGAGAAGGAGCTTTATTTACCTCTGCTTATTTACCACTTTACTTGGTGCAGGATGCCCCAGGTCCCCAGACATTTAAGTCCCCGTTGGGACCCTGTCAATACGCGTTCTAATCATATGGCTATTAACCAGCCTTATCAATAGCGATGTCTATAGCACCTGTTACTTCCAGCCACGTTCCTTTTATATTCAGTCTGTCCCCGTCAGTTTTGTCATGAAGCAGCATTGGAAAAACATCACTTTTAATCACAACACACAAAATCTCAAAAGAGGCAGCATCACTTTTCTGTGCCGTGTCTGGTGATGTGAATGGCGGTGGAGGGGCACGTTTCAACCTAGGCACGGGATAAAGGCATTCTTTGGGAAGGGAGGAGTCCATGCAAAGCCGACCCCAATGTGAAATTTGAATTTCATATTTACTGCTTAGCTGGGTCTGTTCAGTGCAACAGGACGAATTAGCCAGGAGGTTACTATCAAATTGCACGGATGCGTCCAGTCCACCAGGTAGAGGGAGTAGGAGGAACCCGGTTTACTTAATGCACTGGGAGACTAAGTCCAACACAAAGCTAAGTGGAAAAGGACGTAGGTGTTCCCTGAATGTGGTTTTTGGTGACTGAGAAGAAATCTTTCCTTGGAATTCCTTCGTGCAGCTAATTAAGACAACTGGGTCTGATATCTTCAACCCATGCTGACATCAGTGAGAACTGTAAGTACTCAGCACCTGGAGACAAAGTGAATACCAGACATAAACACCCCTTCTGCTCCCACCCGCGGGACTCCCCAGAAGTGCATCTAAGCGGTAGCCAAGATGCGTGCAAGCGTTATCAGCTATTCACCCACAGCTCACATTTTGTCCTCTTCTGCATGTATTGCCTAGGAGAAAATACAGACAAGTCCCAAAGGGCTGTGCCAGTAGAGCTATAGTTAGGATTGGAATCCATGTAAGAAAATGGAGTTTAATACAGAGAGTGACTGTGCAAGTCAAAGTCTCCCTAGCTTCATCCTTTATAGTCCCAAGGCCTGGATTTAGGCAACCTTTGGCTCATGGATTTGGGTTTGATCCAGTCCGTTTGTTTGCAAGCTGCTTGTAATGCTGGACTTCCTACCTCAGAGATCTGCCCGTTGAAGAGAGCAGCTCCGTGGCTGAGCATCTCTGAAAACCAGTGCATGGAGGAGGGTGGGCTCCCCTGGAAACGGAGGCATGCTTGCAGGGACCCAGGATCCTTGTTTGCTGGTTTGAGACTGTCGGGGGGGGGCATATCTTCTGGGCGTGCTTTCCCCAGGCAGGTGGTGATGTTGAACCTGTTGCCAAAGTAGATGGCGTGGCTTTGGAGAAGTGAGGAAGGAGAATTTCTTGCTGGTAATGTCCGATGGGGAAGATGAAGATGGCAATAGCAGCTAATTGGTGCCTCTCCGAGGGGAGAGCCTTTTGAGCAGCGTGTGTGCGGTTGTAAGACCTGTTTAGACCAGCTCAGCAGGGCCAGGCTCGTATCTGGCACGCCGAGCACTCTTCAGTCCCGGCTCTTGAGGCAGATTGTTAATAAGAGGAAGAAATGGTATCTAGGGGAAGGAGCTGCAGAGGGAAAGGGGAAGCGATCTGCCTCGGGCCACGTGCTGGAGCAAGAGAGCAGATCGTCCGCTGCCCGTCCTGTGCCCTGTCCTCCAGATGCCACCTCTGCTGCAGAAATTCCTCAGCCGGCAAACCGTGCCCCTTCCATTCAAAGGGCTCCTCTGTGCTGCGCTCCACAGAAGCGCATCTGGTTATCTCTGAAGCCATCTGGTCCTTCTTAAAACCTGCAGGTTCCACCTCCTGCTTCAAAAGCACCTTACTTACTGGTGGATCTACACCCAAGACTCGGGTGTTGCCCTGCTTGCACCTTCTCCTGCATTACCCTTTGCTACATAGATGTTTGTGCCATAACCAGACAGGTACGGAGTCACCCATGGTCCTGTCTGTACCCCATTCCTGACAGTTGTGTAGACATGAGGTCATCTGGAAGAAAATGATCTACTAACCCCAACGTGATTTGTTGTCACGGGAAGAAGAGAGGTTTTCGTAGCTTTTGCTTATAGTGTTTGCTAGGAATGGGTGCCTGTTATTTTCAGACGTGGCTGTTCCTGAATTATGGATATTGCTGGGTAGACTCAGTAGATAAGATCTGCCCTCGCTTACACCCATGCATCTCCAATGACTTCAGAAGGATCCTTTTTATATCCTGCTCTTCTTACAGCACCGTCATTTGGATTTCATGGGAAAACAGGGCAACAGAGCTTCACCCAACAACAGCCGGTGCCCGAGCTGTTGGCTCTTATGCCACGAGAAGGTGAGACTGTAGGCTAGCTGGGCAAACGTCTGCGTGTTCTAAAGACAAACCCAGTGGGACATCCCCCCCTCCCCTCGATTTATGTTGACTCCCAGGGCCACGATACCAGCTGTGAGATTATCCCATATTCTAATGCTAACAGGAGACTGAGATCACCAAGTGTAAGCTGTGCAAGTTTGCTTGCTACCCCTTCTGCGAAGCAGGGAGATGGCCTAGTAGCTCCCACTCAAGAGACATCCTACAGCAGGTTTGTTATTTGCATTGCTTTTGAAACGGAGATTATTTCCATGCTTCCTCGTTCCAGGTTTTAAAATCAGGAAGATTTTCCTTTTATCACACTTCATCCAATTTCATGCCCTTTTCATTTATCAGCCCGTGACACACTGACAATCTATTCCTTGTTTCAAAACTTTCTCCTGAAAATTCTGTAGAAAGGACATTCTGCCTGGTGGTGTTTTTGTTGTTTTTTTTTCAAACATAGCTTTAAGGCAAAAGTTTGGCAATGCAAAGCAAAGTCTACATAAGGCCGCATGACTTGGATTTGCAACTCAGAACCTTACAGCTTAAAAAAAAAAAAAAATCCTTATCTCAAATAGTCAACTTTTTGCTCCAGGAACTTGTTTTGTTCTCAACCAAAAAGGAAAAAAAAAGACTCTTAAAATCCCAAATAAAATGTTCTGATTGTTCTGGGCAGTCTGGACAAGCTAATGAGACTGAAGTTCAAACAGTAACTAAAGTAGGGAAGGAAAAAAAAAAAAAGCTATACGGGTAGACATCAGTGTTAGTTTCTTCCCTTAGGAATCCAGTGATGAGACAGACCCCAGTCAAAGGTCTCCTCTTTAGCTTTAGCACAGTGAAATCCGTCCCAATGGGAGAAGGTAGAATGGTTGCATTTGTTAAATGAATAAAAAGTGCATTTTGATTTTGCTCAGATTATACGTGTGTATTCTAATACCTAAGTGATTGTTTTGCTTCGTTGTTGGTTTTTTTTTTTCTTTTTTTTTTTTTTTTTTCTCCCTTTTGGTGCCAGGACGCCAGGTTTATATTATCGATGTTTTGGAGGTATCACCACAAGTGGTGGTCCATCCTTTGGCCTCCACATGAGTACCTGAGCATCATTGGCATTGGGTTTGACAAGGGCACTGGGTGGTATTGGCTCATTCTTGCTAAGGACCTGGGGCTGCTCTTGAGCAGAGGGTTCCTGCAGCTTGGCACGCTGCCCCAAGGGTCTGCTGGGATTTACCTCGATGCCCAGCCTCATGCGCCATTTGATAGTCTGCAAGGTCACCATTTCGTTGGTAGCCGTGTTGGTTGCAACCAGCCAGGTGGTGAAGCTTTGATCCCGGTGAATGCTCGTGAGTTTGGCCACGTTGCTCTCGCTGACGGGCACTGCCCACGTCACGCTCGGGTAAAAGTTGTCATTCATGCTGATGTTGAACTTGGACTCCTTCTTCGTGGGACCCACGATGGTGCAGGTTTCTGTCGTGTTTCCATACCAGGGATAGTTCACTCCATCTGAGTCACTGATGGCCTGGATTTTACCGTCCAGTAGATCCGGAAGCTCCCAACTTGACCTGCCATAATCAACGACAAATTATGGATAATGCATTAATTAATTAGTTTAGAAACATGCCAGACTTGAAGGAAGGAGAGGAAGTAGTTCCGAACACATTCCCCCTTTAGCTTTTACTGGAATTTGTGCCTTTCATTTCCCCTTTAGCTTTTACTGGAATTTGTGCCTTTCAAACCGCCCTGCTGAAAGAGCTCATCCCTGCCATTAAAACTGTGTCTGCAAATTTCCAGGACCGATCACGAAAGTCTGTCCTGCTGCTCAACACCACTGAGGAACCATCACCCTGCAGGGCCAGGGCTTTCCTTGCAGGGACCGGTGGGTACCTGGAGCGGTTCAAAAGATGTTGCTGTTCACGTAAGGCTGCAAAGGGTAGGTGCTCAGGAAGGCTCCGGTGTTGGAGAAAATGCAGGAATCTTCTTGCAACTCCTTGGCTGTCTGAACACAAGGACTCGCTCCAGCACCGCGTTCAGCATCTCAACCCTTGTGCCGGTGAGAGCAGGGCTGAGTTTCTTTCTCTCAATAACACAAAATCTCCCGTGTCGGCAGAAGAAGGGGCAAGCTCAGAGCTGGCCCTGGGGGTGAGGTTGACAGAAGACCTAAGCGGTGGAAGTAAGTTCAAGGACTCAACAGGTCCATAAAGTTTCCCATTGCCCCGTTCTGTTCTTCCCTTTCAGTCTCTACCTGCAAACATTCATTTTCTCGCTGGATAAGTCACTGTCCCTCCCCGCTGTCAGCCTGGCGCTGGAAGCGTAACCCATCCTTCTCCAGCCCTAGGAAGGACCCAGTTCAAAGGCTGCACACCAGGCTCCGGGCTGGGGATGGTATTACAGTAATCAGAGAAACCGAGGTCAGCCAGCTTGTAAAACTGCCTGAGCCGGTCGTCTGTGTGCTGCACTTGCGAGACTGACAGAAAGGTCAGTCTTTCTAGCAAGAAAGTAAGTGAAAATGGTCACCTTGTAATGCTGATGCACAACTTGGATTTTTTTTTTTATTAACTTCCAATTTAATTTTTAAGATTAGATTTGCCAATAGAAGCAAACTACTGTAAATGTCTCGGAAAAAGCGTTAGGTATTTGCAGAGTAGAAGCACTAAGATGGTATAACCATAGACTACGTGCTCAGCACATGCCAGGTATTTTAAGGACATTCTTTTAAAAACCAGGCTACTAGAGGTGGCTCTAATGTCCCTTCTTCCCCTTGCTTACAAATCCGCCCTCCCCGCCACCCAGAGACGACGTCCCCGCCGTCCGAGTGGCGGAAGAGGCTGTGTGACAGCAGCACCAGCTCGCTCCCAGCAGCTCCCAGCAGCTCCCAGCGTGGCATTTGCGCTTGACCCCGCCGTGGGGCTGGGATGCTGAGCTGCGCGCCAGCCCCCCGAGCCCTGCGGCTCCCTGCTGCGAGCTGTACCACAGGACATGGGTTATCTTGGGAGGGAGACAGCGGGGACGCGCTCAGGCTCATCAGGATAACTGTCCAAGCCTTTAATAAGTCCGGTGCTGCGGCTTAAAATAGCCCCTTGACCGAAGCGGGGGCTGCGGCCGGGCACAGGCAGGCGGGGGGGGGGGTACAAGTCGGGCCCGGCCGGCTCTGACGCAGCTTTGGGATGAGCTGCTCCTCTCTGCTGGCCAGGACTAATGTGACCATCTCACAAGGCTGTTCTGATTGTTAATTAGTTAATGACCGTGAACTGCTTCCATGTTTGTAACCGCTGGATCATTCAGCAGTTAGCTGTAAATGTCTGGCTGTAGCTAGAAGGTACCGGAGGGGATTTAAAGATCTCATTTATCTTTTTTCACGCGAGCAGGGGTCCTAGCAAAAAAAAAATTTTAAAAAATCTCCACTGTGCCATGGCAGGCGTTGGGTAAAGGGCTGCACCACGCAGGAGCCGGCTGGTTTGCGGGTCGGACGGCCTGGCAGGGACCCAGAAGGGTAAGGGCAAGGCAGGACACGGGCTGCTCCGGGGGATGCAGGGATGCTCCGGGGGATGCAGGGATGCTCTGAGCGGCAGGCCCGGGGGTTAGCAGCAGCCGGGGGTTATGCAAGCGTGAACATCTCCCCGCTCAGATTTATGGGCTGCTGTCAGCTATGGCACCGCGGCTGCAGCAATCCTCTCCTCCTGAGCTCGTAGCCAGCAGGCAGAGGGAGTCCTTTCCCTGGAAGAAAATTTTTAGCGAAGGAAGCCAAAAGGAGATCCCTAAGCAGTCCTGCCAGGACCCCCATCCACTGGAGAGATGTTTATACGTTGTGCCTTCTAAACCGAAGTCATCCTGGCTCACTGTCCCCCCGGCTCTTCAGGGAGAGCTGAGGAGGGACAGGCTCTGGGGATGTTGGATGAACTCAGCCCTCGGCGGGTGGATGAGCGGAGGTCGTGCTCTGCAGCCCCCCACCTCCTCCCCGCCGCACAGCCCGGCTCTGAAACACCATCCCGGGGCTCCTTCTCTGCCTTTCAGCAGATGGTTTAGGATTACTTTCCATTCAGACAGCGGCCGGTACTCAGCTTGGCTGTCACCTGGGGATGAGATGTGACAATTTCCTAGAGGTTTACCCTGTGACAAGCGGGGTGCTAAGGTGCAGCCGCAGCATCGCTGTGGGTACAGAGGTGCCAAACTGGGACCTGGGATGCTACAAGAGGCTGATAACCCTCCTGGGCTGCTCCAGCCTACTCCAGTCAGAGGCTGGTGGGCGAAATGGCAGGAGAATCGGGTGGAGGATGCTCAGAAACCGCAGGTCAGCTAAGATCTACTTGTCCCCATCTTCGTTCCCAGTAGACGTATCCGACCCCAGACCAGTACAGAACTGCAGGACCTTCTCAGGATTTGCCCAGGATTTAAACGAGAGCAAAAAGGTGGAGCTGTGTCAGGGCCCGGGCAGGTAGCTGAAGGCATGATGCTGCCTGCAGAGGCTGAGAAACACCACTGCAAAGCCAAGCGTGTTCGTGAGCAGCGTGGCTGTGCTCAGGGGCCTCAGAAGTGCACCCTGCTTAAGAAAAAGCGTGGGCAGGAACGGGGAAGAAGAAACCGGCCTGTGTTTCTTCGTGGAGCACGCTGTGCCTAATTCTAGCGAGTGTGGTTAACCCTGGGGTTTCAAAACTATCACGCTTTATCTGTGCAGCTTAGTAACAAGAAGAAAAACGAGGCCTTATGATGATCCCATGACTGGAGCAAAAGCAGAGGCTGCACGACGGTTGCTGCTGCTGGTGGTTGCCCCTCGCCTGCTGCTACAGCAAAGCCTGCGTGCCAGCCAGGTTGGTAGCCTTTGCTTGCATAGTGTGTCCATCTTAAATAATACGGCAACAACTGGCCTTCTGGATGATTTTGAAAAGAACACTGTGGAATGATCTTTGGCTGCATCAGCATCTTTCTGTGGTGGTGCCGAGCCAAGGAAAGACCAGAAAGTGCCCAGTAAACATTTTGCTGACAATAGCAGGGAAGAGGCGTGAAAAGAAACCAACCTATCTGGTTTCAGGGATTCACTATAGCTGATCAGCTCCAAAATCAGTAGATTCTGGCTTGTAATACTGACAAGCTTGTTCCTGCTACTTCTGAAACCTTCAGAGTCAGTACGGGCATTGCCAGAGACTGGAGCTGCCAGCAAACCTCTCCTAGCAAATGTCTTCTTGCTACCAGGAGAAGGAACTTTTGAGCTATTTCTTGTGGCACAACTGTAGCCCAGCTGCTGACAGCCAAGCAGCTTTATGTAGGTTTTAGCCTCCTAGTCCTCGTTCAGATACGTTTCTTCCTATTCTGTCACACGAAACGAAGCCCCCAGCTTATCCCGAGCCCTCCAGATGGCTGCCCCACAGCACAAACCGAAGCAATCACTGCAGTGGCCTGTGCCGTGACAGCAAATCCAAGCACAGCAGCCTCCAGCCCTTTGCATCCAGCAGTGACACGAGTATATTCAGTTAACCTTTTCAGACAGGCATCAGGCGCTATTGCATCTCAGCCCCAATTCCTTAAAGCCAGCTCCTAATTAGTCACAGGCCAGATGGACTTGCATAACCTCGTGCTTTCCACCACCCTTCCTCTCTACCAGCTCCCTAAAGAAGAGAAGCCCCGCTCAGACACAGGCTGTGCTCGGTGCAGGTACCAGTGCAACGCGTGGGCGCAGCGAAAAGCCGTCTCGGGTATTTCACATCCCTGCTCCTACCTGCCTCCCTCCCTCCACCTCTGCGCCTGTGCTGGTGACTTGCTGAAAGAAAGAAAACCCGATAGTCGGAGCTGCTTCATTTTAAATTGTCCTTTGCAGTGCCTCTCTCACCTACTCCGGTACGTCAAGCAATTCAAGCCAGGGTTATAGTGAAGAACAGGAAGGAAATTTAAGATGTTGGTCCCCAGCTGTCGGAGCCACGCTGCTGTGGTCCTTCTTCCCCCCCACCCTCCAGCTCCATGTTCCTGCCTCGTCTCTTGACCCGGCAGCGATGCTTGATGCGTGCTGGTTCAGGGGGTAAAACTAGCAGAAAACCGGCATTAAGAAGAAGGGACAAATTTCTGCTGGTTGAGCTGAGCAGGCTCAAATCAGACTGGACAAACTATTTAACTGCGCTAAGGTGCGTCCTTAGAGCACAGGTAAGGGCCAGGGGCCATGCAAGGGCAGCAAAGCCTTTTCCTCTAAACCCCTGGAGGGATAAATTCCCATGGCGAAGTGACCCTCCCTTTGCTTCCCATGGAAAGGATAACCTTTTTTTTTTTTCTTGGGTGAATCTGTTTTTGATTGTGTTTTTCCTCCTGAGGACCTGGGGTTTATTTTCTTGACAAGTTGATTTCTCGAATTCATTGTGTGCTGCAGGGCACAGAAGATTTAATCTCACAAGAGAGATGCCCAGTAACGTAAAGCAATGATGTAATGCCACCCAGCTCCCCCATCGGGTCCTCCAGGGGAGAAATATCTACCTGAAACTTCTCCAGCTTCTTGACTGATCATATTCAAACTCCGATTTATTTATCTCTCTGTTTTGCATATCTCCATCTGCACCGCTTCTTGCACATCTCCATGGAGATGAAGAAACAAGGCTGGATAATGCCATTCTGGCATTGCCCAGCCGCTGACACAGGTCCCACCAGATGCTGCACAACTGGGTGCAGAAACCAGCACCCACCCCAGGAGATCCCAGCGAGGACCTGGTCCAGCTGCTCCTGCACAGGTCAGAGCTCTGCGGCCCGATCCTGATGCCGCCCGCTGCACAGCAGCATCGTTCCCTAAGGGTACAGGGTAAAACCCTGCTCGGGGGGGAAGCAGTAATACCAGCCATGGGGCCAAACGGGAGTTTGCCCCAGTTCTGCACGGAGTGGGGGGGTCAGAGAGCACGTCCACATCCTCATGCTGGGAGCTTTCATGTTCCCAGCAGCATCTGCTGACTTACATGTAAAATAATGCCAGCATTTACGTGTTATCTGAGCTTTAATTATTTTCCCTTACATTTAAAAACGCTGCATTTAGCCCCAGAATTGTCAGTGCCACTTTAAACGCGTGTGTCTAAATTATCCCCTCTGTAGCTAACATCCCTATAGGAGTGTTATGCACAGCTCCATCTGCTCCAGTATTTCTCAGCTGTTTCTGTCCTCAACGTAATGGCCAGCTTATACACAGCTAACAACTCCGGAGTATGAAAGTGAAAAATTAATCCAAAGCCTGCTGCAAGTATTGATGCTCCAGCTGACCAACTGACTTTTGATTATTTGGAGTTTTCTGTCTGCCTGTCACCACAGCGATTAAAAATATGTATGTTGCAGCAGTCTCTCTTCATCATGGAAAGTTGGGACAAAGACTCTGTTGGCATAAATCAATGCAGCTCCGCGGAGGTCAGTGGGATTACATCGAGTTACACCGGCTAAAGGCTTGGCCCACCCTTTCAGATAGGTCTGTGTCCTGTCTCTCTCTATATAAAGGTCTTCCAAAAGCATGTTTCAATGGCACTGAAAGAGGCCTTTCCTCCCAAACACCTTTATTTATAGCTTTCAGATGGTGACGGGGCTATAGAGAGAGAGTGGAGGAGCAGACCAATTCCTACTTATGTTTGGGTAACTCTTTTTTTTTTTTTTATATCAGTTAAATGTCAATGAACCTCCTAGGGAAAAATCTTTGTTTCTGTGATTTTCTGGCTAATAGCTCTCCTACATAGCTGCAGTGTTTAATTCTGACTACCTGTTTACAGCACTTAGCTTGTAGATACAACTTTTTTTGTCTCAAAGCACTCCAGCAAGGGAAGAGCAAATCCTCATTTTAAGCACAGGGAAATTCAGGTGCAGAGAAATAAAAGGACACGTTGAGGTTTGCAGCCCACAGCAGGACTGACGGAACAGCTCTCTGCCCAGTCCTCTTCATTTCAGTGGATGTGAGCTGTATTTATATACAGTGGACTTTTCTGTTTTCCTTTTGCAGCTGGCCACTAAAGACAGGATTTCTAAATGAGCCTGAGAATTACACATGCAAATCCCAAAGGCCTGGAATTGGGAACATCTGAGCAACAATTTGTCCTTGCTAAAGATGGTGTTGGAGCCAAAAGGCTACAGATTTCAGGCCTGTTGTAAGCACTTTTAAAATCAAGATAGGCTGGTCTGCTCCTTTGCTGAGCCTCGCTGCTGCTGTTTGCCAGGTGCTAGTTCGCTTCTCAAGGCACTTTCTGCTTGAGCAGAGAGGGGACGTGGGGACAGAAGGGGGGGACAGTCTGTCACTTACGGCTGCTCCTCGGCATGCCCTTCCCTCTGATCCACATCTTACAACGCGCGTTCGCTCTACGTCTGGGATGCTGAACCCGTGTCCTCATCTGGGCTTACGGGCAGAAGGGCGGAAAGAAGGGCCAGGGCGTGCGTGCAGATGTTCAGGCTGTCAGGAATTACAGCATTAACTCAGAGTTCGTCCTGCTCTCCAGCCCTACTCCTTGTCCCTATCCTCCCTCAGCCCTCCTCGGTCACCATTTTTTAAGCCCCCCAGATTGACCCTCGAGGGGCTGAGCCGGCATCCCCCTGACCCAGGGCACTTGGGAGCGTTCCTTAGACCTGACCTTCCCGTCTTTTCTCTCCCTTGCCCCCAGAGACCGGGCAGCATCCCTGCCTCCAGCTACCAACCCATCTGCCAGCACCGGGCTCTGCGGTCAGGTTTTGTCCCCGTGGCTGGACAGACAGATTTCTGCTGCACCGGGAGGCTGCACCTGGTGCTGCCCAGCACCGTGAGTTGCAGAATTGCTGTTCTGTGCAGGCATTTGGAGATCGGGTGCCGTTGCTGATTTAACTACGGGCCAAAGCCTGCAACGAGGTTTGGTGAACAAACTGGTGGGGGACCGGGGAGAGATGACTTTACTCGGTAGGGAGATGACATTTTAATTTGACTCATTCCTGTCTCACTATGACTGTCTGACCAGCAACGCACGGGTTTTGGTGTGCCAACAGCCCCTAGATTCCCCCTACCTTACCTATATACCTATATATTCCCACCCCCGCGTTACCCGAAAGGAGGGTAATGTGAAATTTTCACCCTGCTCCCAGTGATGCAAAGGGTTTCGTTATCAGTGGGTTAAATCCATCTTGGTCTTTCCCTGTGGGCTGCCTGCTACCGCGGGCAAAGCAAGCAGGATTCCTCCTGTGACATTAAACGGGCTCCCAAAGCTGGTGGGCTACCGAGCTCACAGCCATGGCCCACTGCAGCAGCCGTACGGCACGCCGGGGACGGCACACCGGGGACGGCACCGTGCCACAAGTGTCAGCTCTCGGGTTTCCCTGGGGCTTGTCAATGCAGAGTTTTACCCCGTAAGGGATGGGGAGGGATGCTGAAGCGAGGAGCTGGCGCTCAGGGGAAGCCCTTGTGTAAAACACGTATCAAAACAGGGGTGCCTGTCGTGGCAGGGCTGACTTGGGATTTCAGGATCGCTGGTGCTGCCCAAAAGCTGTTGTGAAATACGGCATTGCTTTTGGGTTCCTAACAGAACAAGTGGGTTTTGGTTAGGGCTTGGGCACATTCCCACTAGAAGAGAAGAACACCCACAAGCTCTCCTGTATTTTAAACTTACGAGAAAGTCCTCAGTTAAGTTTCAGAAGAGCTGGGCTTTAAAAATCAAACCACCTGAATTATCGTTTTTGGCTTAATCCAGTATTTCCCAGCCAGGCCGTGGTCCTCCCGCTCTTTCTTCCCGCTAGGCAAATGCACCCGCACGCGCTGCTGGAAATACTTACATTCCCTGTTCCCCGTAGTGATTGTAAAATTCCATGTGGCTGCAAGCCTGGATCCAGCCCACGATCCAGGTCTCCTTCTTGGGAATAGGGGGCACCAACACTTGCGCAGAGGCTCGGAAGTGAGGGGTCCGGTAGCGCAGGACCACGCTGGAGGACTCGTCGATGCTGGTGGGAATGGGATCGATGGAGGCTTTGACTTCAATCACTGAAATACTTTCCCGGAAAACTTTGGATTTGCAGCTAATACTCTGAATACAGCCCATGGCATACCCCGAGTACAGTCCGACGCAGCTCCTAGGGTACTCCAGCAATCCTGGGGAATATTAGGCATTGAAATTATCTGGTGCTAGATCAATTACAGATCTTCTTGGTTTGTAATCTCAAAACTGATATCCATAGGATAGAAAATTCATCAGGTAAAGCCTTAATTTGAGTATCTGTCTTACAAGTACTGCTCCTATTTTTGAGGTTAGCTGCACTTCAGAAGCAAAAGGGCCTTTAAAATTTTTTTTCCCCTTTTAACGACCCATTAAATCTTTCGCTCAAACAGTCTTTGGGTTAAAAAAAAGGTCTCTCGAGTTCAATAAATAACGGTGGTGTTCTTAGCCGATATATTTAGTCCTTCCTTTCCTCAGATGCGGTCTGTCATTCACCGTCAAACATAGGACTGGCCGGTATTTCCCTTTATTCTTTGGATGAAAAGCAGAATGTTGATAGACACATCTATATAAATAATGAAATAGTTTTTAGCCCCAGCTTGTCACAACCGGTGTGGATTTCCACTTCCTGACTTGCAGTTGTTCATAACTTCCTTTCGCACAAAATTACAATAATAACAGAAAGAAACGCTGGGTGGAAAACGCAAAAAAAAAGTAGCCAAAATCTCCGATTTGGGAGGCTCCTCCGCCAGCGATGTCGGGGCTTTGGGGCGAGAGGTGGGGTTTTTTTTTCTTTTTTTTTTTCCTCTCCTTAGAAATAGCCGAAACCATACAGAAGAAATCGAAGGTCCTGGTCACGCAGGCGGGCTCCGGGGGCTGCGCAGCTGGGCAGCAGCAGCAGCAGCAGCAGCACCAGCAGCAGCAGCAGCAGCAGCAGCAGCAGCAGCCCCGAGCCTCCCCCGCTCCCCACCCGGGGCCGCGCCGCTCCGCGCCCGCTCAGCTCCGCGGAACCGCCGCCCGTGACATCCCACCGCCACGCACCGGCCCCGCGGCTGCCCTTCCTCCTCCTCCTCTTCGAGCGGTTCTCCGCAAGGGTGTCCGACCTTTCCTCCTCCTCCCGCCGCTCCTGCTTTTTTTTTTTTTTTTTTACCTCAACCGCCGGGGGTTCATCAGCGCCCGCCGGGTTTGCCCCGCACACGCGTGGGGCCCCGCGGTCCTGCAGGGCCGGCACAGCATCCCGCGGCGGCGGCGGGGAGCAGCGCCCAGCCCCGGCCGCCGCGTACCGCGCCGGGCTCCCCTGCGCTGCGCGGGGGCGAGGTGCGGCGGGGGGGGGGGGGAGAGAGAGAGAGAGAAGGCGTGGGGGGGGGGGGGGGGGGAGGCTCCTTCTCTCGCTTTTTTTTTTTCCCCTTCGCTTCTTTGCTAGATGCCCGGGGAGGTGAGAGGAGCAGGATCGGTGCCTCCGCCTCCTGCTCTGCCGCAAGCTTCCTCTCTCGCAATACATTCATGCATACGGGGACGGCGCCGGCCCCCCCCACTACCACCCCCCCCTCGGGTTCAGCCTCGCCGGTGGAACGCAGGGGAGGCGGGGGGGGGGGGGGGGTGTTCCAGCTCCGGTCGTGGCCGCAGCAGCAGCAGCAAATGGGTCAAACTTTGCAGAAACTCGCTCGTACCCCCCCCCCTACTCATCCCCCCCCCCGGCCGCGACCGCCGCATGACAGCGGCTCCTCCGGGCCGGGCAGCCCGGCGGAGGGGTTAGCAGCAGGTCCCAGCAAACCCCCCCCCTCCCCTCGTCCTCCCCGTCCTCCCTCCTTCTTCACCCGGTCCCATCCCTCCCCCTGGATTTCGCTTTTAAACTGCAGCTGTTGAAGCTAAACCTCCTTTGCAAAAAAAAAAAAAAAAAAAACCACCCCAGCATTTCCTCCCACAGGGCCGTGAATTGTGGGTAATGTAGTTTTTTTTTTTTTAGAAACCTCCCCCCCCCCCCCCCCCTTTTTTTTTTTTAATTTAACTGCAGTGTGTTTTCTCTTAGGTTTTCAGATTAAGATTTTCCTCCCCCGGCTGGAGCTCGGTCGGTAGGTTTGGTAAAAGGACGCTCTCCTTATTTGCAAAACCTGTAGCCCTAGGCTGGCTGGGCTGTGATTCAAGCAACTAGAAATGCAAAGCTCTCCATAGCAGCGGAGGGACGAAGGAGTAGCTGGAATAGAGAGTGAGAAGCGTCTGAGGCAGCAGCAGCCTGTGGCAAAGTTGTAAACTCCTATTACAGACAGTTTTAGCTTTGCTGGCTGGTCCTGCTGACCATCGGCCAGCTGAGAATCCGAATTTCAAGCGTTGAGCACCAGGTGAGGTGCGTGCGTCCAGCTTTTCGGCAATAGCTGCTGTACATCGAGCTCTGGGTACGCGTGTCCTCCGTGACTAGTTTCTAGATAGGAAACCCGGGGCACCGAGAGGTAAAAAAATTGCTTCGCTGGTGCCACTTGCAGTGCGGTATAGCAGCGCAGAGCGAAGTAAACGTCTTTTAGTCCTTCCCACCCCGCACTCTCAGCAGGCTTGATTAGCTCACGCAGTGCCTGGCGTTTTTCAACACTGTGCGCTTGCTGTCTGCCCTCCAGCAGGTAGCAGAGACCGGAGCTACTGGGTGATCCTGACAAGTGAATGCCACAGGACGAGGGGAGGCGGATTTGCTCCTTTCCGCCCACAGCAGGTGGAAAAAACACAGGATATTGTTATGGTTTTCTTCTGCACGTTTCTCAAAGCATTGGTTAAGTATTTATTTTAAACTTCCCGGTCTCTGTGAAGGGCACAATGACAGTCACTAGCCCTGCAACAGATATAAAAGCTAAGAACACACTCAAGTTACAAGCAAGCAACTTACTATCACATAGTGTAAGAAAGAATGAAACAAGCATCTCCGAATGAAATATCCAGTTGCTTCAGCAGCCTCCAGAAGGTGCTGAAATCCTTTGACATTTCCAAGACTCTTTCACACTTTTCAAACAAGCTTGTCGCACTTTCTCAGAGCATTATGAATCTGGTGAAACTGCCTGTTCTGCAACTCTAGTTTCACTGAAGCTTAGGCAGGTCTTGCTTCAACTTGGCTGTCTCTAGTGTTCTGGTCAACTAGGAAATTGAATTATCTCATTCTAATTAAACAAGCTTTTCATTCCCGGCTGGAGTTTTCTTTGTTTTTTGGTCGTGCCTGTCTCCATCGCGCTGCTGTGAGTGATTAAGGCATGAGCACACTCCACCCCGGAGTGGCTGCATTAAGCCGTGCGCAGAGCGGTTCCTGTGCCTGAGAGTGTGGTGCTCGCTGATGGAATTGCTGGAGAGGTGAGGCCAAGTTGTGCTAAGTAAGAATTAGGAGTGTCTGGTGATGCTGTGCGTTGTGTTTCCTTCTACTGCTCCTTCGATGCACCTCCGTGTCTCATCGTAGCACGGCCATGCTCCGTTCTCACTATTTCTCCCCCCGGTATCATGGCCTGCATTGTGCCTCCTTGCCCTTCCAGCACTTTTTCCAGGTTTACTGAAAGACAAGGTCTCCCCTTCACCGCCTGAGCAGCGGCAAATAAAACCAGCCCACCAGAGGCTATGCTATGCTGTGCTAATGGGCTTGACTGGCACTGCTGCGTGCGCCATAAATACTGCAGAATATTATATTTTATTTTGGCCAAGCTTTCTTTTTCACCCCTAGAAGAATCCCACCCAGGAACGCTGCAGCTTTGCTTGCAAGCACTTTGGCTGCAAACGCTGCTTCTTGGCCAGCCGCTGCTGGAGGCTGGGATGTGCCAAAGCTGCCAGTGAATTGCGGAGAAAGGGGACGTTGCTGTCCCTCCCGTCCCACCCGCATCTCCAGCATGGTCAGCGTGGCCATGCCAGCAGCTGACGCCGGGCATGACCGCAGCTACGCCGGGAATTGTGGCCGGCAGCTCCCAGCCCCGGGGACTGCAGCACTGCACGCTCCCCGGGGAGCGCAGCCGGGGCCGAGCGGACTGGGCATGTGGAGCATGCCAGATTTGTCCGTCGGGATTTGTCCGTCTGGGCGTTCTCCCAGGTGCTCGATGACCCGTGTGGATCGGGTGTCAGGCCTGGAATAGCCCCGCCAGAGCAGGGAGCCTGTCTACAGGTTTAGCGGGGATATTTATAAACCCTTGGTTTTGTGGCTGTTTTGCGAGCAGCGCAGAGGGACGGTGCTCGTCATGGCCCCAGTGCAGGGATCGGGGACGTTTCCCTCCTGAGCTCCGTTTCTCCGGCTGGGACCAGCGGTGACAGCCCGCCTGGCTGCAGGAGACACCAAATTGCTTTTCTTTCCCACTGCACTTTAGACAGGGGTTTGCTGGGTCTGCATCCATCCCGCGCTGCCCTTCCTCCCCCGTCTCCTTCCCGCTAGGAACTCGTGCTGGGGTGTGAGACTGAATTCTCGCAGGGAGGCCGGGGCAGCTCTGTGTGTAACGCAGAGAAATTCCCTCATATCAGTGTCAACAGAAGAGACAGGCACCAGATTAAATTAACTCCCAGGGCTTTCAAGGTATTTTTTTCCTGTGACGGCTCCTGAGGAATATGCTCGGCAATAGCCCAGCATCCCCAGCACGGGGCTGGACAGGCGGGAGAGACGAGTCTCCCTATTTCTGCAGGCTCCTGGCCACCAGCGCTTTAACCCTCTGCCCAGTGGTGTTTGCAAGGAATCCCACACAGCAGCAGCCCTGCATAGAGCAGGAGAAATAGGGAGGTCGTCCAGCAGGGAGGTGACAGCTATAACCAAGTTAAAGCAGTGATGACGGTCATCGCCCTGGCTGATGTCAGGTGGGCTGAGATTTTCCACGTGCCTCGGAGCCGGGCAGCGGGATGAGGGCAGCCAGATAGGGACAGGGTGCTGACTTCCCCGATAGCGTGGGAATGCCGCTGCGCAGCCGGTGATCGGACAGGAGCTGGTGGGTGTCGGTGATGTGGCAGCATCCGTGCACGCTCCCAGGCTGCCGCAGTCCCAAATGGTACCGGAGCCAAACGGGGTTGTGGTTTATGGGCTGGGCAGGGGTGCCTGAGGAAGGGATGAGCTCTTCCCCTGGCTAGGGTCATCATTGCAGGCTAGGGACAGGTTCCCGGAGGGTGTGATTCAGAAATAAGTTGATGTATATTGTTTTCCTTTGATTCATTAGGCAGGGGGGAAAATATGAGCAAAGCCCAGGGGTGAGGACTTCTCAGGACCTCCGGCACTTGCTTGGCCGAGCACTGCCCTCGCCTCTGGCCAGTCTGTCTATCAGACGGGCACAGGCTGGATGCATAGTTCGTCTAGAGGACTTTGAGAACTGTGGATAAAAAGTGCAAAGAATTGCAAATTTTTTCTTATTATCTTAGAAAGCCAAGAACCACCTTTCATTTAGCACTTAAGCTCTCCAGTGCATTTTGAACCTGGGTGCCTGATTCCCAGGGAATAGACGTGTACAAATACTGACCTCAGTAACTGGACATTTGGGTAGGCAAATGTCACTGGCACCAAGAGATGTGCCTGTTCTGCTCCTCGGTGTAGTATTCACCTTTTCCACTTCTCTGTCCATGGGGGATTTCCAGCCTATTTGCATAGGAATGCATAGGAATAATCCCGTTTCTTGAGCATGAGTGGTGTGGAGTTGCGACAGCCCGTTGCCCAGGGAAGGTAACTCGGTGACGGCAGCCTTCGGGCAGGAGGAACCGAGATAGACGGTCTCTCCCAGAGGTGCTTGAGGCTTAGACCCACACAGCTGCGGTTCAGGGACTGTAGTAAGATTATTCAGACCTGTAAACTGAAGCTGTGAGCACAGGCGGGATGTTCGCAGGGGCTCACCAGCACTAGTGATCAGGGGGTGGTCTCAGAAGGGTTCACCCCAGCTGCGGTGGGGAGCTGGGAGGCTGACGGCAGCCGCGCACAGACAAAGTAATGGTGGTAGGAGGGATGGCAGGTCTTCCCTGTCCTCTGCAGGAGGACTCCCCAGGGCCTGGCATGAGCCCACGGCATCCAACCCCCACTGCGGGAAGCCTTCCTCCTCCCCGTCCCGCAGTGCCCGCTCCCCTGGGGCCGGTACCTGTGCCGCTTCTCACATCCGCAGCTCCGGGACGCGGGCATCGCCTGTCACCTGCTCTCAGCATGGGATCTGCGATGCTGGATGACACGGCAGAAACATGTGCGGTATCGAGGCCAAGCTCAGCGCTGGGGGCAGGGGGATGGGAATTCATTAGCGGTGTCTCTTCTAATCAGGAGGCAGGTGCTGCTTCTCCTTGGGTCCAGGAATGAGGTGAGCGATGGAAGTCGCCGCAGGGGTGCACACTGAAAGGGGAGAGAGGATGCGCCTAGTGATGTTTGAAAGGAATCCATACCAGGGAGAGGAAGGTGGCATCTAGGGTGCCCTCGCAGAGGGCGAGGTGTTGCAGAACAAATAAAAGGAGAAGATACCCAGGGAAAGCCCCTTGGGGGGGAGCCCCTGGGTGATGCCCAGCCTTGGAGCTTGCAAAGCCAGGTGGCACAGCCCACCGTAGGAGCGATGCCAGCTCCCGTGGGGAGGGGGGATGCCGTGATCTCCTCCAGCTCTGACTCCGACACTGAAATGTGACTTGTAGTCCAAAAAACTACATTTCCCAGTTTCCCTTGCAGCCCAGGGGAATAAGCAATTGGAAGATTTAAATAGACCAGGCCAGAAGCAACCAACCTTTGGCACAACGCTTTTCCCTCCTCTTCTTCCAATCTATTGGCTGTTTAACCTTTTTCCCTGGCACTGGAGTGGCTGCCAAGCCTGGCATTAATTTTCCTTCCAAGCTTGCTAGGCCCATGAAGTAAACAGCCATGTGCATTCCTTACTCTATATTTAACAGCTGCAGTCTGTGCTGGGGGCAACTGCAACAGAGGGGAACCTTTGTAGCTTCCCAAATTCACGGCTCGTGAGGGTGGGAGTGGGGGAAGCTTTCTGCAGGGAGAAGAGGAATTTCTCTCCTTCCCGGTATTTGCAAAGCAGGTTGCCTTAGAGAGAGACTGCAATGCCAGCATCCCAGCCGCGGTCCAGGGCAAGAGACAGGAACAATGTCCTCAACCGGGCTGAGTTCCTCTCCCTGAATCAGCCCTTGAAGGGGAACCAGGAGAGCAGGAGCTCCGGCAGAAAGCAGAGCGGCCAGGCCGGAGCAGCTGGTGCCCAGAACAGCAACCCCAAGGAGCGGAGGCAGTCGCAGCAGCTGCCCGAAGAGGACTGCATGCAGCTCAACCCCTCCTTCAAGGGAATCGCCTTCAACTCCCTGCTGGCCATTGATATCTGCATGTCCAAGAGGCTGGGAGTGTGTGCCAACAGAGCCTCCTCCTGGGGTGGTGCCCGCTCCATGATTAACCTCCTGGGGATAACGGGGCACGGCATCCCCTGGATTGCGGGTACGCTCATCTGCCTGGTGAAGAGCAGCACGCTGGCAGGCCAAGAGGTCCTCATGAACCTGCTGCTAGGTGAGTGGCAAAACCTCCTTCCGCACCGGGAAAGCCCAGCCCTGGTCACAAGGGACAGCGGCACTGGGACTCCTCCTCTGCTCCCAGCCACCGCTGTGGTCAGGAAGCAGGGAGTGACCTTTAGGGTGAATGCTGCACTTCTTGGCCATCTCGGTCCTGGGTACCGTGGGTGATGGATGTAGCAAAAAGTTGTCTAAGAGGGATGGAGTAATCCTGGGAGCCGGCGGCAGCTGTGGAGTAGGGGCAGGTCCCCGGTCCTGCATGGGGTAGGGTTGTCCAGTCAGACCAGGGAAGCGTCTGGGATGTGCAGGTGGATACCAGCAGCGATGTCTTTTATTTAATCTGTGGTCATCTGCCTTGGTGGTGGGGATAGGTGGGGAAAACACAAAGATTTTAACCTTTGATATCTGGATCAATTCCTGAGGATATCCTTGAGAAAAAAAGATTTCCATCCCCTCACCACCTTCTTGAACGGACCCTGGCTCCACGTCTCAGCCGCCGCGTGATGGAGTCCTGTCTCCTTCCCTGCTGCGGTTTGATCTCGCATCCTCCTTCCCATGAGGACCTTTCTTGCTGCTGTCCCCATTTCCATGAGCTAATTTGACCCAGAGGCTGTGCGGACAGGCTGGGATCTTTCTGTCTCTCCTTTCTTGTGCGGTGGTCGGTATCCTTGTTTCTGGAGGTTGGGACGTGTTAAAGGAGTTGCCTTCTCAGCTGAGCAGGGCCCATCCCACCCGTGTGGACCAATGTCCCACGAGTGACCAGGCTGAGCTCTAGGCGTGACTTGCCTTAGATCCTGGCCCCAACCCACCCGGGCCATGTCTGCCTGAGGACCTTGCTCTTCTCGCTCTTCTGCCTTTGGCATGGGGTCCAGTTATCATATTTTTCCTTGTGACTAATTACTGTCTCATCTGGCCATGATCCACCCTAGTGTTGCACCCTCCCCCAAAAAAACAGCAATCGGAGCTCCCGCTTTTGGTTGGTAAGAGAAATTGAAAACATTGGATTTAGGCCTTTGCTTCTCAGGGAGCCTTTTGAGGGGACACAGGGATATTTTATTTCACAGACACGTCAGGAAAGGGATGTCCTGTCCTCAGGGGCCAACTGTGATGCGATACAGGCTCTGCAACGTGGCCCCAGGTTTTTGGGTTTTTTTCACAAGTTCATCCTTCGGAGAAGGCGAAGATTGCGCTGAACTGGCTTGAAAAGCACAGTGTTAGCTGCCTTTTCTCCCCTCTGCCTTTGAAAGAGACTGTCCTCGTGCTGTGACATCTAATGAAGGGAGGCCATCGCGGGGAAGAAGCCAGAATAGCATCGGCGTGATGCAGAGCCTGCCGACGTCAGCAGTTCTTCCAGGGGCTCCTCGGTGCGCTGGGTCAAGCTCTCACTGAGAAAAGAAGCTCCATTTAAAAGGGCACGAGGATGAAATAGTAGGTGACTAACACCAACCGGCACAGTTTCCAGATGTCTCTTGACCCGAGAGCCTTTGACGGTTCTGGAGCCTGAAAACTGACCTCTTTGACTCCAAAATATTTGAGATCCTTATAAAGAACTAACACCACCATTGGCTTAAAAACAAGAAAGTTTTTCTCGCCCTTCTGTTGCCATGTGAGGAGGCCAAATGCAAAGCCACCTCCAGGTTGCGTTGAAACTTTGATTATCGGGCGGTCGCTGGGAGACCTCGGCCCTGCATCACTACCCGCATCTCCAGGTCTCCTGAGCTCACGTGCGGTGCCTGGGGACAGCTCGGGGGGGTTCTGAAGTCTTGCTTCCTTGCCTAGACACGCGACTCCCATCGCTCTTCACCGCCTGCCAAGAAAGAAAATAGTTAAACTGTGTGAAGGACTAGTTCACGCCGTGACTTGGTGGCTCCGTAGGTCTGGCAGCCTCCAAAGAGCTCCACTTTGCCCTCCGAGTAGACAACACTGACTGGTGGGACTGGCCAAGGTGCCCTGGGCCTCTCTTGTCAGAGCTTCCTCAGCAGGACTTGTGTCACCCCACAGAGCAGATCCCAGCTGTGAGCGTGGCCTTGGTTTGATATTTAAGATTGCAGTCAGGAGCTCCAAATATCCGAGTAGCTGCTGCTGCAATACCTGCATTGCTGATGGAGGAAGGAGTCTGGCTGGGGAGCGTGGGGCTGGTGGACCTAGACAGATCCCATGAGAAGTGGGGGTCTTATGAGTAAATAGGAAGGGTATGGCATGACTACTGCATCTGGCATCCTTGGTCCCCCTCGCTGCTGCTTTCCTGTGGATGAAATCCATCAGGATGTGGTGTGAAGCCTACATGGGTAGGGACAGGTCAAAGGGAAGGGAACCTCCTGGTGCTTCCTTGGTCTCCTGGGAAGAGGGAAGTTGGGGGTGTCTATGGCACCCCTTCCTTACCTCCCCTGGCTCTCCTCCCTTCCCCCTGCTTGCTGAGAGTTTGATACATCAAGCAGAATTTCTGATGCAGTCTCTGGGCAGGGAGCCAGCCCATCATAGAGCACTTGTTTAGGAGTTGCAATCAGGCTTTCAAGGCGAGGAGACAGGAGACTGCTGAAATGGGACTGGGAACCTGGCAGAAGCACCACTGCAGATGGAGGGGGGGCACTTGCGCCTGAGGAGCTCTTGGCAGGAGCTTTGCCAACACATGGGAGAGCATTTCGGGTGAGGGGCTCTGACCCTGGGATGCTCCATCCATCCCAACTGCAGATGTTGATTAGCAACCCCAAGCAATGTTTTCCCTCCATGTTTGTCATCTGTGATGGAATTTATTGATTCTCCTTCTCATTGTAATCTTTACCAGCAAATGCCAAACAGCCAGAGAAGCACGCTCACAGCCTGTTACTGAAAAGATGGAAGAAATCAGATATCTGTGCCCACTGTAAAAATCCCTCTGCCAGAATGTGCTTTCAGGAAGACTATCTCAGCATTCCCAACCCTGGCTGTTGAAGAGTCAGGAAGAAAGTCTGCACCCCCTGGCCAAATTGAGAAAATCATAATTGAGGAAATCCCCCAGTTTTAGAGTTCATTTTATTTGTCTGCCAGTGTTGGAACGTTTAGGACTGTTCAAGCTTTTCTCTGCAATCACAAGGATATCATGAAAAATGAGGTGCTTGGAAAGTCATTTGAACCTTGCAATTGGGCTTTCAGGGGGAAAACAGATATAAAACTTTCACTAAAATTCCCAGATCTGCTTCGGAACCAGACAGAAACTCCATTAAACCCTGGGGGAAGCAGTACCTCGGTTTCTGGTTCTGATCCATCTGGTGAGGATGTGGATCCAAATTTAGTGATTCATTGACTGCAAAGCCGGCAAAGAACATTTGGATCATTGATCTAACCCACGGCAAAATACAGGCTGTAGCACATCCCTTAATTTATTCCTGTTCAATTTGTTAAGGGAAAAAACCCAAACACTCAATCTGATGTACAATTACGAGTGAGGGTGAACTTGTCAAAACCATTTCTGTATTACTGCAGTGGCAGGTATTCTCACAAGCGCCTTGCTTTTAGTTTGACTCTTCTCTTCCCTTCATTGCGTCTGCGTACCCTTGTCTCTTCAGCTGAATAGCTCTTTTAGCCAACACCTCTTCTGCCTTTCAATATTTTGGATAGTGCTCAAGTCATTTCTTCACCTCCTATTTATTAAGCTAAACAGATTGATCTCGTTAGACTGATGGTCTTTCCAGGTCCAGGCACCTTCTTACTGTGACGGGGATGGAATATGGTCATCTACCCAAAGCGGTCACTCCGGTGAAGTCCACCTATTGTGTTTAGAGCCAGATTGCCACCTTGTTTAGTTATCTGCAGCCCAGCCGTGTGCCTTTGCTGTCGGAAGGTATCTGCTTGGTTAACCCTTGCACATAAAAAACCTATTTGTGCTCGGTTTGAAATACCAGCCAACTGGTTCTGCTTTGCTCATGGCTTTCTGAAATAGGTATTCAGACTAGGAGAAGAGAAAGCCCTGGTCTTCTTTGCCTGCTGTCTCAGTGACACAGGTCCCAGTCCTCATCCATCACCAGCTGGCTCTGCATCCCGCTTCCGATGGGCGGGTTGGCTCTTTGGTGCTGTCACTAAGCATTTATCGCCCTCAAGTAAAGCAATGCGGCAGAGTGTGGACGTATCATCGCGAGCAGCGTGGCAGGCTGAGGATGGGTGGCTTGCCCCAGGAGGAGGAAGGGAGGGGAGCCCCCGGTCGCTCCTCCACTCCTGAAGGTCAGCAAGAAGGCAGTTCTTGCTCTCTCCAGACTTCTCCCTGAATACTGACCTAGCTTTAGTCTGACTGGGAACCAAGCCATGATATTCTGAGGCATAGTCCCCTGCAGAGCTGTGACTTTATCCTGAGCCATATATATATATTTATTTTAAATATATATATATATATTTATAAACACGTATAAATGACCAGGACTCTGCAGTCCCACCCCAGCAGCTTCTAAGCAAGACCAGATTGGCAGGAAAGTGGTGGGTTAGGAAGGAAAGAGAGCAAGAAATGCCTTCGCCGGGCCCCTCGAGCCCCCGCCGACCCTGCTCTAACAATACGGAGGTGCTTCAGGTATTGTCATGCTTTTCTTTGGAGTCCACGTGGTGAAAATCCAGATAGTACAGCCCGTTGCTGGTAAAGGTCACTGAGCAGATTAAACGTCCAGGCAGTACAGACAAGCTCATCCTGTCAAGCCTCAGGGCTCGGCAGCCCAGACCCAGCAGAGAGGCCAGGGAGTTGCACGGCAGATGGATCAGTCCGTATGCAGCAGAGCTTGCTAAGCCGAGAGCCCCAGAGGTGGTTTGGGGCCAGATGTGTCTATTTTTTCCCCTTTCATTTTCCTACTGGGAGGCTGGGGATTTTCTGAGCTAGGCAGGGCAGATGTTTCGGCAGGGAAGGGGAGAGCAGCTCGAGGGCTGGCACCCTGCGTGAACCAGCCCCTCCTTGGAAAACCTGGCACACGGAGGAGGTTCAGCCCCTGTCCCGCTCCCCTCCCAGCCCTGCCAGTGCCCACTGAGATCTCAGCAAGTTTGCAGCACATCTGCCTAGCGAGATGGAAACGCGTAAATGTCAAGTAACCCAACGTGAGTGACCCATGGTGGGTGCCGGGCAGAGGGAACAACACAGATGCCCACTCCCTGCATCCAGCATCTAGATACAGGTCCAGCCTGGCATTAAATATTCCTCTTCATCACATCAGGCTGCTAATCTGCCTCTTGTTGTCCTGCTCAGATACAGCAGTTAAAATCCCTGGTCCTTTGGTGGGTGCCGTCCTCACCCTTCATCCCTTCACAGCTGATGAGCTCAGGCATCTCTGAACAGCAAGAGATGCCCAGCTTTCCCGGCTTCCCTGCCCCCTTCCCTTCCTCGCCTGCTTCCACTATAGCGAATATATATTGTTCACTGCAGGGCAGGCTTGCAAGTCTGCAGTGTCCCTTCAGATAAAGGACAGTCAGTGACAGGCTGGGACCCATTTGACCGTGGCTGGAGCAGGCTGGGGGGGGTTATTTCCAGGGACCTGCGTAGGGTCTCTGTCAGACCCATGGTCCGATCGGCCCCTTGGTTCTGGGCGGTATCGAGGAGCTCAGGTCCTGGCCGGCCGTTTGGTGCTGAGGATGCTGTGAGCCCTGCAGCCATCAGCGTGCAGCCCTTGGGGAAAGTGCAGTAAGCTGAAACCCAACCCTCAGGCAGAGCGAGCAGGCGAAATGTTCCAGAGCCTGAATGCAGAGTGAAAGAGAAAAGAAGTGCGAGGGTTGTTGAATGGGAAGAGGGGGAATAAACATGGGAAATGAGTCATCCTTATGTCTGTCACTCCGGGAACAGCTTCCCAGTGCCCCTGCCTGGAGCTCAAAGGGGACAGTAGCTGTTTCACTCAGGCAGAGCCAGACCTGTCGGAGAAGCAGAGCCAGGCTCTGGCCCAAAGGGAGATCCCGAGACATGGGTGAGTGTGTTTGCCTCTAACGCGCCTTGACAGGAGCAGTGGTTGGGAAGAGGAAGGTGGAGGAGTGCTGGGCAGCGAGGTGAGTTGCTGGGAGGAGCGGAGGGCAGGCAGAGCCCGTTGGGTATCCTGCTCCGGGCCAGGCTTGGTGGAGGATAGGGGTGGGAGAGAACTGGCTCTTTTTCCTTCCCTTGGAAGAAATCTCCATGTTTTCACCTGGAACGCAGTTCTGGCCTCGCTCTCCATTTCTGTCTGTACAGGGATGCTGGCAGACATACCTGATCCGAGTCTAACGCCCAGTGAGGTGTGATGGTTGGAGGCCCTCTGAGCACCACAGAAACAGCCCCAACTTTTTTTTTTTTTTGCCCATTTGCTTTATTGAAGGCAGCGGGGGGTAAAAACAAGCCTAAGCAGTGCTAGGTCTGAGCGAGGAGCCCGGCGTTTGTGGGCTGGGACATGCTGTTGGTCATCAGCCCAAGGCAGTTTTCTTCCTCCAGCTCATCGCATACGGTGCTGTCGTGCTTGTGCGTGTTGCAGCGCGTGGTTCTGGGATGCGCTGATGTTACCTGCACCGCTGCCGTAGCGGACGGGGTCATTGCAAGCTGTTGGAGCCCTTTTGGGAGGCAGCTGAGCCATCCTGGGGGCTGCGCAGCTCATTTTCCCCATCAGCACGAGCACTTTTCACTGCGCTCACCCTCTTGCCCATGTCTCGTCCCCAGGCCGTGCCGGCCCCCAGCGAGGCAGCCCGGCTCAGTAATTGATGCCCAGATACAAATTGCCCAGCTCCCAGGAGCACAGGATTTCCAAGGGGAGAACTCCGGGCAGCCTGAGTTTGCACTCGGGGCTGTTTCTAATCATCTAGGATATAGCAAGTCTATTTTTAGTTGTTGGTTGGGATTTTTTTTAATTAATTGCACAATGCTGCTTTCCGCCATTTTTTCACTTCCCCATGACCACTTACCCCACGCTGCTGCTTGTTCAGCCAAAAAATAACCTCCCCCCAAAACACTGCAGTGTCTGATTCATTGGTTCTTCAATGTGTCATGCCATCTGTGCCTTTTGTCAGCTTTTACACCTAATGGTACCACATTTGGGGAAGAAAATGGAGTAGAGGAGTTCACTTTCAGAGGAGTGGACCTCTTCCAGCTGCCACCAACTCCACCGGAGAGACGGTGAAGATGCTTTTGAAACCTGCATCTTTCATTAATGTCAACTAGTCAAGGCTGCAAATGGCTCATTTTCCAGGTCAGGGAGCCTAATGCCTGCGGGAGACTTAGGAAGTTCGGAAGCAGTAGGAGGGGGCATGTAAGTAAAAAGAAAAATGGGAAAAAATTACGCATTCTAATTATGGAGCAAAAGAAACTGTTTCCTGGGAATGGTGACATTTGTCCAGGGTTCACCCCTGAGTGAGGCTGGCTAATCTGGGAAATACAGGACCTTCAAAGCCAGCCTTGGCCCTACACGTGGCCCCAGCAGCTGTGGCGGGGAGCACATGCCATCTCAGCGGGGTTGGTGTGGCCTCCAGCACGGTGGGACCCGGGTCAGAGCAGGCTGCAGGCTCTGAAGCCCAGGCAATGAGTTATTGCCAGCTTGGCTCTGCTTTAAAATGGTGCTGGGGCTGGGCAGAGGGGGTTGTCCGATGCACATCTGCTCCCACGCTTGGGTGCCTCCTGAGCTCATGGGATGGTCTCGCTCTTTGTTTCTGGGCATTTACCTCCCCCTTTTCCTCTCCCTGCGTGCTCAGTCGCAGTTCTGGGAGACTGAGTCCAGCCTGTGACTCTGTTTCTGATCCCGATCTCACAAGCTGCGCTCTGGAGAGCAGCCTCGTCTCATCCAAGCAGCCCCATGTGCGGGAAGTCATGTGAATCGTGACTGCAGGAGCAGACGAGGCCAAGGGCTTTTTTGGCTTTCTCCTTTTTTCCTCCCCGCCCTGTCCCCAGCACTGCACCCAGGTTGTTTTTCAGCTGTGGTTTTGATAACATGTTTATATAAACATCTCGGCCGGAATCCATCTTCGTCCCTGGAGATGCTGCCTGGCTCCGACCTGGGGCAGGCGATGCCCCCCGCGGGTGCTCGCCCCATCCTCAGCCTCTTTCAGCTCCCGTAAGGGACGGCAGCAGGGATGGCACCTCGGGTGCTGGGACAGAAAGGACTTTACAGTGAGAGGGGACGTCCAACTGTTTCGACTTCCCTTAAATACCAGCTTTGGGGTTTGGCTTGGTTCTGCTGCGACGATGCTTCAGGTTTGTCCTTGTGCCCTGCCTGCGCAGGGCTCGCCTCTCCGCTCGCCTCCACTCTTAATGGGCTCCTAACATTTGGTGGTAGGAGCAAGGCAGATAATTGTTTTCCTTTTCTTATTAATAGATATAAAACGTCTGCCCAGGGGGCTCACTTTCAGCTCATTTACTGTGCATCTCATGCCAGATGTTGGCTATTTACAATACCAAGGTGATCTCTGATGCTAAAATTGTCGCAGGCAGACAAGACTTGCTCCTTGGTTTTGCACTTTAAGGAAGTTTTAGATGTTAATAGAGCTTTTTGCGATCACATGGTTTTGCAGTGGAAATCTGGAGGACTGTTTCCCTTAACACCAGGGCAAAGGGGAAATTCTGGATCTTCTCCAGAAAAATGTGAAAGGAGCGATGGGCAAGAGCTAATCCTCCCTTTGCTCTTTTAAATCCAGTGCTACCTGGATTTTACACCCAATGCTGCTTCTGGTTTAAATCCAATGCTACCTGGATCTGGGGGAAGGACATGATGAATAAATGCTTAAAATTAAAATGTCTTGCTCCTCTCATCTCACCCCTCGGTCAGGTGGCACTCTGCCATCTCTGCTATGCCTCTAACAGCCCCGTCTGTCTCCAGAGAGCGACGTTGTGCAAGTGCAGGCTGGTAAATCAGCTGCAGGCTCCTTTCTGCGGTCTCTCCCGGGGCTGTATTTCCTCCAGCCATCAGTCTGGTCAGCCTGAAGGATTTGCACGTCTCTGAGTTAGGGACAGGGGAAGGGCAGACTGAGGGTGATGATGCCGGTTTGCAGGTGGCTGGGGCTGCGCTGGCAGGTGCAAGGCTACCGGGCTATCGGATGCAACCGCTTTGGTAGCCAGCAGGCACCCTTCCCAGTGCAGAGACACCCTGGACCCACCAAGGATGCCTGTAAGAAAGTTAACCCCTTAGCTGCGTAATGCTGGCATGGATGTGCCCGCCTGAGGAGGGAGGATTTGGTTTGCATTGCGGGGGGGAAAAAGCAAGCGAGCCGAACTCCAAGCGGGCATGTAGGTCAAGGAATTGCAAGGGAATAGGGCCTGGGCTGCTGAGCGACGGCACCGTCTGTATCTGTTTCTGAAGGATGGGCCGTTGGCAGGACTGTCGGCAGCAGTGCTGCGTGCTGATTCACTCTGGCAGTGCCTGGCCGCCGGCACCAGCAGCAGCAGCAGCAGCAGGAGGAGAGGGCAGGGGTGCAGCGTGGCTCCGCGGGGGCTTTGCAGGGGCTCTGCTGAGACCCAGAGCTGGGCGAGGGTTGTGGGAGCCCCCCATGCCTCGGGTGCCATTTATTTCATAAATAAGTTGCTTCACGAAAGGAACAGAAAGTGCAGGGGGAAGTGACAGAAAAAGCACCAGACGGAGGGATCTTTGTTTTTTTTTTTTTTTAGTTTTAACAGCAAATTAACCCCCGGTTTTAATGCTGTCGTGCCTTCAGATCTTGAAATGTGGGCAAACGAGGCTTTCTGCTTTCTGTGCATCACTTGACAAAAATCAAACCTAGCAGTACTGAAAGCCCATTTTATTCATCTTCTGAAGGAAAGGATTATTAAAACAGCTCTTTGGCTTGTTCTCCATGCCCTGAACACCTCCATGCGCACACGCCTGCATCCCTCAAGTTGCCCTGACATCACCTTTGACCATAAAAGTACCTTGTAAGTGCAAATTACTGATGGACAATGGTGAACACCACGCGTCGCTAAAGCACACAATGTTTGTGCTACTGATCTACGGGTAGATTTGATGAGGAATGGTCTGTAGCGGGTATATTGAGCACCATGGAGGAGACATTGGGGATCCTTTGAGGTGCCCAGACTGGTTCCTGAGTCCTGGCTGGGCTCCTCAGCAATGCAGTAAGTTGCTGACTTCAGCAGGAGCAGCTTGGGCCACAGTCTTCTCTTGGCAGCTCCGGTGCATCATCTCTCGGAAACGAATGCGTGAGTCTGGGCTCCCAAGACTGCGTCCCAGAGGCTTCGGCTTTTGCCCAGCTCTTGTCTAGGGTGAGATGGGACTGATGGGCAATGCAGACGATGAGGTCTGAAAATCAGGTCCTGAAGCACTTTACTGAGTCGGGGCTGCAGGGGGTCACCTTGGTGGGGTGAGGAGCCGGGCTGGGGGTGATTTAGGAAGCCCAGCGTGAGCAGAGCCGTGCGGCTGCCTGGCCGCAGCCAGACGGCCCCGTAATGGCCAGCCAGCCCCGGTGCTTCGTTACCCTCGGCGGCTGCAAGCCGTGCTGACGACATTCGGCCTTAAGAGGAAACCGCGGTGAGTGGCTGCTCCAGGGCTCTGCAGCCCGTGTTTGAAATGCCTCCCTCCCTTTCTCCCCGCCGCCCCGGCCAGCCCCTTAAAAAAAATAGCAGCAAATCTCAAAATGCAGAGAACGGCTCGGCTGAGTGCTAGGGTCCCCTGCCGTGGGCTGCAGACCTCCCCCTGCTCTCTCCCGGTCTGCCGGTCCCATCAGGCAGGCTCTGTGCAGAGCCCCTGGCTGTCCTTGTCCTCCTAAACCCATCACTACCGCTCCAGGGCCGGCGTTGCGACCAGCCTCCTTGCATCCCCCTGCCACCTGCAGCCTCGCCACCTCCTTTCGGATGCCACCTATGAACCTTGCCTTCACGTCAGCCTCCCGCTTCTCCTTGTGTTTAAGCTGGAGTCCCGCTGCTGCCTGTGCTGCCGTTCCCGCTAACGAGGAGCTGGTGCCCAGAACTTTTCCTCTGCTCCGTCTCCCCTCCCAGGAGCGGCTCAGGCAGGACCTGGTGGGCAGGAGGTCCGGGGAACGTCCTGCTGTCCCCCTTCCCCATGCAAGATGCCCTGCAGACGAGGAAGAAAAATAGCTCTCCCATAAGGAGAGAGTTTGGCCAGGGTAAATATCAGCTCCTTCCCAAAGCGATGCTGGGGGCTGGCTGCGCAGAGGTGGCACGCTGTGCCAGGGGGGTGAGCAGAGCCGCTGTGACAGCTCCTCGCTTCCCAGCTCCTGCCCAGGAGTCGCTGCCTGCCTCCGACGTGCCGTCTCATTTCCCGTCCTCAGCGCCGCTGCGCTCCCAATCCATCCTCCCGAAACCTTGTCAGCTCTCAAGGAATGGTCTTTATCAGCGCCCGAGAACCAGGCAACTGGCCTCTCGCGGTCCTGCCAAGGGAGCGGGCTGCGCTCGTGATGCTATATATTTCCTTGTCATTGCTGTGAGGAGCTGAAATCAGCACTCTCACCAATTAGGAGGGCTGGGGAAAAGCAGATGAGGGGATTAAAGAAAAATAAAATCGATGCTAGGAAATAGAAATGACAGTACCTGTCAGCTGAGGCCAAGGAGGTGGGATGAAGAGGAGGATGATGAAGACAAGTGCTGATGGGTTTCACTCCCAAAGCAGTTAGGGAAGAAAGGTGATTTGGCATTGAGACCTGCAGCTGCAGGGATGGTCCCTCTGCTGCCACAAGCCTACATTTGCTCAGGCTGGGAGGTGTGTTAACCCCCCCCACGTTTGTGCAGGGAAGGGGGTGCATGGGGTGACTCACAGGGAGAAAGCCACAGGGAGCGAGAGGCGAGTAGAAACAAGAAATGGCTTGTGGGTGTTCAGTGTTTCGGCAAAGGGAGAGGGACAGGTGGGGGACATCTAGGAGGATGTCGCCCGCCCTCCGCTTCAACACATCGAGGTGCTGTTTCTAATGCAGGAGCCCTTTTTCTTTATTGCATGGCTTTCCCATTGGCTCGCTGCCTCTTAATGCTCTTTTCTTAGTGAAATCCGTCCGTGCGGTGCGATCCCGCTGGCTGGCTCTGGGCAGGGCGGAGGTGGTGGACTTGGCAGAGGACAAGGGACAACACCAGAAAGTGCTGTGGGGCACTTTTCCTCCCACCGACTGCTCACTGCAGCCCGGTCACCCCGGCACAGAGCCAGCCCAGGCAGGGATACGTCCTTGCTGCACAAGGTTTCTTAAAGCATGGGGTTGAGGACAGAAACAGAGACATCCAGTCCAGTGGTTTGAGGGCCAAAAGAGTTTTAATTTTAGCTTTACCAGTTGCTATCTTTCTTCCCGAGTGGATCGCTTGCCTCTGTGGTTTGGGTTTCTCGTCTGTGAGATGGTGATAATGGTACTTGCCTTCTCCGTGGGTGAACTAGGAGGGTTAATTAACATTTGGGTGGTGATCTGAGGATGGGGGGAGCTGTGTACACCTGAACTGTGGACACCTGGCTGGAACTGAACCCAAACCTTGATTTAAAGACAACAGTCCTTGAATGTTCTGCCTTGAAAATTGCCGTTGACGCTGCTTCTGACCTTTCCCTCCTCATGTCCCGTTTTGTAGCCCTGCTTCTGGACATCATGATTGTGGCTGGTTTGCAGAAGTTGGCCAAGCGGAAGGGCCCATACGATGTCACCCCTGGCTTGTTGGACTACCTGACCATGGACACATATGCATTTCCAGCCGGGCACGCCAGCCGAGCAGCCATGCTCTCCAAGTTCTTCCTCAACCACCTGGTCTTGGCCATCCCTCTCCGGATCCTGCTGGTCCTCTGGGCCCTCTGCGTGGGCTTTTCCCGCGTCATGATCGGACGGCACCACATCACAGATGTCCTGTCTGGCTTTGTTTTCGGCTACTTACAGTTCAGGCTGGTGGAGTTGATGTGGATGTCTTCCAACACGTGTCAGATGTTGATATCCATCTGGTGAACATGGAGGACTCGACGCCTTTCCACTGGAAACTAGCAGATACTTTGAGTCTCCTTCCCAGTATTTTCTACATGTTGTTTGTTGGAAGCAGTTGTAACTTCCATGAGTAGTGGTGTTTTTTAATGTTGCTTCCCCACCTGAAAAAAAAAGTTTCTTGCAATGGATTGGGTTTTAGCAATCAAGGGCCATACCTGTGTTTTGGCCATATTCTCAAGCTGTGTTTGGACAGCAACCTAATTAAGCTTTACGGATGAGAGAAATGAGCTACATGTCTGCCTAGTTTGAGTGGTTCACATCGGCACCTTGATACGTCCTCGGGATGGGCAGCGCCTGAGAGCTTCCTGAGAACACATTCGTTAACTCTTTTGAGGCTAAATGATTTTGGCCACAGTGCTTTTTCTTTTTGTAAGCCCAGCAGTTGTGTCTTGTACAGAGTAAGGACACTGCTGGCACTTCACAGATAATAAATAATCACAAAAATACTGCCCTGTTTGGTTCTTATCATAAGGAAAGGGACAAAAGCCAGTTCAGTGTAGCTTTGAGATACGTGTTCAACTTGGAGCAGGTCCTTCAGTCTTGCTGAGCGAGGGGATGCAAACGATCATTTAAATGGTTTGCTTTGGATGGGGTGGACCTAGATGGGTGCTCAGGACACTGAAGGTGGCATGCTGAAGCCAGCCTTTCCTCTGCTGTTCAAAAATCTGCTCTGTGAGGGTGTGTGTGTGTGGGTGGGTCTGGTAAAGGACAAATACACGTTGCCCATTTTCATCCTAGCAGGAAGTAATTGAATAGACATTGTGCTGGATCATGGTAATTTTGCAAAGCAGGTCTAGATACACAGCAAAGAGTCTTTTTCTCTCTCTTCACGGCCATGATTTTATAATTATGCCAAATGATGCTGTAGATGGGAATTTCCCAGGTAAGTCTTGTACAGCAGTGACTGTTTTCTGGTACACCCAGCAACGTCAGTGAGCTAGAGGGCAGGGAGGCAGCGCTGCCCATACCTCCGCCTCTGCTCGCTTGGTTGTAACCTCATTCCAGAGGGAAATACTGACTGTTTCTGTGTCTCCCTGCACGTGAAGTGAGGGGAGCACTCCTGACGTTCCTCGATTGCAAGGCTGAGATAATTGATGTCTGTGAACCGATCTGAGATTACTGAGTAGAGAGTGTGATGTTCAGACATGGTGCTGTTGCTTCTCATTATTGCCGAGAGGCCACCTTGAAACCTGGCTGATCTTTACCCAGGTGATGGCCATGCTCAACATGGTGTCTCTGAAACAGATCGCCCCTCACGACTAGGAAAAGCCAATCTTTTGCACAAAACCTTCCAGTTCTCTGTGGTTTCTCTGTCTTTAGAAGAGAATTTGATATTTGGCAGGTGATGGACGCTACCAGACTCAGCACCTTCCCTGGTTGGATGCGTCCTGCAGAATGAAGGGATCCCGTCATCCCTGCCCTCCTGTCTATCCCAAGTGAGCAAAATACACCTGGCTTGCAAGGCCAGGGAGCAGCCAGCTGGGTCTTGTGCTCTCGTCTATCCCTGCATGTTGGAGAGCCTCTTCCTACAGGGGCTGCTAGAGAGAAGGAGAAGACATTCAGATGATGACTGCTGCAAGCTGCTAACATTTGTTGCTCTTTGATAATTAATATGAAAAGAAGCTAAACAGAAAAATCTATCCCTGGCACGCGTCTCCAGCCAGTGCTGCCGGCTCCGAGGCTGAAGCAGAAGCGTGGTAAGGAGGGCTACCGTGTCCTTTAAAGACGAGCCTCCCACAGAGCTCCCCGGGGGTGGGCTGTGCCAGGGTCCCTTGGGAAGGGCTGTCACTGAGTATGTTCAGGAAAGAGGAGAGCTCTGGGTCTTGCCGGTTATCCCCACAGGCTGGCGGGTTGGTGCAGCATCAGGCAGAGCAGCAGGGGGGTGATCGGTGCTGCCCCACTCCCCTGCTGCTGCTTGTTCTGCGGGTGGGAGCAGAGATGTGCTACTGCGCCTGGCCTCCATCAGGGTTTTTCTTTGCCAGTGTCCTTCTCCTGCAAAGACTTATGTGAAGAAGCAAGCTATGGTGCTTCCTCTTTCTTCCAGGCATTATTACGCTTGCCAGTTTATCCTCACCCCTAGGAAGGATGGAGGCAGGTTTCTGCAGCTCTGATGGCATGTGTATGCACTTATGTGTAGCTGGAGATGTGTACCTGAAGAAGCAGGGAGCAGGGAAAGACTTTGCCCTGATTGCTTTGTGGGAAGCTCTCACTTTGTAGCTCTAGGTTTTATTGAACCTTTGCAAATAGGCTGGATGCATCTACAGCCGTGTTGCTGGGTCCAGGTCTCCTTGCACTTGCGTTGTTTTCTGCTGGTATATCCAGGATGGCTTTGGAGGAGTTACTCTTCGTCATTGCTGTTATAATCAGGAGAGTGTGGCCTGGAGAAGCTGCTGCGGTGGGTAACATCAGCTGAGCCGGTCTCAACCCAGTGTGTAGTTGCAAAGCAAGGCAGGAGGGCAGGGAGAGGTGAGTTGGAGTGACTCATCGGAGTGAGTTTGGGCTTGCAGGACAGGGCTCACTCCCAAACAGGGTTTCTCCTGGGACCTTCCACTTGGGCACCCCCAAAGCCTGCACCCCTCCGCTCCCCCAGTGGGTCAGTGCCCAGAGCAGGGGAGCCCCAGCACTCGCTCGCTCGCTGCAAGGAGGGTTTGGGGAGAGCCCCCACAAGGTGAGTGCGGATCTGGGCACAGATGCACCAGGAGAGACCCAGCAGAGCATTGCCTCGGCCGTACCCGGCCCTCCTGGCAAGGCAAGCGGCATGGCATCCCTCTGCCCTCTCTCCCGGCTGCCTGCCGTGCCGAAGGTACCACTCAGAAACAACCAGCATCGCTGCGTGAAAAGCAGCTTCTGTCTCTATAGCAACAGTGAGGGATGGCGGGTACCTACCCATCCTTGTCACCCAACGAGCAGGACAGGCTGTGGCTGGGTTACCTATTACCTCCCAAGGCGGAGGCAGGAGACCCCCAGCCCAGCCGCCCCTGGGGACGCAGCCGCGTGGGTGGGGGGCACGTGGGGAGCGGTGACAGGACAACCCGGCTCTTCCACCGACAAGGTACGATCTGCGGGGACTGTCCCCAGCTTTCAGGGGAAGGATGTGCTGCACTCACGGACATCTAGGACCAGATCCGGAGTGTTCTGGCTCAGAGGCAAGGAGGGCACAGCAGCATGAGGACGATCTCCCTGGGCTTTAGATCTGCGCAGATGCCATCTGCCTTCCAGCCCTCGGTTGCTGCTTGTGAGGAGGAGTGTAGATGCAGTGTGCGTGTCCCTAAAGCTCTGCAGCCAGAGGAGGGTTTTTTGCCCCCTCGGAGGGTGTTAGAGGGATGGAGCTGGGTCTCAGCCCTGGCAGTGCTGCTGGACCGTGGGCTCCTACGTAACGTGCTGGAGGCATCGCCCGGTTGCACTCTCCACCGATCTCACATTTAGCGGTGGCTGTAAGAAACACCAGGGGGTCTTGCATATGCGTGTTACTTGTAAGCCAGCGGCTGGGGCCAATAATTTTTGTGCCTCATTCTCCACTCCCCTGGAGCTCGTGCTGATGCTCACACAGAGGTTTGGCCCCAGCTGTCCTGGGTGAGCCGGAGCAGGAGAGCAGGGCTGCTCTGTGCACATGCCCACCATGGCCGTGTGGCTGCGGGGAGGCAAAAGGCCAAATGGTTTGAGCTCCTTCAGGATGGCCCAGGAATGTGAATGTTTTCCCCGAACCTTCAGACCTCCAAATTGAGGCATGCAAGGCTCAGCATGAGGCTCAGGGAGGAGTGGTCCTTCCCACGCCAGGACACTTCTCCATCCCCCTGACTGGGGCACCTTCTGCCTTTCAGTTCATCTAACAGATGAATTAAGAAGATGCCCCAGAGAAGGCAAGTGCAGCGCATGGGTTTGGGGGCTGCTGCCATCAGCACTGCGTGTGTCCATGCGGCCAGGAGAGTCCCAGGCTGCAGTGGCGGTGATTTCATTTGTGATTCTGCTGCGTACAGTGAAAGGCCCCTCCTCCCCTTCCCCTAATGCTGATTATGCTTAGCAGCAAAAAGAGATTTTAATTTATTTTTTAAAAAAAAAAGGGTGCCAGGGCAAGTAGCAAATCTGGATTTATATCTTTGGGCATATGTGGGAATCACAGCTGGAGTGTTTAGTTCCCCCCTCCCCAACCTAAGCTGGTGTTTTATTCTAACAAGCTGTTTTGTACATTTGTGGCTGGGGCTGTGCTGAAATGAAGGTGGGACAAATCCCTTCCCACATGAGGGCTGTGCTGCCCTCCTTGCTGTGGGGCTGTCAAGGGGGTCCTCTCTCCCGTTCCCCAAGAAGGGGTGACTCGGGCCCCATTTCCCCCTGGGATGAAGCAGGCGATGGGGAGGGAAGCATGGGCACTGGCTGGTACCCAGAGAGCAGGTTAGCAGATTTGAGGACTCAGGGGGAATTAGGAAGGCTGTTACACAAGGTCTCCCTGCGGTAGCACAGGTGTGGCTCTAGTTCACCCCGTGCTGGGTTTTCTTGGGCAAATGCACTCCTTTTATTCACTCAGGGTATTTCTGATGGGGGTGAAAGGACCCATGGGTTTAACTGGCTCCCAGCAGCTCGGTGCAGCAGCCCCAGCTCCCGGCACAGCCCCGACACCACTCATGCAGCACCAAGCCATGCAGGACGGCCCCGGCAGCCACACACTCCCTTCCAGGGCTCAAAGGTTTCTCCCAGTTAGGAAGAATCATCTGCATGATTTTCAGTTAAGTTTTTGTATTAAAGTGATAATTAACCATGTAGTTTCCAGGCTAAAAGTTTAATATATTGGGCAAAGCCTAGAGAAATGGGATGGTTCCTCCCTTTCGCACGCATGTACTGCAGAGGGTGCTGTCAGAGCAGATGATGCTGCACATGGAAGATGCGTGAACACAGCCGATGCCTTTTGCGTGTGTTTGATCATCTGAAATAGATTTGCGACCAGTTCCTGCCTCAGCATGGTGTGCTGCAGGCAGGGGCATGGACACGTTGGCTGCAGGGTGGGAGCAGGTGACCGAAGAGGTGTTTTTCTCTGGTGTTGACCCAAGAGTCCCTGGCTGATGTGCCTATGTTTGAATACAATGCTTGATTTAAGGGGGTGCCATGGGCTCTGCCCCCCAAGTGGGCAGGGATGGGGTTGCTTCGTTCCCTGCCTTGCTGGGACTCAAAGATCTCTGCGTTCGTTCCCCAGGATGCAAGAGTCAAAGCGGATTAAGGGTCCCTCGGCTGATCACATTTATTTCATTATTTGAATGAAATCCCTTGTAAATACCGCCCCCCCCCCCCCCCCCCCCCCCGCCTTTTCTTTTTATAAAAATAGCAGGCAGAGAAGAATTCGAGATTTAGGAAAGTTAATCGCAGGAGTCCCTTGAAAACCGTTAACCTCTCGCAGCCCAAGCAGCACCCAAACCACGCTGCAGTGGGGAGATGCTGAACGGCCTGGGGGGGGACCAGCAGTTTCCCCAGCTCCCCCAAGGCAGGGTTTCCCCTGGAAAATCCCTGGTTCTTAGCAGGTGAGGCCTCTCCGTCTGGGCAGTATTATATCCACTTTGTTCACATCTTTGCCATGATGAACCGCTAATTGTGGTGTTGGAACAAATTGGCTCAAGCGCCCAGGCGACTCCAGGGCGTTCGGCGAGTGGGGTCACGTCTCGGCAGCTGGGAAGCCCTGCGACAAATGCTGCTGGCCCCGGTGTCGCAGGCGCAGGGCCATTGGAAATGCCAATGCTCTTCCCTTTACAGTGTGGTTACTCTGAGCCTCTCCAGAGAATGGGGATGGGTCTGGGGACCTGGGGATTGCATAGGGATCTCTCCCAGTTTAAGTATTTCTAACAAATTTCTAACAGGTGGAGCTGGCTTCCTTTCCCCAGAAAGTGCCCTGTCCTTGCAGAGTCCCCATCCCTCCGATACACCCTCGCCCATGGGACCCTCTCTGACTTTCTTGCTTCTCCCAGGACCAGAAGCCTTGTGCAAGGCCATCGGCGCTGGAAAGTCAGACCTGCAGAGATTAATTAAAATAAGAGCAGTGGGAAGAGAAGCTGAGAGCTACAATGATGGATGTTTGCAAAACACTTGCCCAGAGCCTGAAGTGCTCTGGGCATTCGGTGATGTTTGCTTCCAGCCAAGGAGCTGTGCAATAGTTAAACACACTTGATGTGATCGTGATTAAGGACTCAGCCTCTGACATCTGGGTGCAGGCCCACTGCGAGGAGCTGTGATGCACCCAGCGCTGATGCCATCTCCCTGCTGGGATTTGCACCTTGGAGCTGCCAGTGCTGGTTTGTCGTGGTTTGCTTCCCCTGGCTGTGAGGGGGGTTTTATTTGCTTTAAATCCTAAACCTAAAGTTGCGTATTAATAGCATGGTAATGCATAGCCTATGTGTCTGGTGCAAGCCAGGGGTTATATAAAACACAGATTAATGGGAATCAGCAGAATAGAGGAGCATGTGGAGGGATGCAGTGAGGATGACTTGGGAGGGGAGACAGGAGGGAGCTGGAAGCTCCAGAGGGGAGAGAAGGTGGCTGAGCGGATTCAGAGTGCTTCCTGGCAGGATTTGCTCCAGTTATTGTTCTGCAGTCCCCAATTCAGGACATTTCCTGAGCCAGCGTTGCTATCATGTGGGGTCTTTTGTCCCTGGGTGATCACAAGAAGGCAGAAAGGGGTCCTGCGATTTTGACTGGAAATGGCTGCTTTTTTTTTTTTTTTTTTTTTTTTAGATGACATACATAATTTCTGCACCTGTAAACACACAAACAAACCATAGACCGGAAGACAAAGTAACAAGCAGTCGTCCAAACAAAAGGCGTACTTTTCACTAGGTTGTAAATGAAACCCCCCCAACATGGCTTGTTTCCCCTCTCCCATCCCAAAAAGCAAGGTGATACTTGAGTTAAGAAAGGCTGGGGATTGTCAGAAACTCCTTCCCACTCTTGCTCCTCAGTGATCAGTGGGAGACCGGCGCTGGTTTCCAGGGACCCCACGCACAACCTAGAACAGCAGGGCCCCAGTTTTTGGCAGAGATGTTCCCTCTTGCAGACTCTTCAGCCCAAAAACATTCAAAATGCGCTGAAGGGGCAGCAGGGACACTAAACCAAACCCCTCCTTTTGCAGCTCCTTGGAACAGGGTCCGGGCAGGAGAGTTGAGCGAGAGAGGGAAAGCAACAGGTTTTTGGGCACCTGCCTCCGATCGTGACCTTCCCTGGGAGAGCACAACCATCTCGACAGCTCTCCCCTCCGCCATACGGGAAGATGCCTCCCACCCTGGGAGGAAGGCACAGCTGGACTCCAACCATCAATCACATCCCGCCGGGAAGGGCTTGTATGGGCTGTGGGATTCCTGGTGGGGTTACTTTTTTTCAAAGCCTCCTGCAATAACAGCAACTGTTGCTCAGCTTCCTTTCCAGATAACCTTTTTCCTGCTGCCCAACATGCTTATCTGCTGCAGACAGACTGGCAAGATGAACCGGAAAGCTGATACCTTATCTCTCCCTCTCAAGGAGCTTATTTAAGTGCTGGAATGTGTTGCGATGGTAAATGATTGTTAAAATCCAAGTGAGGTACATGGACCTAAGGACAGGTCCTACTGAGAGGGAGCACCTACTCAAAAAGGAGACTTGCAGGACTACAGCCTTTCCAGGCTTTTCTGTCTTTTATCTGCCAAAAGATGCATCACCTAAACCATAAAGTGTTTGTTTAAAACCAAAAGGCATAGACTGGGTTTCTCGCTAATCTGTGGGTTAATGCTGCAGGCTGCTCCCAGCTCCATGAGGTTCACAGTGTCCCTCCGATACGGCTTTATCTGTGTCTCCATTTACTCATTGCTGGAAATGTAGTGCTGTGGGTTGGCCTTGCAAGGGGTGCAGCGAGGGTTAACGGTCAGCATGTGATATCGCATGGCACCTATTTCTTGCTCACCCTTTAATCTGGACTTGGTGTGGGAAGCAGTAAGATGCTAACACATCCATAAAGGTAAATAGGATTTGAGAGCTATCGGGCTAATTGAAATGAACGGGGCTCGGCTGCTCAGAAGGCCTGATACAACGAAATGAGACCTCTCCGGGGACACAGAAGTCGAGCAAAGCTTCAGCACTTCACTTATTTCAGCCACTGCAAATGGCAGCTACAGCAATAGCAATTGCAGACGCCGGGGTTTGAGCACTGTGACAGCAGAGAGGCCAGGGAAAACCTGCATGGCCAGCGTGATGTCCGTAACAGCTGCTGAGGAGGGGTGAGACAGACTTATTTTGGTCCTGTCCTGGGTAAAAAAATAGGTGGCGGTGCTGGGTGCCAGCCTGGAGCACGCTGCCAGCAAAAGCAGTGGTGCTCTCCCTCCCGATAGGCAACTGTGTCCCAGTGCACCCAGGGGGTAGGATGGGGAAAAGGGGAGCAGGGCCAGGCAAAACCTCAGGGGAGCAACCCCACGCCAGTGGGTTGTGTGGCCCTAAAGAGCTCTAGGTGTGAGTGTCCGGATCCCAGCGTACAGAGCAGCGAGCAATGGGTGCTCGCGCGCGTTCAAGGGGTCCCTGCACCTCCCCTGCCCTGACAGCACCACTGAGGGCTGGGCTCAGACTTGGGGATGGCTCTTGCCGCTCCAGCTGCTCTTGCATGGTAGTTGCTAGAGAAACTGTACGTTGGCAATGCACACTGCTACCACGGGCTGCTGCATCTGAAAGTTAATCTGTTCCACATCACCGACTACTTTTCCATAGCGATGCATAAGGAATTGCCATCCCAGAGCAGACCTCAGCCTGTCTGTGTGACGATGCCAAGTGCTTCAAAAGAAACGCAGGTGACCCTGTGGCAGCCAGGATGGGACAAAGCGCTTTCTGGGAGGTCTGATCCAGTTCTGTGCTAGCTACAGCTAACCCATCCCCTGAGGCTTTTCATCCCTTGCAAAACTCTTGCAATTAGAACCTGCAATGTGCGTGTTTGCAAGATCCTCCAATTCTCTTTGCATCTTACAACGTCCCCGGCTCCATCCCTTTGGGTAGCAGCAGGACACCAGCCCCAGTCACAGCCTTTCTGGGGATTGCAGAGAGGACCCTGCAGGGAAGCAGGACTGACAGCAAAGCTGACGGTACTCATTTTTATCCCCACGATGTGATTTGATTATGCTGATGGGGAACGGGGCTGATATAGCCGCTACATCCTGGCAGAGCTGATCAGTGCTGGGTGTCTCTGCCTCAGCCCTCCTTGCTTAAATCCTTTAGGGCAGCTCTTGTATTTTGGGGACGTTGCAGCTCCAGTCCTCACCCTGCATCCCCGCTGGGTGCAGTGACTGCCAGGATGGGGCTGGGCTGCCCTGCGAGGCCTGAAGGCGCCCGGCTCTGGCTGCAGCCCCCAGCCAGCTTCACAGTTGTCCCTGTCAATGTAAAATGTAGGAATGGGGGGATCCATCTGAGCCGCTCGGCGTCTGTGTCTTGTGATCCTGAAACCCAAGAGCCCCCCCTGACTCAGCAGGTTATTAATAACCCCCTGGCTGTGCTCCCACCGCAGCGCCTGCCAGCCCTGGCATCGCCTGTCTCTTGTCCACGCCGAGGCGAGATGCACACCCGGGGCAAGGTCAGGGGCTCCTTCCCTCCGGCCCCTGCACCCCATCCCCACCTATGGGCCTGGGCAGAAGTAGCGTGAGGCTTGTGGAGGGGTCTGGACGGACCCTGAAGCTCCTGCACCTCCCACCAGCACAGGAGAGGCTCCTGGTGCTGTTGAACTTAGTTCATCGCACCCTTGTCCCAGGTCCTCTGTTTTCTTGTACCTAAAATCAGCCCTGGGCCAGGCTGCAAGGCAGCTGAATTGGGCTTCCTGGACCGTAGCATCACTACTGCCACCTGCCCCTTCCCCGGGCTGGGACACACTGGGTGTCCCCAGGCTGCCGCAGACCCTGGTGGTGCTTGGCCCCCCCATCCTTTTGGATAGGATGGGGTCTGCCAGCCACCAGGTTTCCGTCTGTCACTGCTGAACCTCTTCTTTGGTCACAGCCTTTGCCTTCGCCCATGATACTCTTCCCAGGATTGCGAGGGTGAAGCAGAGGAGCCACAGGTCCCTTGGAGACCCTCCAGTTACACGTGGGACCTAGGGAGAAAGAATAACACATTCAGCAAAACTGCAGCGATAATGCAGTCTGGGTTTGGGCTATTCCAGGGCGAGCACACAAGCTGCAGGCAGCTTTCTGGGGGTCCCTGTGCACTTGGGGTCACTGCCAGCCCTGGGGCACACGGACCAGAGCTGCCCAGGTCTCCTCCTGTCTGGGCACAGGCTGTAGCACACCCACATCCTTGCCACATTATACAAACAACCCCGGCGCCAGGGGCCTCAGCAAAGCTGCAAGGTGATTTGGTGTGAGGGTGTGTTTACCAGGGCTGGTGCTCATTAGCCAGGTTCATTAGCACTCCCTGGGCAGGTTTTAAATAACAAAGTGGGAGCTGCCTTCTGGGTCAGTCCTGGCTATAGCTGGAGCACTGATTCCTTCCCCTTCTCTCCCTTCTGCCCCAATTCTTCCTTCTCTGCTCGCAGATCCCCACATGCTGCAGCCATCCCTACTGGGAACCCACTCTGCAACACCCTGACAGGGAGGTTGAGGCTTCACTCTCACCATTGTAAACCTCCTGGCACTAGGAGCAGTGCCCCAAACTCCTCTGACCTTCCCATCTCCCCCCAAGAAGGCTGTGTCCTCTCCAGCCATGCAGCTCACAGGTAGAGATGGAGCTCTTTGCTGAGTCCTGGGGAAGCTCCCAGAGCCCTGACAGCTCTATCCATAGTTTATTCTCCTTCATCTCCTCCATCCTTGGCCCTTCTCTCTCGCTCTCCCGCTGAGCCCAGCATGCAGACTTGTCCCTGCTCATGTTGGGGACCAGAGCTCTGGAAGGGGACTGGAGCCAGGGAAGGGGACAGCACTGACTTCCCCACCTGTACTCTGGGCTGCCCCAGCACCTTGGCTCTGCTCAAGACGGGGCACTTGTGCTCCCCATCTTTTATGTGTCTGTCTCCATCCTGCTGTGCCCTGTTACAGGGTCACATGGATGGAAAAGGGAACTTCTCTGCAACATGGATTTATTTCATCAGTGTGGCCCATTCCCTTCTCTCTCTCTTGCTCTTTTATCCCCTTCTCCTTCCCTATTTCCCTCCCAGGGCTCTCCCCCTCTTTTCCCATCCCCTCCAGCTTTCTTGCCCCCATTTCCCATCCCCTCCTCTCCCCCCTGTCCTCCTACGTCTTTGCCCTGCAGCAGGTAAAGGGTTTTAGCCCACTGTACCAGGCAAAACCCCACTCTCACGCGGCGGAACGTCTACTCGACGCCTTGGCCTCCTCTCCGAGTACCAGTGGTACGTGTGGGACCACCACACAGCAGGTAAGCTGAGCTGTTCCCCCCCCAACACAAGCCTTTTACTCCCGGAGAGAGATGCAGGGGATGGGGCTGGCTGCTTCCAGACCCCTGCCCGCGGGATGCAGCCTCTCGGAGCTCCCCGGGCACTGGGGAGACTGGGGCTGGAGCCGGCTCCCAGGCTGGATTTGTCGCTCCCTCTAGTGGGGACGCGGGAGGTTGTCCCCGCAGCCGCTCGGGATCCCGGGCCCGGCGGGGGCGGCCCGGAGCGGCCCCCGGGAGGAGAGCAACGTCCCGGACCTCGTTACACCCTGTGCCCCTGTTATTCCCGTGGGGAGCGGTGCGTTGTGCCCCCACGCCAAGTGAAAGCCCCGTGGGAAGTTACACCCTGTGCCTTGCAGATGTTCCCGGAGGATTGACTCCCCGGCAGGGCTGGATTTTGGGGGGCTGAGGCTGTGTTTTCTTGAGCAGAGATAGTTAGCGCCCACTGAAATATTTAGGAATTGTGTTAATAATTAAAGAAGTGACTGCACTCAAAAGGGACTTCGTGTGATCTCATGAGACAGAAGGCACAAATCCAGTCATGAGAAAAACCGCTCACTAAAGTGTAGCATTATTTCATAAATTCTCCAAGAAAAGGGGAATGTTGCGACTCTGGAGATGTTCCAAACAATGGCCTTTGCTTGGGGACTCTGGAAGCGAATCCTGCAGCCCCTGCTAATTGCCAGTTACCATTTCTGTCTCTGCACGTGTGCAGGATTCGCACGCTGGCTGGGCTGTGATCATCCCATCACAGATCAAAGCCATCCTTCTCAGGGACAGCGAGAGCCTGCTTGCTTACAGCAGGGGTTGCAGTTCTACCAGAATCACTTATTCTCATCAGCTTCATTGCGTTCGGAAGCAGCTGATGGTTCCCTTTGGCGGGGTGAAGCGAGATATTTTTGAACTGTGAAACAACAGCTGTCTCACAACACATGGAGCGGAGGAATCAGATGGCTGTGATTGAAGGTTGGAACTCTGAACCCGAATGTGTCCATGAACTTACATTCCTGCCACATCTGTGGTTATTACAAGGGTTTCAAGGTAGGAAACAAAATTATGTGTTAGTTTAAATCTGGACTGAATATTAGGCATTGCAAAATCAATTGTTTTAAAGTACCTTAAAACTCCTTCAAAAAAATTTGTGGACAGTATGGATTTGCCTATCCTTGTTTTCCATTTTGGGGAGGTTTCCCCCTCTTTGTCAGTGCAGGTCTTGTGGCTAACTCCAGCCTCAAATATCTGGCTGAGTTTGTCCCCAAAGCAGGCTGTGGTTTTCATGACTGGACGTACTAGAATGAATGAAATGGCATTTTCAAAAGAGAGTGGGGTTTGTTGCTAAAATACATGGATCAGCTCTGCAGAGTTTTGTCTCTAGTGTTGTTTGGGATAATTGCTGATCTTCAGATCCGGAGTGAAATAAGATTGATACATATTTGTGTAATCCAGTGATCTGCCTATGAATTGTCATGAGTCAGGTTAATCTAACAAACACAGGCATGCGTTGCCTTTCTTAGAAATATTCCTTGTGTTTTGAGATATGCCTTCCAGGCCACTATGCCAAATAACTGGATTGTCTTATTTGTCTTGATGTTTTTTCCTAACCTATTTGAAAAAGGGGGCTTTGACAGAGCAAACAAAGGTGCTAACTACAAAAGCAGAGGCTCCTAGCAGTGTTTTTCTGTGTGTTCTGGGAGAGGTGTTGTATTGAAAAAAACAGGTCTTCCTCTGGCAAAACTTTAGTACTTGCACCTCCATCTCCCTGTTTTCTCCTCTTTTCTGAGTGTGCTGAAAACTCAGCATGTCACCAACAATCTTTGGAGTGTTTTGAAGAACACAAACTGTCACTTTGTGAGAAAGGTGCATTGTGCCGCTTGAGTTTTTCTTGAACCTCTTGCTATTTAGGCAACCAAGGGTGTGCGAGGACTTCCAAGTGAATGTAGTAAGAAAGAGTTTGGGCTTTAAAAGCTGCCCAAAGAACAGCCTTGTTAGCTTCTGAACAGCACAGCCAGAGGAAAAATCACCAAGCCAGGATGAGCAGAAGCAGTAGTCTCATTTTGCAGTTATACACAAGGAAAAACTGAAGTCATGCCTGATGAAGTGCCTTCAAAACACTTGCAGTATCAGGCAGCCGGTATTTGGTTCTCATTGCAAGCAAAGCTCAGTGCTAAAGCCAGCTGAAAGCAATTCACTTCTCATTGGAAGAATAGTTTCTTCCTTTTAATCAACTCTGTTTTAAATGATTTCCTTTTATAGTGCCTTAAATAGTCATTTTGGTTTGTCCTTCAGGCAGCCAGCATTCGCTCACGAAGAATGGCGTGGGACTGCAGACTTTAAAAGGACAAACAATAGTCTGGCAAACAGAAATGCTTCAATGGCATCTTGTTTTTATACAGAGCCTGCAACTCCCAAGGGCTGCAAAGGAATAAAGAAAAAGAACAGCCTCTACCTGATGCAGCAGCTATGAGGAGCAATAACTAACTGCTTGAATCTGCTCTCATCTGGGAAACTGGGGGCAGGGGGGAATAGCAGATAAGGCCACAGCAGGGGGCACCCAGTCTCCCCTGCAGTAGGAAGGAACTGGAGTTGGTGGCTTTGTCCTGCCTCGATGGTGAGATTTGGCAGAGAGCGAGAATGGGTCCATCTTAACTAAAGCATGTTTTTTCACACCCACCTGTAAAGTGAATCTTTGTACATGGTTCAGCAATCTCAAGGCCAGAGATGGATTTGATACCCTGTGAACTGCTCAGCTATTCAACAAATCCTGGGAAAAAAAACTAAGACTCTACAAACTGACTCTGAAAGCAGAGCTATCATAAGTGCATTGCAAGATGCAAGATACTTAAAGCAGATGCACAGAAGGGACCATGCCATGAGTTTAGTGCGAGTTAAGAGTGAACGTAGCGTTGCAGTCTTTGCTTTCCCTGATCGCATTTAACCCAGTTTGGAGTAAAGGCCAAAACTCCTGGGTTTTCATACTCTTTTCCCATTCCCAGTATTTCATGCTCTATTTCAGCTTAGAGAGGTGTGAGGCTTCAGCTTCCTGTGTTATTAGAACACCTCTTTATTCTTCTTAACAAGTTTATGAAAACATCTCTATTGATATGAGGCCTTAAATAAAAAGGTGTCCTGGTTATGGCTGGGATAGAGTTAAATGTCTTCCTAGTAGCTGATACAGTGCTATGTTTTGGATTCAGTATGAGAAGAATGTTGATAACACACTGATGTTTTCAGTTGTTACTAAGTAGGGTTTATACTAAGTCAAGGATTTTTCAGCTTCTTGTGCCCAGCTGGCAAGAAGGCTGGAGGGGCACAAGGACTTGGGAGGGGACACAGCCAGGACAGCTGACCTGAACTGGCTGAAGAAACACTCCATACCATGTGACATCATGCCCAGTGTATAAACTGGGGGGAGTTGGCCTGGGAGAGATTGCTGCTTGGGAACTAACTGGGCATCAGTCGGTGAGTGGTGAGCAATTGCATTGTGCATCACTTGTTTTGTATATTCCAATCCTTTTATTATTATTGTCATTTTGTTATTGTTATTATTATCATTATTAGTTTCTTCCTTTCTGTTCTATTAAACTGTTCTTATCTCATCCCATAAGTTTTACCTTTTTCCTTCTGATTCTCTCCCCCATCCCACTGGGTGGGGGGAAATGAGTGAGCGGCTGTGTGGTGCTTAGTTGCTGGCTGGGGTTAAACCACGAGTGAGGGGAAAAAAATAAACCTTTTATATTTGAGACCCAATGTCCCTTTGTTCTGTTTGAGGTCTAGCTTTCAAAGCATTTCCGTATATTTGTATAACACAGCATTGTACATGGGATTACAGAGAACTGCCAGAGCTACTCATGTCTTCTCTCCCACCTCTCACATATGACAGCTCAACTCTATTGATGTTCTTGCTGACTGGGTTGTGGGTCCTAACGCCCTGTTCGCTTAGTTGCGGGCTTGAATTTCCCTGTAGTTCTCTCATCTGAGCTAATGAAGTCAGTGCAGGCACGAGGCATTCTTGATTTAGACAGAAGTGAATGTGAAATGGATTTTCACACTTCAGGGCATAAACCAGCTCCTACCTCTTGGGATTAGAAACCACAGTCTCCTGTGGACAGGTTACTCCACAACTGTCCACCACGTATTTCTTCTGTAGCAGGTGATGTTGGCTGCTGTCTGAGACAGATGGAAAACTAGAAGGACTGTGACCTGACCTGGTAAGGTAAATGTGTACTTTGTGTGTGCTGAATGGCCTCTGGATGGGGATTGCTTTGCTTTTTCCAAAGGGATTGTGGAGTTTTGTGAATGACTGCAATGGCAGAAAGGCCCTGTCTTGCGCTGCAGGCTGCCATTTACAGCTGAGCAAAGTGATACCAAAATGGCACAGCAGCATTTAGCCTTCAGTTTGCTCCACTGTAAATCACGCTGCATGATGCCAGCCATGGTCAGGGATGACCATGATAGATAGATCGGAGCAAATTTTTGTAGAAGCTGTAGAATATAGTAGTAATTCTGTACTTTCTAGGAAGCCTTAGACCACAAGACATTTCTTTAGATGCAAATTCTATACTAGGGCTGTAAGCCCTCTTCAATGGTTATTTTCTGTTTGACAGGATTCTTCATTAGTGGAGGGATGAAGCACACAGCAGGGTTTCTGCTCTCACCTGTAATTAATCCTGGGAAGAGGAAGCAGGACTCTTCCTGCTGCAAGAGAGTTTGACACTCTTGTCCAGGGAATAATTTGCCAAGCTCTCTGGAACAGGTCAAAAATCAGAGTGGGTGAGCAGTCCTTCCAGAATGGATCCTGTGTAGAGCTGTGCATTGAACTTTATCCAACTGAAACCTGTTCATCAGTCTCTGCGCAAATCTCTTCTTGCTGTTGACACTCCTCCCTCACAGACTGTTGCAGGTCTAATCCCACCAGCTCTCAGCCTACACCAGTTGTTTTGGTTTATACACAGGCAGGTGAAAGCTGGTGCAGATCTTTTGAAGAACAGCACAGGAATTCATCACCTCATGCCAAGGTCTAATGGTGTCCCTGTGGAGCAGGATGTAGTGGAGCCATGCTCTTCCCTTTGGTGGTAGGGACAGACTATGTCCTTTCACTATTCAGATTGTGCCCAGCTTTGAACAGTGAGGGCAAGAGAAGGCCAACCCCAACACAGTCCTGAGCCATGAGACTTGCAAAGCTCCATAGAGTTGGCCTTGGTGCGCTGCTGGGCACAGGTGGAAAAGTCATGAATTTGTGGGGGCTGCAGTGTACACACCTGGTAATGAGTGTAGAATTGTCTTTCATTTGTTTAGTTTGGCCTTTTGATCTCCACAACAGGTTGCATTAGTTTTTTCTTTAATTGGCACATCTGTTCCCTTGGCCTTGGATTGTTGCCTTGGAGATGCACAAGAGACCTTCAGAGAACTGCTTATTACAGCAGCAGGTGTGCATAATGCTGACCTGGACAAGCCTGCATGAGTCACCTGCTAATCGTGTAGGTTGTAGGTGGCTGCATGAATCATTGAAAGTGAGGGGATCCCACACTGCCCGATCTCCCAAAGGGCAACATTAATGCCTTTGAGTGCTGCTTGTTACTGTGCATCAACAGCATATAGTACACGACAGTTCACTCTCCTCTTCCTCCTCAGCTGACATAGGCTGTGAAACAGCATGGTGCTGCAGAGTAGGGTGGCTGAATGTGAAAAGCTGCAGCCCAAATCAGAAGCACTCTTTGGAAATCTGGCTCACCTGTAGCTTCTCACATGGAGGACAACGAGGTTTGTATGGGCAGGAAGCAAGTTAGAAGAGCTATTTGTATTTGTGTCTGTGTGCGCTTGTGTGTACTTGTCTGACTGATGGAGAAAGAAAAACCAAACACACCAGACTAATGCCCCAGCTGCCCTGTGAGTCGGTGTGAGTGGGAGTTTGCTAATGCGAGGGAGGAGGGTGGGCTCCTCTGTGCGAGAGGCTATAAGGAGAGAAGTGGAGGGCATTGGCTTGCTGTCTCTAGACAGAAAAAAACTGCTGCAGGAAAGATGAGACAAGACACCAAAGGGGCAGGAGTAGAGTATAATACTTTGATACCCAGAAAAGGAGAGGATCTGACAACCAGATGATGGTTTTCAGCAGTGCTGGTGTGTCTCTTGGTAGCTCAGTGCCTGGCAACTTCGATAGCAGCGCAGATCAACTGTAGGAACATCCCATATGGTCCAGAAAGCTGTTCATGCATTTCCTCCCTCTGCATTACTCTTGATGACTGTTTGAGATCAGACACATCTCTCATGAGCAGCGATCCAGGTGCCAGGCCTTATGCTGTTCATGTAGCCTGGGGAGAGGTGGGGACCATTCCTCCTGAGGCATTGCCTGCACCAGGAAAACGTGCTGCAAATTCTCTCTAAAGCCACCTTCCCTTCATGGGCAAGGATGTGCAGGGTGACCGCACATGACTGGTGACCCGTGAATAAGCTAGAGTGCACTTGCAAGAGGCCAGCAAATGTCCAGGTGCTTGTTCCACATGTATATTATACATGTACACAGACACATGTGTATGTGTGTGTGTGCCATTTTTGCAAACTGCTGGACAGTCCATAAGAAATAAATGCATGCGTACCTGCAGTCTGGCCTTTTATCGCAAAATGTCACCCTGATAGACAGCCATGCGAGTTTGTTACAGGGAAGAAGAATTAAAGGGAGAATGGTCTGCCCTTGTGTGCAAAGAGACCACATCTCCCGAGCTACAAAAGATCCCCTGAGCAGAGGAACTTAACTTCATTGCAACTTCTACAACAGTATCTTTAGGGCCAGCTTCTGGCCAGGAACGCTGCTCGCGTCATGTCGACCTGAAGCTCTTTTCGGCCCGAGCAGGGGCTGTGTTTGCCTCGTGAGGCTACTTGTATTTTATGGCTGGGTAGAGTTTTTTGGGATATGAGAGTTTGCCTTGCTCTACTGCATTCATTTCCATCATCATTAATGAGAGAACAAAATTAATATGTATTTTTGGACTGAAGTCCTTCCAAGGTGCAGCTCTTCTGGGTTGCCTTTGAACCTGCTGCCCATGAAGCCAGGTCAGCAGCAGGCTGACTTCGTGATTATTTTCCAGCCCTGCTCCTGCTGGACAGAAATCCCCTTGGCCCCGTCACTGACCCGTGGCCCTAACCGGGGTCCCCACAGCAAGGAAGCAAAAACTTGAGGGAAAAGCCTCCCGGAGCCTCCCCGACGCGGGTGTTTCGAGCTGGGGTGGCTGTAAGGGGGATGAACCCTCCAGCCATGAGCTCGGGGTCTCCCTCAGCACCGTGGGGTGCCCCCCGTCCCTCCTGCTGCCTCCACCTCAGCCCGCCCTGATGGCTCTGAGGGAAGATCTTCCCTCGCGGCCGGCCGGGCGCCTGCTCCGGGTTTGTGAGGTGAAGAAGAGGGGTTGGGTCCGGAGGCAGCCGCCATGACCGCGGCTCTGTCCCTTTCGCCTGCCCTCACCCCTCAGCATGCCCCCCCCCTCCTCCCTCCCGCCTCTTCTTCCCCCCCCCTCCATCTTGGGCCGCCCCTGCGGCGCCGGCGGGGCCCTGCAGGGGGAGCTGTGTGGAGGGCGGCGGCGGCGCGGCGCCCTCCCGCGCGGGATTGACAGGCCGGGCCGGGGGAGGAGGGGGAGGAGGAGGGAGCGGCAGCGAGAGCCCGTATCGCCCCGCATCCCGCCGCCGCCGCCGCGCAATCCGCCGCCATCCGCCGCGCCCCGCGCCCATCGTCCCTCCGCACCCGGCTCCCCAAGCACTCCCGGCTCCCCGCCACCACCACAGGTGGGTATCGGGGGCCGGCGGCGGCGGCGGCCGCGGATATTTGGGGCGGTGAGTGGGGCCCGGGGGGGAGGGGGGGGAAGGAGGAGGAAGGGGAGGGAGAGGGAAGGTGGGACGAGGCAGCCCTAAAATGGAGCCGGAGCCAGCGGCTGCTTGCGGCTGCGGCACCCCGCGGCCTCCCGCCTCGGCCCGGCGCGGGGGAGGAGGCGGCGCAGCCCTGGCGGGTCCCCCGAGCCGGGGGGGGGGGTCTGGCGGTGGGGGCGAGCCCCCCATCTCGGGCTGTTGTAGCCGCCTGTGTTTATTGTGCGACCCCCCCCTCCCTGCTCCCCTCCGCCGCGGGGATGGAGGCACCAGGGGCAGCCGCGGGGCCTGGCCGGGCCGTTCCCGGCCCCATCCCCGCTGGGGGCCGCGGTGAGGCCCGGGGATAAGCGGCGGGGAGGGGGGGGCTGGCGGGGACCGCCTGGGTTTGGGGCCCGTTGTCCGGGCTCCTGCCCCCGGGCCGGGGGAGGCCTGCTGCGGGGGGACGGGGGACGGGGGGGGTGTCCCTGTGTGCGGCGGGGCTGGAGCTTCCCCCCCCCCCCAAACACTCCGCCGCCGCCCCGCTCCCCGGAGGGGTGCAGCAGGGGTTGGGGGCGAGGGAAAGCGAGGGTTGGGGAGAGGGGGGAGCTCCCCGCTGCAAAGGCAGGTTGTTTTTCTTCATCGTCTGGAGTGTGACACAAAGATATTTTTGTCGCGCCGTGTGTGTGTGTCTCAGCAAAACAAGGGGGGGGGTGTGCGTGCGTGTGTGTGTGTGTGCATCCAGAAGGCTCGGTCGGTTTGTTGTTGTGCGGGAGCCTACAAAAGGGTGGCTGAGGCCGAAAGCTGAAATGCGGCTTGGGGCGGGGGGTGTGCGGGGCAGCTGCTGAGCGTGGGGGAGCAAGGATGGAGTTTGTGCGCTTTAGTGCTGGGCGAGCTTGTTAGGTAGGTTTGAAAAGATGTTGGGTTTTTTTTTGTTTGTTTGTTTGTTTAGGAAGCTGTTTTTCATCTCTCTGTGTGAGCAGATGTGCTGCAAGCTGGGGAAACCCTAATGCGGGTCCTGGGACACGTGTGCTGTGCATCTTCACCAGGGGGGTGGTTTGTTTAGTAGTGTTGGTTGTGAACTAAGAAGGTTTTTTTCCTTAAGGTGGTTGCGAACAACCGCTTGATGCCCAAAGTCAAAGCTGTCGCAAGGGGTTTGAATGAGCTGGGAGTTGTGGGTTTTGTTAGGAAAGTTGTTTTGTTTTGTTTCTGTCTTCTGAACATGCAAAGGGTGAGATACTCAGAAGAGTATCTCACCCTTTATCAGATGTTTGTGTATTGACGTTACTGGTGTTGGGGGTGATAACATATAATGAACATAAATGTTTAGTACTTTAGTAATTTTGTTTCTTTCTAGGTACAGGTACTAAGTGTAAGCACATTGTAGTGTCTACATCATCTGCTGTAGTCTGCTTAGGGGGAAGGCATCCCGCCACTTCCAGGACTGAATCAAGGTTTATAGTGGAAGTTTTGTTTGTGTTAAGCCTTGTCTTGAAGATGCACGTGGGGCCTCCACTGGCATAGGTTCTTTCATGATGTATAATAGCTGGTCCCTGCCTTGGAGAGCCCAAGTTTGGAGAATCAGCTCCTGATGAGTAGATCTCTCGGATACAAACTGCATTTTCCATGTTCAGTTGGCACTGGGGTAGTTAAACCCCAGTGTCCTAAAAGCTGGTGTTCTGGGCCAGGGACTGGGAAGTAAAGTCACCTGGAAGAGGTGGGGAGGAGGAAGGCTGAGACCATATTCTGAAACTGGAATTTAAAGAGGGGATGGAAAGTGATGGTTTCGGAATGATTTCTGTCTGAAAAGTTGAAGTAGCTCCCTGCATTTTTCACTCCAAATGAAGTATTGTAAATGGGCTTGGGTTTTCTTAGGAGCACATCTGGGGTCCCCGAGAACTTTGTGGGTTCATCATGGGCAATGCTGCTTCTTTCAGGACTGTGGCCTAAGAGGTTCTTCCTAGTTAGCAGAGTCTATTTTTGGGGTATGATAAACAAGACATTTCCCATATGACCTCTTTGAAATGGTCTACTATTTTTCATGTTAAAAAGTTCAGATTAAAAATCATGCTGAGACAAATCACACATACTGTTTGAGATTGCTGTGTTTGTTTTTTGTTGGTGTGTGGTTTTTTTTTTTTAATTACATGTTTTCTCAAGCCAGTATGAGTACATCTGCTGTTAGCTGTATTTTGGTTTTGTGCTTAATTTGATATGTACATTGAATATAACTTGGTTCCTTTTTTTTATTTGTTGGTCGGGTTTGCTTTCTGCATGGCTTGAGTAGGCTAGATGTCACACATTTTAGGATGCTTTCAGCAGTCTTCACTGGTAAAATATATTTCTACATGACTTGAGCAGATACCTTTCCTTTAAAAAAAACCCCAAATAATAAATAAACCACAAGTTTTATATAGGTTTCTGAAGTTGTCATTATATAGTGCCTTGGTGCCTTGTTTTTTCTAAATTTGTAAAACCCAATAAAAATTCTCCAGTGCATTTTTTGATGAACCGTGGGCTTTTTTTTTTTTCAGTGTGTGCCTGAGAGCTTAAAAGTGAAACTCAGCCAACTGGCTGAAGCTGGAAAAGTAAGTAAATAGTCCATACAAATGCTGGAAAGGAGATGCAGGGTTTAAAAGTATTTTAGTTTTATTAAATATGACTAATGCTCCTAAAGAATTTTTATTAAAATGATTTAACTTTATAGTGACATTTTAATAAAGCCTTTTATTAAAGCTTTGTGTAAAACCTAACTTCAAAGGCTAATTTACTTGAACAACCTCCTTCTAAAAGTAAGGGTGGCATTAGAGTCCGTATTTGTCTTAATGCCTGACGCAGCATGCCGTGGTATCTGACTGTGTGATGGTATAAGGACAAACAATCCTCAGTCCTCGTGTGTGTGGCACTGATGCTTTTGCATAGGACCCAGTTCCTGCACTGCATCTTGCTTGTCCTGCAGGGTATCGCATCTGAGGTGCAGCTGACAAAAATCAGGACCATGGTTTAGGCATGTCTGGTAGTCCCTCCAGTTTGCCTGAGCTGTACAGTACAGAGCCTGTTAGATTACCCATTACAGAACTACCTGCCTATTTAAGATTCAAAAGTGTTGGTTGCTCAAGGCCTTCATTGTCGTTACCTGAGTAATTGAAAGTATTTAAGGGCGAGCCAGGCTAACTTTAAGTGCTGCTGCATTGAAAATAATAGTAAGCCGTTTTATTTTTCTTTCATGATGATAGTCTGCACAAAGCAATTTTGCTATAGTGGCATTTCCACTTGTAATTGTGTATTTTCTTGTTACAGGAATAGAAGCAATATGAACAGGAGAAACTTACTGAATACAGGATGATAACTTTAGGGGAGGGAGGGAGAGGGTTCATTCCAAGGGCTGGGCCTCTTTGGTCATCCCTGCTTCTCTTTACTAGATTCCTCATTTATTCTGTGACTTGGCAATGGGCATGTTGTCTCAGTATTAGGCCTTGCTCTTCAGCTAATCATGCCTTGTAAGTAAGTGGGTTTTGTTTTCCATGTGGCACTTAGTGGTTCTCCTAACAGGTCGATAATTTCACAGCTCCTTATCACTAGTTTGTCATTTGGAACAGAAGAAATACAACTGTGAGTCTGTGGGGTATCAGACAATGAGGTGAAAGCACAGTGAACAGGTAAAGGCTGGGGAGGTACAGCTCTTTCCTTTGCAGAACATCTTCTAACTGCTGAAATTAAGTTACTTTGTTATGAAAGTCCTGGCAGCATGCTCCTGGAAAGCACCTTCTGAAGGGGGTTTTGCAGATACATGGAAAACCCATCTGGTTTGGTTACAGAGTTGTTCTTTCACACAGGAGGAGAAAATGGGGCTAAAGCAGGAGATTGTATTATAATGTTAAGCCTCACTGAAGTGCAGCTTGGGCTTGTTTTCAGTTAGTAACTTGTACTGGTATTCAGGATGTCCTCTGTGTGCACGTGTGCTTCCTGTGCAGAATTAACTGAGAAGTTGGAGCTTATGAGCCCATTATTTCGGAGCAAAGCTGTTTGGATGTGTATAGCTGTAAATCCTGATCTCTTTTTTTGGTCTGGGAGCATTGGGACCATAATTGAAGTGGACTGGAGGCTAGTCTAGTAGCCCAGGGTTGTTCTGTATTTACCTGTGACATTGGTTGGTTGTGAAGCTGCTTGACTCACAGTGCTGTGGGGTCTGTGAGGACAGAAGGTGTTTTTGAGGTGTTAAAAGGTGTATGTGCAGTTTTGCAGGGGGTTGTTGTGCTTACGACAGTGTCTGTATTTTGCTTCTGAACACTTAAATTTTCAGGAAAGTGCTGGTAAACTGGAAGGGGCAAGAGAGCTCGCTGTTACGTCTTTAAGAGACTAGGGTATTGATTTGTACAGATGGGTGAAAACAATCATACCTTGAGTGAAAGGGAAGAGGTAATGTCCAGATTTGAAACATGCAAAAGTGAAAGAGGAGGTGAAGGTGAGCCAGGCTTAAGTGCAAAGAAATACAGGAAAAATGCCAGGAAGAAAGCAAGGACTTGCTAACAGCACCCTAGGGTCTGGCCAAGAGGACAACTCTGTTGGACTGTAGTACTTCAAATGTCCACAGGGCTTCAATTAGCTGTTGGGACCATCATCAACAGCCCTTGGATTTCAGGTGAATAGCACTTAAGAGGAGTAAACTGTATAGTATTTGCAGAGTTAGCACCCTGATGGAAGAGATTTGCTGGAGGAATCCTTCCTGGGTAGCCGTTGAGACATCTTGGACAGGAGCTGTAGTGATGGTGCTGCAAGGAGTGAACAGAGGCAGGTTTGAAGAGCTTGCATTGGGACTTTGCCTCCCCCAGGCACTTCTTGTGTGGGAATATAGTGAATTTTTTGGAAGAGTTCTGCTGTGGGGTAGGTTCTTCAGCTATTCCTACCTGTATGTGGGCTGGGAGCCCGTACAAAAGCCTTGAGTGCTCTTGTTCAGAGTATGGAGTGGGCTGTGAAGCAGGCAGGGGAGTAGGGACATGCTCAAGAAATGCTGCTTCATGGCTGGAATAGTATCAAGTATGGTTTTATCTTGTTTCTGAAATAACCAAAGAATCAAGCTCCCACCTAGCAATTGAAACTTCACGAACCGTCATTTAGGAGCGGACTCACGAGATCCGAGTGTTATTACGGTGTTAGTGTTCTGCATCTGACCAAAATGTTGCCTTTAGTGATACCTGTGATCTTGTTGCAGTGAAAGCAGTGTATGGGGTGGTTCATTTAGGAGGTGTTTGCAGTGTTCCCCATCCCAGCACGCAGACCTGCTCCTTCAGAACTCCTCTGGAGCAGGGCTTCATTCTGCTGCCAGCCCCACAGTGTTAGGAAGGCAGGGTGATTCAGAGGGGTGGTTTCCAGGCCCAGAAAGTGGGAGATGAAGGGTCTATTTCTTGTTCTGCCAGTCAGCATAGCTGCAGAGTTCTGCGGTGTCATTTTCCTATCCGGAAAGTAGAAGTGGTGACGCTTACACACCTTGTCAGTTATGCACTGCAAATATCTATGTACATTAAAGCATCGGTGAAATATTTTCACTTCCTGTCTGGTTCAGCGTAGTCCAGATGTCCTGTACATAGTCTGAGTTGCTTAGCTCTCCAGGAAACCTAAAGCTACCTAAAGCTCCTTTCTTCGGAGTACGGAATCACACTGCATGTAGCGTGGTTTTTTGCCAGTTTGTACCTGTGTCCTTTTCCCATCAGATTCTTGTTAGCTTCCTTGGCATTCATTTGTAGTGCAAATGGCTCCTATGAATAGGCTTCCTGTAAGAAGAATTGCTGTGCAATGCTGCATTGCCCTAGTGTTGTTAAAATGGGGGAACCTGGAGGAATACTTCCTTGGAAGCTTCAGCATCTGCAGTGTTTATGAACTGCAGGCTTGTCTGAACTGCTTGTAATCTTATTAATGGTTTGAACCGGCTGCATCAGTCTTGATGGCTGTGGGAAATCAGAGAACTCTGATAGAGAAAGATCTATTCAGCTCTTGCCAGGGCAGCTTTGTACCCTGCAGTGTGTGTGTTGGTGCTGGCCTGTCTGGCTGTAAAGGTGCCTGCCAGAGGAGCTCCCATCAGCACCTTGGGGAGGAACAGGACTTGAGGGATCTGCTCAGCAGGGGTGTACAGGAACTTCTCCGTTGTTTGTGCGGTGAGAGATTGGCATTTACTGCCTGCTGATTGATATCGTTGGGTTTCATCTCTAGTCTTTCTCTTCATAAAGATAACCATTTATGCATAACCTGAGTGGGAGCTGAGGCCCTGAAGTCAGCAGACAGCCTGAGAGTGTGGAGAGGTGTTACCAAAGCCCACATCTGGTAGAGAGGCTCGTCGGCACAAGGTAAACGCCCACCTCCCCGTTCCAGTGTGATCCTTCCTGAGACTGCAGAGGAAACAGAGCTGCTTACTCAACAGCTGATGGCATTTGTGTGGAAAGAGCTGTATCTGTTCCTGAAAACAGAACTTTTAACCCTAAAGACTGCCAGCTTGCTCTGATTTCATCTCTTGGAGCTGTGACACCTCTGATTTCCTCTCTGCTTGTTGCTATAAAACCTATGTTCGCTGCTGAGAGATGGAACAAGTTGCTGAGCTTGGCACCAAGTGAAGGATTTGTGAAATGTTTGTGACTTGACTGGAAGAATTGCTCTGGTTGCTCCTCAGAATGCATCTGTTCTCTGGCAGCAGTGGATCACAGTCCTTCCACTTGTCTTTGCCCTGGCTGCGTAGGGCTCTCCAAGGTGAGCTATGTCTCAAGATTCGCAGGTTTACATTTGGGCTCTGGAGCTGGCAGCACAGGTGTTTCACCTATGCTACTCTTGCTGTATCTCACTTGGGTTATATGGATATCATTGCTGTGATGATTTTTCAAAGTCTGTGTGGCAGAAGTGTTGGGACTAAGGGAATTTCACAACCTTAAAATGCAGTGGTGTTCAATTTAGTTGTTGGTGATGGAAGAGTCTTTGCCTTGAGCTGTCAGTCCTAAGACCTGGTACAGTGGCCTGAGAACACTTGGTTCTTGTGTGGGTGCCTCCTGCCTTCGTGGGCTCCTCTGGAGCAGTGGGCAGGATTTGGTCCTCTTTCTGTGCCAGCGAGCAGTCTCTTCCACTGGAAGAGGTTGTTCTAGACATGACGAGTGCTGTTGCAATGCATTCACTCCTTGTTTGGCTCTCTACGACCTGCTCCTTTGATCAAGAGCTGCATTTTCTTTGAGGGTCTTGGCAGTGCAGGTTTGGGTGGCTGGGGCAGAAGCCTGAGCTCTGGGACTTATAACACTGCCTACAGTGTTCCTTGAGCAAACTGTTTCTCTACCTTGGATACAGAGCCTGTAAAATAGGATTGATAGTACCAGCCCTGCTATCCATCAGGAGATCCCTACCAGCTACTTGCAGCCTGTTATTGTTGCTCAGATACCTAAATGCCCAGTTTACCTTACAGTTCAGCTGAATGTTGCCAGGAGCTTTCTGAACAGGTTTTGCCAACAGATCATTATGCCAGGGATTTGTTTTGGTTTTGAATTGAAATTGCTTGCTCGTGATCAGCCTCCTTGCTTTGGCGTTGAGGGAACAGGATGTTGTATCTGTGTATTCTCCCTGGACATTCAGATCTCAGAGGAATGCAAGCAGGGCAGCGTGGAAGGCAGAATCTCTTTGGAGGCTGTAGGTAGTGTGCTTCAGCTCTGGGCCTTGGTTGTGGAGGAGCCAGAGCACAAGTACAACTGTAAGGGTAAAGATTTGCACTTGAATATGAACAGTTCTTTGTGCAGGCAGCTCATGGGGACCACTAGGTCACTTCCCTTTCCTCTTGTACTAGAGTGATTGGGGTCTGAATTTGTTGAGGCCACAGGTAGTTCTTGCTGAATTGAGCTGCTCTGTCCTCTGTGGGTTTTGCCTCTGAAACGTGAAACAGCAAAGAAATATGCTCCTTTATTTCTGTTGTCTCTTGCTGTGGAAGTGCCTACAGGAGGTCATGGCTTCTGAGCCTCGTGAGGTTCCTAGATAGGTGCATCAGAGTCAATTCATGCTGGGTCTTGTCTCATTTAACACCTTTATGGCCTGGACGAGAGGGCAACAAGTGTGATGTTGGTAGTTGGTGCTTCCAGGTTGCTCCACATGAGATACCTTGCTGCTTCCCTGCAGTAATCGGCTCTTGATTCTGAGGGGTATGAAAGCCCTGCAGCACTTCCTCTTGGGTTAGAGATACAGTTATTCCTTCCTGACAAGCTGATGCCAATGGGTCAGTTCCTTCTTTATGGCATGATGGGGCAGATGGGCAGAAAACTGGCTCTGTTTCTCTGGAGGGCTGTTGTAGTGTGTTGGCTTTGTGTGGCACGGTTTTGGTAGCAGGGGTGGCTTCTGTGAGAAGCTGCTAGAAGCTTCCCCCGTGTCCGACAGAGCCAATGCCAGCTGACTCCAAGATGGACCCACTGCTGGCCAAGGCCAAGCCAATCAGCAACAGCGGTAGCGCCTCTGGGATAACATATTTAAGAAGGGAAAAAAGTTGCTGAGAACAGAAACTGCAGCTGGAGAGAGGAGTGAGAACATGTAAGAGAAACAACCCTGCAGACACCAAGGTCAGTGAAGAAGGAGGGGGAGGAGGTGCTCTAGGCACCAGAGCAGAGATTCCCCCGCAGCCTGTGGGGAAGACCATGGTGAGGCAGGCTGTTCCCCTGCAGCCTATGGAGGACCCCACGTTGGAGCAGGTGGATGCCTGAAGGAGGCTGTGACCCCACGGGAAGCCGATGCTGGAGGAGGCTCCTGGCAGGACCTGTGGACCCATGGAGGGAGGAGCCCATGGCAGAGCAAGTTTGCTGGCAGGACTTGTGACCCCGTGGGGGACCCACGCTGGAGCAGTGTACTCCTGAAGGACTGCGTGCTGTGGAAGGGACCCGCACTGGAGCAGTTCATGAAGAACTGCAGCCTGTGGGAAGGACCCACGTTGCAGAAGTTCATGGAGAACTGTCTCTAGTGGGAGGGACCCCACACTGGAGCAGGGGAAGAGTGAGGAGTCCTCCCACTGAGGAGGAAGGAGGCAGTGTGTGATGAACTGACCGCAACCCCCATTCCCTGTCCCCCTGTGCTGCTGTGGCGGGGGGTAGGTAGAGAATTTGGGAGTGAAGCTGTGCCTGGGAAGAAGGGAGGGGTGGGGGGAAGGTGTTTTAAGATTTGGTTTTATTTCTCACTACCCTACTCTGGTTTGGTTGGTAGTAAATTAAGTTAATTTTTCCCAAGTTGAATCTGCTTTGCCTGTGATGGTAGTTAGTGAGTGATCTGTCCCTGTCCTTACCTCGACTTGTGAGCCTTTCGTTATATTTTCTCTCCACTGTCTAGTTGAGGAGGGGGAGTTACAGAGCAGCTTTGGTGGGCACCTGGCACCCAGCCAGGGTCAACCCACCACATGTAGACAGACACTCCTTTCAAGGAAGGAGTTAACTGGACACCTTGGGTTTTCTGCTGCTTGGAAAGGAGGGGGAGTTTTGTGAGCACAGGATCTTGCAAGTACTTTCTGTGGGCTGTGAACCAGCTTTCTGATTGGATTTTTTTTGCTCTGTGCCATAGTCTTGCATCCTCAGGATGAAGCATTTCTTATCTTTGTCTGCATCCTCAATTACTGGAGGTCAGGGCTCCTTTCCAGGGTGTGGCATTGTCTGTCCAGCCCTTACAGAAAGAACCACAGAATTTGTTAATGTGTTTGTGTAAATACAATTGAGGTCTTCTCCAGACTCCAGTCTGCTTTATCGGTTTTACAGTAAGTTACAAATCCACGCTTTTGGCTGCCTTTGCCTGCCTGCCTTCCCAGCATTGGGAAAGCTGTTTAGCAGAGAAGAGAGGCTTCTGTATTTTACAGGCCAAACCTGAGATCAGAAAGATCTGTTTTCTCTAGAACTGTGCAGTGATTCAGTAACAGTAGTTGTGATTCCCAACCTGTTGGTATGTTTATAAGAGGGGGCAGCAGGTGAGCTTGGTGAAGACAGAGCTGAGAAAATGAGGTCAGGTCATCTTACAGGACGAGGCCTTTATGTGCCCCCCTGTTGTCATGTTTTATCTTTGCCTGTAGAGCTCCTCTCCACAGAGTTGATGGTAGATATGCTGTCCAGAAGACACTGTCTCTCCTCCTCACCTTCTTGCTGCATGTCTCAAATCCAGGGTGGCTTGGCTTAGAGAGGCCTGATGATGGGGCTGGCCAGTGGGCAAGTCTTCTGGCAGACAGCCTCCAACAGTGTTACTTGGCTAACAGCATACCTCTGCAATAAATCATGGGAGATGTGATCCTGGTCTCCCATTCCCTGTCTTTACAGGGAGACAAGGTTCATGGGAGATGCAGGGAGAAGCTGGAATTGTGCAGAATTAAAAGAACTGGTACTGCCAAATAGACCTATTCAGCTAAGCAAGAAGGGTCCCTCCTTATGAATCAGGAGCTGTCTTTGCTATGGGGTGTCTACCTTTTTTCTGCACTGCAGACTGCTAAGTTGCTTCTCCCTGTTTAGCAGGATTTGGTGCCACATTCAGGGTCTCGGCAGGCCCTTTTTCAGGTGTACCAACAAATCTTGGCAGCTCCCTCTGGAAACAAGGCAACAGAACAACAGCAAGCATTTTCTTGTGGCCTAGACTCTTGCTACAGCCTCTGCCTGCTGCACAGCTCTTCTGCATTGATCCTGTTGACTTTGTACTTGGATGCTGATATTCTCGTATTGCTCCCCTCCTTACTAAGCAGTCTCTCCTAGGAACCAAATGCTCATCTGGTCCCTTCCCTGCTAGGCTGATGATCCCTGCCTGGGCCAAACAGGGCTTCTACAGGATGTAAGTGCATCTGGCACCAAGTCCCTAGGACAGCTGGTCACAGTTTCACCAAAGCTCTTCCAAGGGCAGCCAGTGGTGTCTTTCATCGCTGAGGCAGGTGGCGACTGTTTCACAAATAGGTGATTCTGTAGTGCGACATGTTCCAGGAGACCAGTAGTGGTGTCTCCCTGTTGACAGATAAATGTTTAGCAATGAGAAGTGCCAGCAAAATTGACCACGTGTATTTAAAAAAAAGTGAACATCACTAATCTTCTGTAAAACTATACTATGTTTTTTAAAAGGTTTCACATTATCAGTAACATTAGAAACCACAATAGATCTCAGTTTAACATCAGCACCAAACATGTCTCTTTTTTGAAAGTACAGTTCAGCTTTTGCAACCTGTGAGTTTCTGAACAATTTGTATAAAATTTCAGGTCAAAAATCTTCCTGCTTCTGGAGAAAAGCCTTTTCACTGTTAATCTCCATCCTGTTGCTTTGTTTTGTGTTTGTGACTGCTGCTGTGAAGTGAGCAAGGAGTGAAGGTCTGCAGTGGTCTCGGGTCCTTTGCCCGAGTGATTGTGCTCAGTGTAGAGCTCAGTGGTGTGCGAGTATCTGAAGTGATTCCTTCTAGTGTGTGTGTGTTACCTTTCATAAATCTGTTTGCCCTGCTCAATTAAGGCTGGCTAACTTCCAGGTATTCAAGCTCCATTGAAGTCTTGTGAATAAAACACCGGCAGCCCAGCCTCCTTCGTACACAGATTTACAAAGAGCTTTGCAGACAATCCCGTTTGTCAGGAGTCTCTCCCTTTGGCTGTGTTTTCAGCTTGGGGGTTTCCAGTTGTTACTAGTGACAGTAACTCAAGGTTTTCACATGGCTTTTTTTGCAGGACAGGCTCCCTGTGCTTGTTAGATCCCTGCTGTAGCTCCAAGACTTGCATGCCCTGGCACTTAAAATGTCACTGCTGCTCTCTGGATTAGAACATACCCCTTTAAAAGGCAGTTAGACAGGGTCAACACCAAAACATCAAATCCAGGGAAACATGATGTGGACATGAAGACTCCTGGGTAGCGGAGCGCTCTGCCCAGGACCTGATTCTTGTGCAGTTATTTGTACCTTGGGATCTCAAATGTAACTGGTCATATTGCAGTATTTTCTGATTCCTCTGAGACACTCAATATTTTGTACTTTGGTGCTGTCCCTGGATATTACAGGAGGTGTTGCTAGTCCTGTGAACTAGAAGAGCTAAGCTCCATGCTAAAACCGATAGCAAACCTTCCCCCAGAGACTGCTATAAACCCAGAGAGAAACCTTGTAGAAATGCTGGTGATGGGTTTTTGATTTCTCTGTAACAGAGAGTAATGCTTTCTTCAGGGTCAGCTATCGGACATGGTAACCCAGAGCACAGGCTAGAGGCTTTGCTGAGGTTTTCAGTTTTCAGCATCGGCATGTGCCTTCTGGTTCTAGCTCTGCTAATAATAAGCATGCAGGCTGGCAGTTCAATTCTTAATGAACTTGATTTTTATCAGAAATGGCTTTCCTCTGCAAGACTGGAAGGCCTTGATGATCCCTGCCTGGATTCCCTGCTTGACTGTGTGGTGGGAAAATCGTCCAGTGTCATGACAGCCTTGGGAGTCCCTGTGGCCTCTCTGAAGTGCTGTGGGTGACCTGGGTGCCGAGTGATCCCTCTGGCCAGTAACACCCGTGGACTGGTTCAGATCTGCAGCTGGCTGCTGTCAGGAGGGACAGGCAGCAGGGTCCTGCCTACGGGATGGCTCCGAGGGGCCTCAGTGCTGCTGCAGCCTCTTTGCACAGTGACTGTATGGAAAGTGCCTCACCTCTCCATGGACTTGTTTTCCCCTTTGGAGTGCACACATAACATACAAACAAAGCTGTGTTTCACGTTTTCAGCTTCAAAGTGTTGAAGGAGTTCAAAGAATATTTCATTTATCCAGACAGCAGTTGTGGCTGTCCCAGAAAGTTTGACAAGGGGCTTTATCCCGATGTGTCCCCAGCTCCCCTGCTCTGAAGTGGTTGTTTATTCCTCCTGCATCCTTTTAATGATACAAGATGTAATCAAGAGGCAGCTGAGACCCAGTTACATAACTGGTTGTCAGGGTTTCTCTTTGGCAGCGTTACCCTGCATGCTGTTTGCATGCTGACTTTCAGGAACTTGGGGATTTTCTGTTAACCGGCTAACTCCTGAACCTGATGTGGTAGTTCTTTTTTTCTCTCTCTAATGCCTACTAATTGTGTTTGGTTTGAGCTTTCTAAACCTCAGAGTGGATTTTATTGCTTGGGATTGCGTGAGGTTGGTACAGGATTCACGTCGTCTGGATAGACCCCGAGCCAGGCTCCCTCTCAAGGCTCAATACACCTGTAAGAGCAGGTGGCTGTGCTCTTGCCAGCGTAGCTGAGGGCTGGCGTGCAGCACCCTCTGCTCTTCCCTCTGGTCCGAGGCTCCCCACAACTCTGTCAGTTCAAACAGGCCATTGTTCTCAGTCCAGCTTCTACTTTCCTGCCAAGTCTGTGCTAATCAGTGTTTTTTTTTTCTCCATTTCTCTTTTATGTGTGTCCTACTAATAAAAATACAGTGGAAACGGGCAAGCGAGGGAGGAGCTATTGTTTTCTTTGATGCATGGTGACCATCTGAGCAAAGATTGAACCAGACTGGAGCCCAAGATCTGTTTGCTACTCTGCAGGAAGAGGTGCCTCAAGAGCGTGGGCCAGCCCTGTTGCCTCCACAGGCCTTTGTGCTGCAGCCCTGTGTGGTGGTCCAGCAAAGGTGGCTGTGACGGCCTTCTTGTGGATCTCGGTGTTTTTCCTGAGCATCCTGTGGATGCTGTTACTGAGTGACAGAAAATTATTTTCTTCCTCTATCCCAGACCACGCTGCTTGCTGCCTAGCACACAGAGTCCACAGCTTCTTGCTCCTGGCAGGCCTGATTTAAATCCTGCAATGGAAGAATGAACGCTGCATGGTGCCAGGTTTATTGGTCAGGAACTTGCCCCCTGGCAGCAGCCTTTAGATGGGCTTTACTCAGCTAGTTGCAGATCACGGTACAGTCTCAAACTGGCTGTATCCAACATGTTTGTGGTCTGTGCTTTATTTTGTACATAATGCGTGATGGACTAATCCTCTTAACTGGAAATCATGTTTGATAAGGAGTTGCTGGTGGAAGTTGTAGCCTCTGGTCAGATACAGTTTCTTTCAGAAAGAGTGATTTCTGACTGCGTTTGAAACATGCTTTCAGCTGGATGAGTTTCAGAAAGGGTGAAGGGTGGGAAGGTCCAATATATATAGCATTTTGTTGCTCCCACACAGAGTTACAACCCTAAGATGGGACCTAGCAGATGGTATAATAAAACTGCCAGCAGTTTTAGGCTTGAAGTGGAGGCTTTACAACCAGAAATCTAGAAATCTAAATTACATGTGAAAAGGTTAGATTGAGCTCCTAGATTTGAGAAAATTTAGAACAGAGAATTATGCTTGAAAAAATGAAAGAAAGGTCCATTGAAACTAAGCAAAGTTTCTTTTCTGACATCCAAGTTGACCTACAGTGTGTGCATTCCCCATGTTTCAGCTTTGTCCTAGGCTCCAAGAGCCAAAAAGTGAAAGTGAAGAGACTGTTTGCATGAAGGGTGTTAATCACAGATGTTGTGCCAGCAAAGGTTAGAGTGAAAAATTAACAAACCACATCCATTGTGAAAAGTACATTTATAGCTAAAAATGGTGTTGAAGGTGCCAGCAACAGAGAAATGTAATCTTTTTTTATAAAGTGTTTTCAGGATTTATTGTAGAACTGCTGAATTTTCAGGTTCAAGAGTCTGAACCTGTTTCATTTGAGCAGGTTTTTTTTGAACTCCTTAACTCTCTCTCATGGACAGCAGATGGGAAAAGGGAATTTGAAGAAATAACTCTGTTGCCTTCAGGTGATGCTTTCAAAGCATTAATTGCTGGTACGAGTCATTAACTGTGGCCAGTGTGGAACCATAATCTTAAACATTACGAACTCTGCTACCAGTGCTTCATTAGGAAACCCAATGATAAATTCTAGTGTGGTATAAGATAACAGTGCTTTTCTGTCATTTATGTTTAGGAATCCTTGTCCATAGCTGCTTATTGTTAGACTGGTTCTTTTAAAGCAAGGACTGTGTTGACAACCCTGTCTTGTGTTCTCGTACCTAAAGAAGCTCACCTCTTTCAGCACTGGAGTGGCAGAAAAAAAATCATGCTGTGAGAAGTGTGTTCCTGCAGTTCTTTTAATTCAGTTTATGAATCTTAAGTCCCACAAACTTCTTGTGACTAAGAGGAGGGGGTTAAAACCTTGTAACTTAGTGTGTCTGCTCGCTGAATATCTGCAGTTGTAGCAGTTGTGCATGTTTTACTTTTTACTTGTCTGTGGCTAAATAATCAGTTTGATGGCATTTCCCTGGTTCTCTTTCATTAAAAGGTAGATCGGGAGCGGCGCAGAGAAATTTCCTTACTAGATGACATTTCATCGCAATGTCCGATCGTTTGGGGCAAATAACCAAGGGAAAGGATGGGAAAAGCAAGTACTCGACTCTCAGCCTGTTTGATAAGTATAAAGGAAAGTCAATAGAAGCTATCAGAACTACAGGTAAGAAATGCCTTCAGAAAGCTCGTTTTTGGTGTCTCTCAAGAGTGTTGTTGCAGAGCTAGTTCAGGTTGTTGGCCCTGTGGGTAGGATGCCCAGTGGGAAGCAGCTGGGTTGCAGAGCTGTTTTTGCTGCTGTCTAAGCCTGTGCTTCATTAGGACTTCAAGGAAAATGTCTGTGTTTCTTTGTGCTGCTGTTATTGTAGAGACACAGAGGAATTATGGCAAAACAGATGGTGGACTGTTGGCCCTTTCGTTTAGCCTGTGTCCTTGCTGCAAAGTGGTCAGGTTGCAAACTTGAGTGAAAGTCTTACCCAGGCCTTAGGCTGTAACAAGACAGGGCAGTTAAGCTGACTGAAGTGCCTTAAATTGGTCAGACATTGTGTGAGGTGAGAGTTGAGGACTGAAGGCCTCTCGGAAGAACTTGAGTTAGTTTTGCAGTGGAGATGTGACCAAAAGTAGATGGTGGGGTCAAAAAAAATGGAAACTTTGCCTGGACTGGCTCTGGATTCAGTGTGGGAGTAGAAAACCAAAGAAAATAAAATACCATCTTAATAATTGTGATCTGGTGGGTGGAGCTGGAAAATCTAGACCTCGGGACTCCTGGGTTAGATTACCCGTCTGTCTGCTAAGAGGTGGACTTGGATGGCCATTTCCCCAAGCTGTGAAAGGGCGATGCTGCTGCTTCTTGGTGAAATGAAAGAGGAGTATCTGCACAGGTAGCTAAAAGACTCTGTGGGCATTTTCTGTTAGGGAGAATTATTTCTCTCTCCCTCCTGACTGTTGTAGGAGGCTACCTGTTAAAAAGCTGCTACAGCAGATGGCTGCTACACAGTGGTCATGTGGGAAATGTCCTGTATGTTGACATAGCAGCAGTGGTGCTGCTTGTCATACAGTTCTGTTGGGACTGCACTCAGCTACAGTATGCTAATTAAGGTTAGTTATCTAGCAGGATATAGCCCTCTATGACCTACCATTGTTCCTTTCTCACTAGTTATTCCTAGACATGGCTTACAGAGTCTTGGGAAAGTTGCTGCTGCCCGGCGCATGCCACCTCCTGCAAACTTGCCTAGCTTGAAGTCTGAGAACAAAGGAAACGACCCCAACATCATTATAGTACCCAAGGACGGTACAGGATGGGCAAACAAGCAGGATCAGCCAGACCAAAAGAGGTAGGTAGAACTACTCTTCGCTAAGTTTTGTCAGGCAAGCAGCAGTAGTTGTGCACCGCTGTGCTGTGTGTTGGACCTTGTAGTGATCAGTTCTGTTGTCCATGCCAGTGTAGAGCCAATGTTAGCTTGATCTTTTAGCAACTGCTATATTGCCAGAGTTGTTTGTCTGTCTTATTGCCTGTGTTCCCCTCTGATCTCACCTCTGCTGTCTCTTTTCAGTTCCAGTGCGACAGCTGCACAGCTGCAGGAGTCGCTGCCGCAGCAGGGTTTGCAGAAATCTGTCTCCAATTTACAGAAGCCGACACAGTCAATCAGTCAGGAGGTAGGTGCAAGTGGTCTCTGTGACTGCCACCCTGCTTCCCCTGTCCCCAGACAGCTTAAGGGTTTTCCTTAATTGTCTGTGTTGCCTTGTACAAGTAAGAATCAGCAGACTGCAATTTACAGAACAGCTCCTGTATAATCAATTCTTGTAGAAGTGACTGTCTTGACTCCAAGTTACTGTGCCTAAGGAATGCTGTGCTGCAGTTAAAGTATAATTCTGTGCACATTACCTCTGTACCTTTCAAGTGTGTGCAGAAAGTGCTGCTTCAATCTAGAAAGAATGTCTGGAATGTGGTATGGCTGGTTAGCACTTCTAAACTATTTTACTTTGGGTCTAATTCAAGTGTCGCTTGGTGACAACAGATCCAGCTCTTGCTCCCAGCCTGATGAGACTTGATAAGAAGAGATCTGGTCATGTGGGAGAAGTAGCCAGTGTCAGGACCTGAAAAAGCTACTGGCAAGTAAGAAAGCTTCCCCAGAGAGTGCAGGGACCTGGCCCCTCTGTGCTACAGATCTCACACTTTTAGTTTAAAAAAAATTCCCAGCCCTTGAGGTTCAGGGAAATCAAGACAGGAGTTGTGTTTTGAAGAGGAGAGGAGTGGTTAATGCATGAGAAAGTAGGGTAGCCTTCAAGCTGAGGTGTAGCATGGAACAAATCTAGAAGTTTGAGGGACCTTTTGGAAAAATGCAACAGAACAAAGGGAAAGCTTGATTAGAGGGAGGAAAGCAAGAGGAATGGTTTGAGGAAATAGCTGGTGAAGATGAGCAGAGGAGAGATGAGAGGCAGGGCAGAGGAGAGTGTTTTTGCTGTAGCATCATAGTGCACTGGAGTGGGGAGCAACTAACTTTAGCCCCAATAAGAAGCTGGGGAGACCTGTGGTATCCAGTGACATCTGGGTGATTTAGAGGTCTGAACTGTAGCAGGTGCTAGCCAAGAAATGAGAAACAGTCATGGGACTTCACTGATCTGTGGGCGTTGGGGTTTTTTTTGTGTTCTGTTTTGTTTTCAGAGTACAAATTCAGTGCCAGGTGGACCAAAGTCATGGGCACAGCTGAATGGAAAGCCAGCAGGACAAGAAGGTGGTGAGTATGATAAACAGGAATGGAGCTGGGTATGTGCCTGCTTCTCCCAGACCAGCATGAGATGGGGTGTCCTCCGTTTCTTCCTGTCCTCCCTGTCTAGACTGGTGTGGAATGGGACACAGCTGTCTTGGTTACAGTGCTTTGAGGCCATATGAGTCTTGTTTTCAGTCTGTGTAGTGTTTTGGCTGGAGTGAGGCAACTGCATCTGTTCAGGTCTGCCAGTGCAGGAGAGAGCTTGAGCAGAATGTGCCCCATCACCATCTTGAACCAGAATGATTCATGCACTTGGGAAGCAGCAGGGAGTTCTGGGAGGTGAAAGTTTTGAAGGAGAAGGGAAACATTTGCCCCCCGCCTGTAAGTGTCTTCCGTCAGCCCAGAGCAGTGTGTAATAAAGGTGCAGAAAACAGACTGGAAGAAGGGAGGGATTGGTTTAGAAGAAAAGGACATTGGAGACTGGAAATGTAGGCATCTCCATGGCTAATAGCATCAGGAGCTTCACCTAATTAGGTGGTCAAAAGTGAGGCTGTAATGGTAATGCTCAGGGAGGCTGTACACAGCATCCATGGTCCAAGGGTATTAGTGTCAGTGAGTGGACGTGGCACTGAAGCTGTTGCAGGATGCACTTTTTACACCTTGGCTGAGGCCTTTCTATTAAGTCTCTCTGAGCAACTGTGTTGCTAATGGCTTCTGCTTGACTGAGGATCCTGAAGCAGTGTTAACATAAATTGGGAGTTTAGTTGTCTTCAGATGCCTCCATTTCCACACAGGAGGTGGTTTCCAGCTGCACTGAGTACTACCATTAAAACTATAGTGAGTATAATAGCTCAGTTCCACTGTTTTAATGTGAACAGACCTGGAACCATTCAGTTGTTGAGTGAAATTGCAGAGAGATTGGAAAGAACTGAGACAGCTGTAGATAGCAGAAGTGGAGGGGACAAGCTCATCCTAAATTAAATGACTCCCTTAACGAGAGGGTGCTTCTCAAAGGCTAAATGTTAGAGACTTGTGCTTGCCTGAGGTTGGTGGCCAGTGCAAAGACGGTGTCTTGTTTGGTTAATTGGTACTTTTTTTGAGACTGTTGCTGTGTGGACCTCCTGTACAGTCATTTTGAAATCTGATTGTCTAACAATGTTCTTAAAGATTTTTTGAAAACTCATTCTAGGTCACACTTATCAGTATAGAGTTCTCAACCCAAGAAAAGAGTTGCATATGTGGCTAAGAGCAGCTTAATTAGAAGGTAATTGAGTCACAGAAGCATCAGAAATCTGGCTGAAAGGACTTCTTAGGCCATCCCATCCTTGCACCTCTTCTCCAGTGGCATTGAACAATTGCTTTTCCTTCTAAGCTAATACAGCAGTTTCTAATATTATTGACAAAGAGGAAAGCCTTTTGCTCTTTGCTCTCTTTTAGGTATTACTGCTGTAAAACCTTTTTTGGAGGCTGTATCCTGAAGAAATGTAGTCTAATAAGTTAATTATGAACTGCTCCATGCCTCTGTCTTCTGTATAGGGGGCATTTGGAGGAAAAAAAAAGATGCACCAAACTTTTATCAGTGTGGTGCTGCCTAGGGTTAGAGTGCAAATTGTTAATGCCTGCACATTAACAGTCATTACATTTTGCAGCCTTACCTCGGGGGGGGGGGGGGGGGGGGGGGGGTGTAGAATTCTCTCCCCTGAAAGACACTTATGTGTTGTTAATATTCTCATTGTCATTCTAGTTTAGTAGAATAATGCAGTAGAAATCGGAACTCTCAGCACATCTCAGATATTTTGTGGTGTGTTTGAGAAATGTCCTTCTTGTGTATTCTCATCTGTCCAAAATATTTGAAGACGTTACGTGCAGCAGTTGCAGTGTCCTCCCTGGATATCTTCAGATGGGAGGTCTTGTGCAGTGTGCAAGTTCCATAAAGTGAAAATGACTTAAAGAAGCCAGTCCTTCTTGACTCTTTAGTGCAAGGAAGAATAAAGATAGGTGACACTCTTTTGTCAGGTCGTCAGTACTCATTGCTGATACTTCTAACATGGTAATTCTGAAATGCCCTTTTTGAAAAGAGCATTAGCCAAGTAACACCAAGAAACAGTTCTCAAAAAAAGCAATTTTTTTAATGTTTAGTAATGCAATAATGCTGACAATTTCTTTTTAGTCGGTGTTATCTTGCCAACAAATTTAAGAGATTTGCTGTGTTTTGCTTTCTTCCAGTCACTGGCAGATCTTCAGAATGGACAGAAAGCTGTCATTTTAGGGTGGCTGTTGACTCGGCGAGACAGTTTGTCAATGACTAGAAATGAACCTGGCCTGATCTGGCCGGTGATCTGCATCTTAAAAATGCTGCTGCAGGGAGGAGAGTGGGGTATAGCATATAGCACTTGGTCCTTATCTGTGGTCTTTCACTGAGTATATTGCCAGAAATCTTAACAATAGACTTCCCCAGTAGAGTGAGATCTGAGCAGAAAGAGTCTGAATAGAAATGTTGAATACTTGATAACAGGGTATCATCTATAAGCAATCTTGCAGAATTTGTATCTCTGCTTCAGTCTGAATTTTGTACTTTACAAAAATAATTGGAAGCTGGGAGAGTTCACTCTGGCTTCGCTGAACGTGACAATTTAAATGAAGATCCCAAGTTAAGAGTGTGGGAGTACTGGGTGAGGACATGTGTTGTCGTGTTGGTGACAGTGTCTGAGAGTGTTTTTGGTGTGAGCTGAGGTGCTGGTACAGTAGTAATTTGGGTTTAAATATGCTGGAGGCCCAGATTCTCAGGAAACACATTTCCAGGCTGATCTCGTAAGGGAATTGAAAGAGTGGAAAGATCTTCTCTAAGTCCCACACTTATTTGTCTGACAGGTTCAAGGGCCTCAAGCCGACTGTTATCCTTCTCTCCCGAGGAATTTCCGACGCTGAAAGCAGCTGGCGAGCAGGACAAGGTTGGCAAAGAAAAGGGCGCCTTAGATCCGTCGTATGGGCCAGGACCAAGCCTCCGCCCCCAGAGTAAGTGACTGATTGTGTCTTTGTGCCTTACCCCAGCTCATAACCCCATAGACTGTGTTTTGGGCAGGGGCATGCCAGTTCACAGTCATATCAGATATTCCATCCTTACGTTTCCTTTTATCTTTTTATGAGCTCACATGCGTCAAGCTGCTTAGCAGATGACCACGGATTTACATGTAGTGCTCATGTTCACTGGCTGAGTTCTGTGGTCCAGACAGCCAAGTATGGACTGTTATCTACTACATTGTTTAATAAAAATTGCTGTGAGATGTTGCAAAGCAGGCCCCTTCCCCCTGGGCTAGGGGATTCACAAGTGAAATGATTGGGTGGTGTGATGTGGCTTCCCTTCGAGTGTTTGTGCATGATCTAATTGGCCTTAATTCTGCAGGGTAAGGGCTGTGGAGATGGGGAGCAGAGTTGGTTGGAATTTAGGCTTATTGACAAATAAGGGCACCACTGGTGCAGCAATTACTTAGTAACGGCTGGTGCTGCTAGTCTCTTAGGAAAATAAGCGCATTTGGAAATTTTCCTTGGTCCCTGATGTTTTTCTACATGCTTGGTGTAATTAGGGCTTGACCAGAGTATTTGAGTTTCGAGACTTTCTGGCAGAGTGACTGTCTGCAGTTACAAATGTTAACATAATTATTACCTCCTTTCCAGATGTCACCAGTTGGAGGGAGGGCGGTGGGAGGAACATAACCTCTGCCACATCTCTGACCGCCTCCCCTGCTGAGCTGGGCAGCAAGACCTCTAGCACTGGAGACGGAGCCCCCTCCTCAGTGAGTGCCAGCGATCCGAAGGAGCCGTCTCTCCGCCCAGCTCAGCCTGTCCGCAAAGGGGCTTCACAGTTCATGGGAAATGTCTACCAACCACCTACGTACCATGACATGCTACCTGCTTTTGTAAGTTGCCCTCTCCCCACAGCTGTGTAATGTCCTTACTACTTATAACGTGTGTGTGGGTCGAAGTCAGCTGAGATATCTGTTTTCTGGACCCTCTTTTGGTATCCAGGGCTTGCTCAGGGATCCTTCTCTTGGTCTATTTTTAGTTTCCCCTGTTGTGCATTTACCCTTTCATGCTTGAATAGTGTAGCACAGCCTTTGCTCAGCCCAAAGAAAAGTTGCTGCTTTCCCTCGAGCTGGAGAGGATAACCATTAGCATGTGGCCTGTTAGGCAGCCAGATGTGAAATTTTTGTTTTCCCTTTGTACGGATGCAGCTACCATGCTCATGTTGTAACCTAATCTGGGTAAGCCTTCCTGTGGCAAGGAGAGAAAAACACTATTCTGCTTTGCCTTGTTCCAGATGTGTCCACAACAGCCATCTGAGACCCCTGCATCGCTGGACCGAGGGTCTTTCCCCCTTCCTCAGCTTCGCCTTGAGCCCCGGGTACCTTTCAGACAATACCAGATGAATGACCAGGATGGGTAAGGCTGCCATGACTGTCCCACTTGAGAGGCAGGTTTGGGCATGTCATGAACCTTAAACTATGCAAGAATTTGGGCCAAGGATCCCTAGTTGCGTGGGTGAAGCTGCAGGCAGCCACAGAGGGAACCTGATTTTTACCCAAAGAAGCAGTGCTTTGCTCTGGCTACAGCAGTATCTGAAATGTTAAAGGACTGTAAGGACTGTGCGTCTGAAGAGCAGGTGGATGTGAGAAGTAGTTGTATGTGATCCTGGACTGGAAGGGTTGCAGCTCTGGTCTGTAAGCCCTAGGAAGTGGGTACCAGGTAGACAAGGGAAAGAAGCTTCGTTGGACAGGGAGAGAAACTTGGAGCCGTTGTATATAAGTGTATGGTAGAAAAGGACTGATTCACTGTTACAAACTCAGCTCTACGTTCTTTTCTTTACTGTTTCTAACCGTTTCTTTGCATTTCCCTGTAGAAAAGAGAACAGGCTCAGCCTGTCTCGCCCAACACGTCCAGTTCGGCAGCAAGTAGAGAGAGCACCTCGGCCTACCATTATCAATGCAGAGAATCTAAAGGGGCTGGATGAACTAGACACTGATGCGGATGATGGATGGGCAGGTAAAGTGCTTCCATTCTCTAGCTTCAGACAACAGCTTAGGAGGTGAAGCAAAATAGTTACTCCTCCCTGAAGCATGAAATAACCAGGATATTCTGGTGGCTCTGTTTCACTGCCACGGAAGGAAGAAGGGGAAGCAAAGAGTGGTCTGCGTAGTTGTGAAATTGCTGTTGGTGTAAATGATGACACAATGGATCCTTCTGATCCTTCCATCACACTGTACTCAAGGAACTGGATCTGAAGACTCCTAAAAGCTGAAAACACCAAACAGCAGGATAGCAGTCTGTGCTATCCTGCAGCAGGATAGCGCAGGGAGTGGCTGTCTCCTCATTTGCAGCCCCCATTCCCAGACTGCTTGCTGCTCCTCTCCTGGGACCAGCCCAGCTGTTCAGCAGTGTGGGTCCACACTACTCGCATCATTTCCAGTATCTGTGGTGGGCATTTGGCTTTCCAAGTAGTTTATGCCAAGCCTGTGCATTCTCTGGTTTAGTGCCTGAGAGGGCATAAGCTTTATGAGGGCAAGGGACCTGTTTCTTTCCTCTCACATATCCCTTCTTCAATCCTGCCTTCATAGGCATTCATGATGAAGTGGATTACTCTGAGAAACTAAAGTTTAGTGAAGATGAGGAAGAAGAAGAAACTCTTAAAGATGGACGACAGAAGTGGTAAGAAGTGGCTGTATTTGCACCTACAGTTGTTTCAGTAAAAGTAAACAATACCAGGATCTTTTTAAAACTTGTTCTAAATGTTGAGGCTTGATCCCCCTGATTCATACTATGATTTTTGTTGATTCTACTGGCCATTGTTTGAGTGAGCTTCAAGGGTGTGCTTAGGTCTTGAAGGTGAGTGCCAGGATGCCAAGCTTTTTTTTTTTTTTTCTCTAGTCCCCTTTCTGTGTCTCACCTTTTTCCTGCTAGTGGTTTGAATCCTTATGTACCATAGGAGGAAAAGTGCAGTACTTGTTCTGGTGGTTTTTTGTTTTTTTGATCTTTCCTTTCTGTTACAGTCAGTTGCCTTTGCCACTTGATAGGACTGCAAGTGCTTTTTGAGGCAAGTAGCAAATGTAATAGCAAAGCTGTTTACATGACAGGAACAGCTGGGATCCCAGAAGGCAACGACAGTTGTCCCTGAGCTCTGCAGACAGTGCAGATGTCAAACACACCTTGGAGGAAGGAAAGAATTGGGGCGACTCAGTTGGCTTGTCCCGGTCAGTCCGGAAAGTGCAGGATTCACAGCAGCCGCCGAGGAAGCTGAATGGCTGGAGCTCTGCATCTGAATACCAGGTAGGTTGAACTCATGCAAGTGGACTTGCGGTGCTGGATGCGATGCATCGCTGTCCTTAAGAGGCCAGTTTGACATTTTATTGAAAGCAGGATGCTGATGAATTTCTCAATTCTTTGTTTATATCCAGCTGGACAGAAATCCATCTGCATAGCACTCCCACTAGAGAAAAGAAATTGAAGCTGGTCCAGAGCAGTCGGGTTGTCAGACAGTGAGAAAATGGAGATACTGAACCAGATAGCAATAACTTCCCACCAAAAAGGAGACTTGTGTACATGAGGATATAGGGGAGGGAGTCAGGAGGGGATTTTTCTCAGCGTGGGATGCAAAGCTCAAGATACAGGAGATGTTTGGGCCATGCTTAATGAGGAATGTTTTTCCTTTGGCAGAAGCCCACACTGGGAAGTATCCTCAGACAGCAGTCCCTCGAGGATAAAGAAGAAAAGGTGCCACTGAGACAGAAGTTTGTGCACTCTGAGATCTCAGAGGCTGTCGAGAGAGCCAGGAGGCGACGGGAGGAGGAGGAGCGGCGAGCCAGGGAGGAGCGTCTGGCAGCCTGTGCTGCAAAGCTGAAACAACTTGATCAGAAATGCAAACTGGCTCAGAAGAATGGGGAGACCCAGAAACACACTGAGAATGAAGACCTGCGACCCCCAAGCACAGAGAAAAATGCTGTGCAAGAGAATGGTCATGCTTTCTGTAGAGGTAAAGAAACCTTGCTTGCCTCACCTTGTAAAAACTGCTTTTTTGCTATTGTGCCAATCTCTTACCTGAAGTGTGGGGGAGTTCCTGGGAGGGAGTGTTCAGAGGGTACTTCAGGTGCACTTGAGAGATCAGCTGCTTCACCTACTCTGCAGAGTATTTTGCATTGGTGATGAAGGTTCATTAAAAAAGAAAAAAAAACCAAACTATTAACAAGTGCAAACTTCTTTGGTTGCCTTTATGCTCAGTCAGCTGTGCTAGCAGAGACCTTGTTGAAATGGGCCTCTTGATCTTCTCATGATTGGATGTTGATACTAAGAAAATGCTCATGGGCCACGGATCGGAAAATCAGTTATCAGTAAGTGCTGGCAGGTTTAAGGAGTAACAGGGCAAATGGACTTCTTCCCCCAGTGCTTAAACAGAAGGCTGATCTTGGAATTTATCACTAAAACGAGATGGAAAAAGCCCTCTAGAGCTGTCAAGGCAAATCAGGGAGATTGTGTGTAACATGCTATATATGATTGTTATAAAGTTCAACCACCTAATGCAGTCAGGACATGGCCACACGTGTATATTGTGGTGTGGTGGTGCACGCACAAATCCTGTCATGAGCAGGGCTTATCAAGGCTTATTTTCTCCTCTGCAGCAACCCCTGAGTTTCACACACAGGATGTCTCTGTTGGCTACCTGGAAGAGGAGACTCCAGCTCCAGCAGCAGCAGCCCAAAGCAGCAGTGAGGAGGAGCTCAGAGAAGTTCCCTCCCCAGCACTGGAATTCAACAAATACCAGAAATCTCTTCCCCCACGATTCCAGAGGCAGCAGCAGCAACAGCAGCAGGTAATAGGTGTGACACTCCCACCCCTCTTCCTTTGGACCCCCACAAAACCATTGTGTTTGCTTGGCAGTACTTTAGATCACAGATGTATCCTGACTGACATGGGTAAAAGGGCTCTGTATAGATTACATGAATTTTACGTGCACCCTGTGATGCTGGAGCTATTGTGGTTAGGGCTTTCTGTGGCGGGGAGAGGTGTGGGCAGGTCACGTTTGTCACTTGCCTGGGAGAAAAGTAGACACTGCTGTCAGAAATGTTGACTTGTCTTGCATGGTTGTCTGGGTGTCTCCTGACAATGTGAAATCTTAGGACTATGTGGTTTGTAGCAGAGCTCTGGTTTGCAAATGTGTACATGCAGGAGAAGCTGGGGATGTTCCCTTTCCTGTGTCCAAAGTTAAAAGAGCAGCAGTGGCTACCTTGGTACTTGCTGTAGGCCTGATCCAGCAAAGTCTTTAATGCCTTTGGCTGGCAGTGAACCTGGTGAGCATCTGTTCTTCTTTCCTGGCACAAGATGAGAGCCGCTGTTCTTCAGCACTGCTGCAGTGACAGGCAGCTGAATATACAAGGGAAGGGAAAACCTTTGGGGATCAGCTGCTTCCATGTACTTTGCAATTGCTGTGCCCTTACCCTGTTAGGTATGGGCAGCTGTTTGGTTGCCAGGGGCAAATTGTGCTTAGGTTGGCAGGTGGTTGGACTGGTCCTGGGCTGAACATGAGGGTTGTGAAGTGGCACACTTCTCGTTCCACCTCCTGCCTTTGCAGAGAGGTGGTCCTCCACATCTGCTCTCATCTTCTACCTACCCAACTCTTTTTCTGTGAGGTTCTTTCAGTATTTTCTTTGCACCATAAATATGTTTGGTCTTAATGGCTTCATTTTTGTTTCATTGAAAAATGTCTTCTGGGGCTCTCAGAGACGAGCCTGAACTGCTTTATGTCTTGCATCTTGCCCGGCCTTACAGTGTTGTATGTGCCATACATCCTGTTCAGCTCTTCTTCCAGATGCAGTGAGCCTCCTTAGGACAGTAGAGTCAAAGCAAGGGGCAGAATATCCACGCTTGAGATAATGCAAAGTTAATTGCCATTCTTCATAGAATAACCACTTGAAATGTGATACAATCAACGCTGCTGCAAACCTTAGTGAAGAGCTCACATTTGGCTTTTGCTTGGAAGCTCAGTAATTGCTTTTTTATGGATGTTCCCCTGTGCTTGTTAGTGGGCAGTTGATGTTTTCATGATTCAAATGTACAGCAGCAAACGCTGCTAATGTTACTCTTTAAAAGAGATGCTCTTAAACCAAAAATAATTGGATGTCTTTGCTGTCTTGCTAATAACACCACAGGTCATTGCTACTGGAAGAACATGAAATTTTCATTTTATTTTCTCTTATCCTCTGTGTTGTTAGTATATATGAAGCAGTTTGTATTTTGGCTGGCTTGTGTTGCTGCTTTGGTAGCAATGGTTCCATGAAAAGAACAAAATAAAAAAAACCAGTGTTGGTATCATTCATGAAATATTTTCTCCAAGGTACTGAAGCACTAGATAACTTGGATATAATCTTTGCATTTATCTGAGTTTCTCTTTTGCCATAATGATGTGTCAGGTTCAGATTTCAGGGTGTCTCTCTTGCTCTGCAGTAGGGGATTGGCTTTTTTTATAAACAGTTACAGTAAGCAGTTACAGACACTGTAAGCTTAGTAAGAAAAGATGGTGGAAAGTTTGACAGGTAAATAGATGTATTTCATGCTAATTGGAGCTGTTTACCTTTGAAAGCTTTCTTCGGTACACAAAGCTCCCTTCAAATATAAGTTCTTCTTGGAACTTCAGCAGAAGTTAAATGTCAAATCAGATCAGCATCATGACAGTCCTCAGCTTAAGGAAGGTGAACTGGCCATGTGGGAGATGGGACACAACCCGAAGGTGTCAGCCCATCTCTGAAGGATGTACAGGAAATACTATAAAATATTAATAGCTGTCTTAATTGAGTTTAGGTTGTTCTTATTTAATCTGTTCGGCTAACATGAGTAGAACTAATATATATGCACACTAAATAACTTATAATTGCATTTCCTCCAAACAGCAACATCTTCTAAAGTATTTGGTTCCAATTAAGAAATTGTTTGACAGAAAGCTGCCCTGTGTCTCATAGAAGCATTGAGAAAATACAAACTCCAGTCTTGAAGCTGATCCCTTGCATTTGGCCACATAGTGTGGCCCATAGTGGAGTGAGATTCTGGCTGCACTTCTGGCTGCAACGTATTCAGGCTGGTTTGGGTGTTTAGAGAACAATGACAACTGCCACGTTCCCAGCTGGTACTGAATTGCCCTTATCTGCTCTACCCTCCCATCTGATCTGCTTTTGAGCCTCTAACACATGGAATGTGTTTTCCTTTGGCTAGCCAGTTTGCAAGTGTGATTCCTGGCACCGTGACCATTCATGTCAAACAGCCCATCCTTCTTCCCTGCAGGAGCAGCTGTACAAGATGCAGCACTGGCAGCAGCAGCAAGTCTATCCTCCCCCATCCCATTCCCATCCCCAACGGACGTTCTACCCGCCGCACCCCCAGATGCTTGGCTTTGATCCTCGGTGGATGATGATGCCCTCTTATATGGACCCTCGCATGGCCCAGAGTCGCACCCCTGTAGATTTCTACCCTTCAGCCCTTCACCCTTCAGGTAAGGTGTTTTCAGCATTTCCCTTTATCATGGCTGTTGAGTTGGTCCATATCTGGAAAGTTGCTGTGCTTCATCTTACCTCTGTCCAGACTTTGCGTCCTGGCTGGCTGTGATTGACCTTCTCTAGGGATGAGAAAGAGTTGGTTGCAATGAGAGCTGGTGAGAGAACAGAGGAGGTTGGGAGGGAGGACACCTGCCTGTCCATCATCCCCTGCACTGCAGTGGGAGATCTTCCCTAGCAGCTTTGGAGCCTTAGTGGGTGTAAAAGCAAATCTCGCCCCTTGGAGGAGAAGGATCAGTTTGGGAGTTACTGTAATCATGTGAAATCTTAATAGACCCCCTTCAAGAAATGTGATGGAGAAATCCTGTAGTTCCTGAGCTGTGTGCTCCTAGCACCTTCCTTCCTTGTTACTGGTCTTCAGAGGTGTGAATATAAACATCAGGACATATAAATCATTCCCTTGCGTTTGTGGTTTGCTTTCACACACGTGCTTACTTCCAAGCCAGTGATGGTGTGTAGTGTTCTGTGCAGACTGGGCTCTGAAAGTTGTGCTACCTTCTGTATCACTCTAGGTATACTTCCCAGGTGTGTATTTCCTAAGCACAGGCTCCCCTCTACCAGAAAGGTTTCCATGGCTGCAGTCACCTGCTGCCCTGGAAGGAAGGGCAGTCGAACTAGCTGTGGATTGTTGATTCTTCTTGGCTATGAGATCCTAGTGTTAATGGTATGAACTCTGTCGTGACCAGGAATTATGAAGCCCATGATTCAGCAGGACACCATTGGTGGGAGCAGCTGTCGGTCTGAAGATCAGAACTGTCAGGCAGGGCAGGCAGAAAGGAAAACTGCTCCCTTGGACCCTGTGCCAGTGTGGGGCCAGGAGAGCTACACATCTCTGCAAAGCAAAGGGTACTCCCTGTCACATCAAAAACAGGCTGACAACATGACCATGGAGGGGCTGCATGCCAGGTGAGTGCAGAACTCCCCTGTCCTCATGCATGCTGTGGTGGGAGGTGCTGCCATAAATCATCTCCTGCTGAAAAGCAGATGTAGAGTTGACCCACAAGATATCGCTGAACAGGCCAAGGTACTGATCTGGTAGCACTCTTACACTGTTGAGTGTTTGTGTTGTGGAGGTGCTTAGAGACTGAGCTATTCAGAGTTTTTCTATCTGATGCCAGTCAAGGCTGACCAGCTTGGAGCCTGTTCAGTAGGAGAGAGGCACTTGTCACCTACATGGGTAGGTACAGAAAACAATGAGTCAAAAATTCTGATACTTGCTAGTTTGTCTCCTAATTCTTTGGGACTTTCTGAAACCAATTCCTTGTTTTCAGATCTCCACATATGTTGGAGGCTGAATCTCCCTTTATTTCTTAAGTTTGCTGCCCATCATAGGAACTGCTTTCTTTATCATCCATTGATTTGACAAACCAGGCAGTACAGCCTGGGGCCACAGCATCCGCCCAGCGTTCAGGTATTTATAGGCTCATTGCCTCATGATTTGGAACAAACCCTGATTTATTTATTTGTTTCCACCTCTTGTGCCCAGCCTGGGCCTTTGGAGATGTGCTGTGCTCTGCATTAGCTGACTTTCTTTTGTTTGTTGTTTGTTTCCTTCTCAGGAATGACAGTTACTCTGCTTCTCCTGGAAGGCCAGAGAGTCTGAGCACCCAGCGAGATCTCTTTGAAGAGAGAGGGGAGGAGTACTTGAATGCTTTTGACAAGAAGGCCCAGGCAGACTTTGACAGCTGTCTGTCTTCTCAAAGGATAGGCCAAGATCTCTTGTTTCAGCATCAGGAGACTGTGCAGGAAACCTGTCCTGCTGGCAACCGCCATGCAAACTTGAGGTGTTCGCCCCTAGAACCTGATTTTATCCAAGCAGAGAAGAAGCCTGAATATAATGGCTGGGATATCAGCCACCATCAGAAACCTGCAGAGACTGCAGCAGAAGTTGCTGAGGAAGTGTCCAGGGATGAGCAGTCATTCAGTGCTGACCCGTGGAAGAAAGAAGGAGCTAATACCAAACAGCCCACTGAAGAGACAACAGAGTGGGCTCCTGAGAACCGGAACACCAGTGGTCAGCACCAGGAGCAAATGGGGAGGACGCGACGATCAGGCCCAATTAAAAAACCAGTCCTGAAAGCCCTCAAAGTGGAAGAGAAAGAGAAGGAGATGGAGAAGGTTAAACTGGAGGGAGAGGACACCTCACGCCCACTGAAGGAGAAGGCAGCAGTTCAGAGAGTAGAAAATGAGTCAGATGATTCTGCAGCCTTACTGAACTCCACGCGTTACCTGCTGGATGACAAAGGTTCTTCCCAAACCACCCTTGCCCGAGAGGCTGAGAAGTCCCAGGAGGAAGAGGAGGAAGAAGAGGAGGAAGAGAAGCCAGAAAGAACCTGGGAGAACAAATTGTCCAGAGAGTCTGGTGATCTCCCTCCCACAAAAAGAAACAACTGGATCTTCATTGATGAGGAACAAGCCTTTGGTGGGAGAGGCCAAGGGCGTGGGCGAGGGAGAGGCTTCAGAGAGTTCACTTTCCGAGGCCGAGGCACTGTTGTGGGTAGCCGGGGAGTCTATAACAACCAGCGGAGCAGCCGAGGGCGAGGGCTTCGGGAGTTCAACCAGCCAGAGGACTTCCCTAGAGGCAAGCCAAGGCGCCGGATTGCAAGCGAGACACACAGTGAAGGGTCAGAATACGAGGAGCTCCCCAAGCGTCGCCGGCAGAGGGGCTCAGAAAACAGCAATGAAGGCTCTGTGCTGGACAGGGAGGACAGTGATTTGAAAAAGGGAGACTTCAAAGAGTCTTGGAGGTCCAACAAAATCTATTCAGATGACCACAGTAGTCTGGATCCTAAGATGAGGGCTCCAAGAGCTTTTGGGAGATCACTGCCGCCAAGACTGAGCAACTCTGGCTATGGGCGAAGGAGTTTCATGGGTAAGGAGCCCAGCCAGTGGCAAAGCAGGAGTGGGGGAGCAGGGTGGCAGGAGTACAGCCACGCCTCTCCATCAGACACTTTTGGGAGCAGGCAGCAGTCTGACAGGGACTACATTCAGGATTCTTATAAACATGTGGACTCCTTCTCCAGCCGGGTTTTTGATGAGAGTCATCTGGATGACAAAAGGCACTTTTTCCAGGAGGATTACTCAGCTGATCAGGAGAACATAGAGAACAGGCCATTCAGGAGGCGGCGTCCCCCCCGCCAAGACAAGCCCCCACGATTCAGGCGCCTCAGGCAAGAGAGGGAATCGGTCGGCCAGTGGAACCCCGAAGAGGGAAGCCCCAACCTGCTGCCCAGCCAGTGGCCTGGAAGACCCAAGTTGACCACTGCAGAGAAGAGCAGCATCTCGGGCAGACGGTCTCCTGAGCTGTCCTACCAGAACTCATCAGACCATGCCAACGAGGAGTGGGAGACAGCATCTGAAAGCAGTGACTTCAGCGAGCGGCGGGAGAGGCGAGATGGAGTTTCAGAGAGTGAAGGCCAGCTGGAGGGTGGCCTCGGGAGTGGGAGCTTGGGAGAGAAGAGGGAGCTAGCGAAGCGGAGCTTCTCAAGCCAAAGGCCACTTGTTGACAGGCAGAGCCGCAAGGCCGAGCCAGCAGGGTTTGCAGAGCAGTCTGTCAGGACTGGTGTAGGAACAGCTTCCAGATACGAGAGCCAGCAGAATGGGACACTGATAAAAAGCAAAAGGTAAAGTTGCATTCTGACGTATGGATATCTGTCATCTGATATGCAGATACTGGAGGAGTGGAGAAGGGCTGGACTGTGGGTGAGGAGCTGTTGACTGTGTTTCTTCTAGTGCAGGTGACTTCCAGCACCATTTATCCAACCTTGTGACATCTAAGGGTCTTATCGTTGTCTGTTTTACAACTGACTGACGTCTTTGCTTCCATGCTGGGAATCCAGGTTTATGGAAGTTGCTGAGACACTGTGGGCATGACATGTGCTGTTCTTCTTCACCTTAGTTTCGGGCCAAGACAGCTCTCCACTTTCTGGACTGCCTCTTGCTGGAGGCATGAAGGATAATGAAAGAAATCCTGGTCCTTAACTCCAAACCTATTGTGTCCTTCCTGTCCTGTCATGGGTCCCAGCGGAGTATAGGAGAGCACAGAAGTGAGGGTTGGGTTTTCCTGGGATAAGTTACCGTGAACTGTGTAGGTTGAGCACCTGGATTCCCAGTAGTGTGGCTGTGGCATGACCACAATGTGTGACATTGCCAGTCCTAGCTTTGCCTCAGCAAATATTTTCTTACATCTTAGTGGAGACCAGTGATGAATGGCAAGCAGCACTGTGTGCTCCTAGCATGGTGGGAGGAGTTCCTCCTGAGAGTATTTTAAGACAACTCCGACACTAGGGATTAAGTATTTTCCTGTGTCCTGTGAAAAATCTGGTGATTGACAGGACGCTGGGTTAGGTGGGCCTTGGTCCTGGGCCAATTTGACAGCTCCCTCGTTCGCCTTTTCCTTTAACAGGAACAGGCGGAAAAAAGTCCTGTGCAGCTGCATTGTATTGGGTTTAAAGCACTGATAAATAGGCAACTTGTTGTTTTCTGTCCTCTTGTGCCCATCTCCCCCAACTCCTGGATGTAGTAACTAGTAGTAGTTTATATAGAAATAAGGGAGAGGAGAGCTGATGTCTGGAAGGATGCAGGCAGGTAGAAAGGGAAAGTAAGGGAAGGGGGAAACTTTTTTTTTTACCTTCTCCTTTAACCATGCC